>NW_006294761.1:261218-268101 GCF_000327345.1 Myotis davidii
AGAAAGGAAGGAAGGAAGGAAGGAAGGAAGGAAGGAAGGAAGGAAGGAAGGAAGGAAGAAAAGAAAATGAGGGAAGAAGTGAGAAAGAAAAGGAAGGGCGAGCAACACAAAAGGAAGATTGAAAGGAACCTGTAAACCTATTGTCACTTAAATAAGGAATATACTCAATAGTGTTGTAATGATGGTATGATACCAGGTGGGTACGGGAAATATCGGGGAACACTTTGTAAAGTATAGGATTGTCTAACCACTATTTTGTAACTAATATAAAACCTGAAACTAATACAAAATAATACTTAATGTAAATGAAAATAGGAGTGAAATTTTTATAAATTTCAAAGTTTAAATAAAGGCTGTAAAGGAAGGAAGGGGGAGAATACAAATAGTGTTTTTTATTTTACCATTTTATTGTCTTTTCAGTACATGAAAAAGACAGTTGTCTTTATATAGTGCTTTTATACTTTTCTAAGTCATTATCTCATTTGATGTTCAGGGCAACTTAAAGACAAGATAATTATTCTCTCCACTATTCAAAGAAAGGAAATCTTGGTGTCTGGCCCCAATGATTCAATTGTCACACCCTTATTATAAAGCAGGGTTAGTGAAATTTTGTGTGAAGGGTCATATCTATACTAATGAAAGCCTTGGGGGCGATCAGGCCAGCAGAGGAGGGCAGTTGGGGGCTATCAGGCTGGCAGGGGAACATATAGGCATTAATCAGGCTGGCAGGGAAGCAGAAGGGGGCGATCAGGCTGGCAGGGGAGCAGAAGGGGGCGATCAGGCTGGTAGGCAGGCAGGCGAGTGGTTAGGAGCCAGCAGTCCCAGAATGTGAGAGGGATGTCTGACTGCTGGTTCAGGGATCGGGCCTAACCTGGCAGTCAGACATCTCCCGAGGGGGTCCAGGCGGGGCTGAGGGACATCCCCCTCCCCCTGTGCACAATTTTCGTGCACTGGGCCGCTAGTTGTTACTATAAAAATCCTACACAATACCAAGCAAAATGCTCTATTTCTTACTTAAAACAGTCTCTGTTGCCTTCATATTTGCTTTGTTGTTATAGTTGTTTTCTTATTTTTCTCTTGTTAGAGAATATTCTGAAATATTGGTGATATTTGTTGACATTTAATTTATTTCATATATAAAAGTCAAATTAAGTTTCATTTAAGCCCTTGCCTATGTGGCTCAGTTGGCTGAGTGTCCTCCCCTGAATTTTAAGGTCACTGATTTGATTCTGGGTCAGGCATATGCCCGGGTGTGGGTGGGAACAGGAGACTACCAATTGATGCTTCGCTCTCACATTGATGTCTCTTTTTCTCTCTCTCTCTCAAAAATATCAATAAAAACATATTTTAAAAAGTCTTTAAAAATTTGAATGAAGTTTGCAGCAAGAGGAAAACCCCAGGTACTTCCAGGACATGGTGATAAGTGTGAGGGAGGTTCTTTGACAAGCGACTACCAAATACCACCAGGTACACTTGTATTCATTACTTTGTGATTCCAGCTGTCACACTGGAGGCCAATCTCTTGGCATTTGTAATTCAGTATAAGAAAAGTGTAGCACTGCCTGTGCAGCTCAGAAGTTGAGCATTGACCTATGAACCAGGAGGTCACAGTACAATTCCTGGTAGGGGCACATGACCAGGTTTCAGGCTAGATCCCCAGTGTGGGATATGCAGGAGGCAGCCAATCAATGATTCTCTCTCATCATTGATATTTCTATCTCTCTTTCCCCCTCCCTTCCTCTCTGAAATCAATAAAAATATTTTTTTAAAAAAGAGAAAAGTGTAGATATACAAAGTGAACATGCAGATGGCCAAGAGACATATGAAAAAATACTCAAAGTCACTAATCATCAGAGAGATGTAAGTTAAAATAACAATGAGGTAATCACCTCAAACATGTCAGAATGGTTACCATCAACAAAGCAACCAATTACAAGTGCTGGTGAAGATGTGGAGAAAAAAGAACCCTCATGCACTGCTGGTGAGCATGCAGACTGGTGCAGCCACTATGGATAACAGTATATAGTTTCTTCAAAAAATTAAATATGGATCTGCCATTTGACACAGTGATCCCACTGTGTCAAATGATCCCACTGGTTTCTTATAGTCTAGGAATATAAAAAATCAGAAACACCAATCAGAAAGAATGTGTGCAACCCTATGTTCATAGCAGTGCAATTTATAATAGCTAAGGTCTGGAAACAGCCCAAGTACCCATCAGTAGATGAATGGATTAAAAACAAACAAACAAAAACTTGTGGTACATCTATACCATGGAATAATATGCAGCACTGAAGAACAAGGATCTCTTATCCTTTGAGACAGCATGGCAGGACCTAGAGAGTATTATGCTAAGTGAAATAAGCCAAGTAAGAGAAAGACAAGTATATATCTCACTCATATGTGGAATCTAAAGAACAAAATAAACTGATGAACAAAATAGATCCAGTGATATAGAAACATGGGGGTGTTCCAATCTCAGAGGGAAAGGGGGTGTGGATGGGTGGGAAGAGATCAACCAGACAATAGTGTGGTGAAGGTCTGGGCTGGGGAGCAAGTGTGGGCTAGGAGGGATCAATGAGGGGGAGTGCAAAGGGGATGTCTGTAATACTTCCAACAATAAAGATAAATTTTTTTAAATGGAAAAAGGAAAGTACTGATTAGTCTTATTCTTCCTCACATAAACTTTTACGTGACATTGGAACCATCAGCAGCCTTTTTTTGTGTGTGACAAGTTTTAGCCTTTTCATGGCTCTTAGAGGCTAATTGTTTCATATTTAGTCATTTACATTACTGCATCCATCTTCTCTCATCTAAAACTTTTTGTAATTGCTTATTTACTCTGATTTATATTCCTATTTTTCTATGGGAATTAATGTATTCAATTTTACTTTCCCTTTAGTGGGCTTTAAAGAGAAAAAAGAATATATGTATGGCCAAATTGTCATTGTTAATTAAAGTCAGATTCCTTTTCAGTCTTAAAAGCTCACATTACACGAGGACACAAGCCAAATCAGGAGCAGCCTAGGGACTATTTACTAGAAAATAGCTCTAACTAACCATAACTGTGAATTTAAGCACAGATTTTCTTCACTCAGAGGAACCTTTGCTTAATCATATATTATCTCTGTAATTTAATGAACATTTATTCTCTCATATTTATCTCTTCATTTCTAAACTTTTTTCTTCAATTGTATTTAATTTTACTTGCATTTAACTTTTTTTTAATAGTAGCAAGAACACTTATTTAGGATATACCTTCTTAACAAAATTATAAATGCACAATACACTGTTAATTACAGACACAATGTTGTACAGTAGAATTCTAGGACTTATCTTCCATAACAAATTTATACCTGTTGAACATCAATCCCCTGTTGTCCCTCTCCCAACACCTGGCAACAACCATTTTATTCTCTGTTTCTATGAGTTTGACTCTTTTAGGAAACTCATAAACGTGGAATGATACAGTATTTGTCCTTCTAAGTCTTGATTAATCTCACTTAACATAATGTCCTCCAGGTTCATGCATGTTGTTGCATATGCAGTATTTCCTTTTTAAGGAGGTGTAATATTGCCTTCTATGCCACATTTCTTATCTCTTCATCTGTCTATGGACATTTCAGTCGTTACCATGTCTCACCTATCTATAATAAGAAAAGCATACTATGCTAATTAGAATGGTCAGCCGAATGACCTTCTGGACATCCTTCCAAACAAAGCTGTGGCTGTGAGGGCTGAGGCACAGGTAGTGAGGGGCAATCAGGAAGTCAGGCAAGCAGTTTGGGGTGATCTAGTAGGCAGGCAGAGGCGTTAGGGGTGATGAAGCAGGCAAGAAGATAGGTTAGGGGCGATCAGGGAGGTATGTGAGTGGTTAGGGGCAATGAGGCAGGCAAGCAGATGGGTTAGGGGCAATGAGGCAGGCAGGCAGAGACAGTTAGGGGCTATCAGACAGGTAGGCAAGTGGTTAGAGATGATTAGGCAGGCATGCAGAGGTGGTTAGGGGTGATCAGACATGCAGGCCAGTGGTTAGGAGCCAGCAGTCACAGATTGTAAGAGAGATGTCCAACTGCCAGTTTAGGCCCGATCCTGCAGGGATCCCTGTGGAATTGAGCCTAAACTGGCAGTCGGACATCCCCTGAGGGGTCCCGACTGCCTGTAAAAGGGAGCGGGCTGGGCTGAGGGACACCCCCATCCCATGCACAGTTTTGTGCACCAGGCCTCTAGTTGTGAATAATGCTGCAATAAATATGGGACTGCAGTTATCTCTTTAAGATCTGGATTTCAATTCTTTTGGATATATACCCAGAAGTGGAATTGCTGGATCACATTATAGTTTTATTTTTAGTTTATTGAGGAAACTCTATTCTGATTTCCATAATGGCTGTACCAATTTACATTTACACCAACATTGTACATGGGTTCCAATTTCTTCACATCCTTGCCAACACTTTTTGTTTTATTTTGGATAATAGTATTCTAACAGGTATGAGGTGATATATTATCGTGGCTTTGATTTGTATTTTTTACATGATTATGAAGTTGAGTATATTTTTATGTACCTGTTGGACATTTGTATGTCTTACTTGGAGAAATATCTATTAAATTTCTTTGCTCACACACATGTCTCTTTCTTTTTTTCTTAATTTAAATTCTTTATTGTTTAAACTATTATATAAGCCTCTTTTTTCCCTCATTGACCTCTCCCTGCCACCCTCACTCCCCAGCACATGTCCTCCCCCACCCCCCTAATCTATTACCATTGGTTATGGTCATATGCATACATATAAATCTTTTGGTTGATTTCTTACACCCTCACCCTTTGCCGTTCCTCATAGGTTGGACAGTCTGTTTCATGCTTCTATGATTCTGGTTCAATTTTTGTTCATCAGTTTATGTTGTTCATTATATTCCACAAATGAGTGAGATCATGTGATATTTATCTTTCTCTCACTGGATTATTTCACTTAACATAACGCTCTCCAGGTCCATCTATGCTGTTGCAAATGGTAAGAATTCCTTCTTTTTTACAACATCGTAGTATTCCATTGTGTAGTTTTACCACAGTTTTTTAATCCACTCATCTTCTGGTGGGCACTTAGGCTGCAGTAAATCTTAGCTATTGAAAATTGTGCTGCTATGAAAATAGGGGTGCACATATCCTTTCTGATTGGTGTTTCTGTTTTCTTGGAATATATTCCTAGAAGTGATATCACTAGGTCAAATGGAAGTTCCATGTTTTATTTTTTGAGTAAACTCCATACTGTTTTCCACAGTGGCTGCACCAGTCTGCATTCCCACCAGCAGTGCAAGAGGCTTCCTTTTTCTCCACATCTTCTTCAACACTTGTTATTTGTTGATTTATTGATGATAGCCATTCTGACAGGTATGAGATGGTACCTCATTGTTTTATTTTTAACTCTGTTGATTCTTTCTTCTGTTTTGTAGAAGCTTTCTTAATTTGATATTATCCCACTTGTCAAATTTTGCTTTTGTTGCTTATAGTTTTGTTGCTTATAGTGTCACATCCAAGAAATTATTGCTGAGACCAATGTCATGAAGTTTTTTTTTTTTTTTTCCAATTGGTGCAGAACAGGCATTTAACAAAGTCCAACACACTTTTTTGATAAAAAGGCTCAGCAAAGTGAGAATAGAGGGATCACACCTCAGCATAATAAAAGCCTTATATGACAAACCCACAGCCAACATCATACTCAATGGGCAAAGACTAAAACCATTTTCCCTAAGAACAGGAACAAGACAGGTGTGGGGGTCCAACCCCAACAGGTCCAGGGGTTCCCAAAGGTGTGTACGGAGTCGGCGAAGAATGAAGGACACGGAGACAGTGTTCAGTTGATCAGCAGCCTAGAAGGATCTCCAGCCAAGTTCTGGCTAGGATCTCTAGCCAAGTTCTGGTTCAGTTCTCTCACTAGGTTCTCCATCCAGGTTCAGTCGCCAGGTTCTGTTGCCAGGTTCTAGTCAGGTTCTCTTGCCAGGTTCTATCCAGGTTCTCTAGCCATGTTCTCCAGCCAGGTTAGTGTTCAATATCATTCTTTTAAGTGGATATCCAGTTGTCCATCACTATTTGTTGAAGAAACTATACTTTCCCCATTGCGTATTCTTGACACATTTTTTGAAGATCAGTAGGTGTATTCTGGGGCCTTTATTCTGTTCTATTTGTTAGTATGTTTGCTTTTATGCCAGGACCATACTGTTTTGATTACTGTAGCTTTGTAATATATTTGGTAATAAGGAAGTGTGATGCCCTTAGCTTTGTTCTCTTTCTGGATTGCTTTGGTTATTGGGGATGTTTTGAGGTTCAATATTAATTTTATAATTATTTTTTAATTTCTCTAACAAGTGAAAATTGAATATTTATAAGAGATGCATTGAAAGTACTATGGATATATTAACAATATTAAGTCTTACCATTCATGAACATGGGATATCTTTTCATTATTTTGTGTCTTCTTTCTTTCATCAGGGTTTTATAGATTTCAGTGTGTATCTTTCATCTCCTTGATTAATTCCTAAGTATTTAATTCATCTTGGTGCTATTATTTAAGTTTAGAAAGTCAATATTTTTTTTACAACACAGTTGAGTTTTGTATGTTGATTTTGTATCCCAGAAATTTACTCAATTTGTTTATAGATTCTAAGTTTTTTGTTGTTTTTTTTGTTTTTGTTTTACATTTTTTTAAATTAAGTCTTTATTGTTCACATTATTACATTTGTTCCTCTTTTTTCCCCCCATAACTCCCCTCCTCCCAGTTCCCGCCCTACCCTCCGCCCTCACTCCCCACCCACTGTCCTCATCCATAGGTGCACGATTTTTGTCCAGTCTCTTCCCGCATCTCCTACAGCCCTTCCCCACGCCCCCCCA
>NW_006294761.1:269477-271791 GCF_000327345.1 Myotis davidii
TATTCTCTTTCCTCCTAGTTGTAGAATTTCCACTCAGCCAGCCTTCCTGTGGTTCTGGATGATGTCCATTCCGTCTTTTAGGTGTATTTTTGATTTGGTTGTTCAAGGCAGCAATCTCCAGCGTTAACCTATGCCGCCATCTTGGTTTCTCCCAGTTTTTTGTTTTTTGATGTTTTTGTTTTTGTTTTATGAGTGTGAAATCTCAGTTATCTACATATAGAACATGCCATTTTCATAAAGAGATAATTTTACTTCCTCTTTTCTGACTTGGATACTTTTTATTTCCTTTATTTACCTCAATGTTCTGGATAGATATTCCAATAATACATGGGATAAAGTAGTGAGACCTGACATTCTGGTTTTGTCCTTGATTTTGGAGGAAGTTTTAAGTTTTTTATCATTCAATATAAAGTTTGAAGTAGCTCTTCACATATGACCATTATTATGCTGCAGTAAATTCCCTTCTATGATTTGTTGAGAGTTTTTAGTTATGAAAAAGTGCTGGATTTTTGCAAATTACTTTTTTCTCTTTCTATTGAGATTATTTATCTTCTTTTTTGTCCATATCAAATGTCCTCATTTTTACCCCCTGACCTGCTTCATGTAAATTTAGATACTACTACTCAGCACCTTAAGTAATATTTTTGTAAGCAAAACATATAGAGCTATACGGTGGAGGACATATACTTAATTTGGAAGGCCTATATCACTTTCTAAATAATTTAAGTTTGTTTCTCTCATACAAAAGTGGATAATCATATCTTTAAAGATATATTTTATAATATTTACTATAACATTAAAAATGAATCATTTAACTCCTAGAAGTCAATTTCACAGACTTCTACATATACTTTTCCTGTACCACAATATATTCTTCACCCCCAGTAAATCCTCACAACACTAAATATTATCATGCGATTGACAACTAGTGAATAGATTTATTCCAGGTCACACAAGTGAATCTGTTATAGGGTGGGGCAAAAGTAAGTTTACAGTTTTTTGTGTGGAAATAATATAACAATTAATAAATAATAATAAAAGAATAAACTTTGTTTTTCATACTCACAATTGTAAAACTACTTTTGCCTCACCCTGTGTTTCTTCTGTTTATAAATAATTGCTCTAAAGTTCCTACTGGCAAATATTATCTTTGAGGAATAGTCATTAAGAAGGGGATAAAATCTGGAATTTTACTCTATCATTATCACCTTCTTCAATTCCTACCACATTATCAGTTTCTAGTCTCTTGTTAAGCTCAGATTTGAACCTCAGTGCTACAACTTTATAGTTCTTTCTGTCTATTCCACAGCTTTCTAGTGTGGGGTCTAAAAAAGTTTTAATAATTTTCTTTCCACCATCTAAGTTCTTCTGGATGAGCTAATTGTCAAATTAACAGAGACATATTAACAGGAAAAAATGAAAAAAAAAAACATGTGCATTGGAAACAAACATAAAAAAGAAAATTCTGAACACAATGAGGTGATGTTGGTGTATAACAGATTTTTGGACAAAGCAGAAAGCGGGGGAAGCGGGGTAGTACTCTTCAAAACTGAAAATGGGTAATTTATTGTTATTTGGGGAAAACAGGAAAATACGTGTTGCTGTATACATTTCTCCAAGTAAGACATACATGAAAGGAAAATTCTTGCTGGGCAACTCAGAAACGAACACAATGCATATCTAGCTAACAGGCTTGGAGTCTTCCCGCTAGTGTGGGTATTTTAAAGGTGATGAAAACAAGGTTATATTCCCAAATCAGGTTCTTCTGTCTGAACCTCTTGGGCAGGAAAGAGGGGGAAACTCAAAGGTTCTTTCTGAGCCTTCTGTTTTCTCAATAAACAACTTGAAATCAATATCCCAAAAAGCAGATTGAGGGTGGCAGAATTTTGTTTTCTTTCAGCTTCACATTTCATGTAATTTCTAATTTTAAGCTATTATTCATAAGTTTAAAAACAAATTTAAAAATAAAATCTCAAAATAGATTCCCAAAATTAATTTTAATATTTCTTAATATTCATTTTATTTATATACTTTATACCACCTATCACAGAAAAATAACTAAGTATCATACATAACTGCATACAACTAATCAATGACCAGAATTTATAATTGCTAACATTTTTAAAGGAAATCTGCAGTGTATTTGGTTAAGCAATTTAAAAAGCTTTAGCAAATTTATGTCCAAATTAAGTTTTGTTTCATTAATGTTCTTCCAATGAGCTATATATATTCCATATGACAATGTATGTATCATATGGCAATGTATATATTTGCTATTGAATCACATAATATATAAAAATAATATATAAAAATA
>NW_006294761.1:271910-276058 GCF_000327345.1 Myotis davidii
ATAAAATATAAAAATATCAATATAG
This sequence comes from Myotis davidii, assembly GCF_000327345.1. Classification (NCBI taxonomy): domain Eukaryota; kingdom Metazoa; phylum Chordata; class Mammalia; order Chiroptera; family Vespertilionidae; genus Myotis; species Myotis davidii. Next base: position 271,936 of record NW_006294761.1, read on the forward strand.
GGATTTTATACCATTGTGATTTAATCTACTTACTAATAACTGGAAAGGAGCAAAGGGAAGGCCAAATATTATGGGCATGTCATTTGTGCAGCTTTGCCAGGAAGCTGCAGTTTAATACTCCCAGGTAGCCACCAGAGGGGACTGGACGCTGAAGTCTGAGTGACAGAGGGAAGGTACTTGTCTGTTGGTCACACTGGGAAACAGATAATTGGCGGAGTAGGTGTGGCCGCTGCATGCATAGGGAGATCTGAGATATTTAATCTCCTGAGCAAAGACGTTTGCTCTCTTTTGCTTTGTGCTCTCACTTCCTATGTTTTCGGGACTCTTAGGACACTTATTGCAGGGGGTGTGCTCTCTTGCCTCCTATGCATTTGCCCACATGGCTCACAGCCATGGGGACACCACGCAATTGACTAATGGACTACAGCCTGATGCTAAACCAGACCCAGCTCCACCATGAAACAGAAACTCTGGAAACTGGCTTTGCTTCTAGCTTTACTGAAGGGTGTAATTCCAATAAAATAAAACTTTCTACCACATTTCATCCTCCCGAGGGGACCTCCAGAAATGCTTATTCCAGAGGTACCCTAAAAACCCCACTCCCACTAGCAACAGAGAATACTATACATACTTTTCTCCCACAACATAATGACATCACAAAGAATAAACACTTTTTTAAACTACCAAACTCAATTTCAATATGGAAACACTTGTTTTCGAAAGACCAAATAGGTCCAATTCATCCTGTTACATTCCATCTTAGTTTACAAATAAGGAATAAAAAAATAAATAAATAGATGTTAGATAGATAGATAGAGAGACAAATAAGTAAATAGATAAACAGATGAATAAAACAATTCGTTTTCCAAAAAATAATGAGGAAAACCCTTGACAGAATTAGAGTAACCAATGAATGGATGGCCTTCAGGAGTTGTGAACCAAATGAAATTGTTTTACTCTATATACCATCTTATACATTTACCGAAATTGAAAATGTGGCAAGTTATGCTGAAATATTAATTTGTTATAGCATGGATATATTTAATGGTAGTATTTAAAATCACAGAAAATGAGGATGTCCCCTAGTGAGTAGCATTTATATTCTGAAGAATAAACTTTATGCATTGACTAATGTTTAAAAGTTGTTCCAAACCATTGCCTTTCATGAAATTCATTCTTCCAGACTGAGTACTTTGTCTCAGAGCTTCTTGTTTAACACCTTGCCATGTAGTTGATGCTTCTGTAGGTCTATCATTTGATGCTCTTAGCTGCGTGATAGCAAGTAATGGAACTAGACATTTGATTGCATGACAAAGTACTATGTAATGAGAAAGTTGTCAAGCGGTTGAAAATTGAGACAATAAAAATAGACTGAGATTAAAAGCTCTAAATCTTCTGAGTCTAAAACAGCTAAAACAAAACAAAACAAACAAACAAAAATAACACCATTTTCATAAAAATAAGCATTATCTTAAAAAGTACATTTTTTCGTTTTAATTTCATTTTGAAGAGAAGCTAGAAGAATTTGTGACTCTATAACCTAACTTTCTCACTATGAAAGAGTGATTTTGTAAATTCTGATGACTGACCATATTCAACTTGATTTGATTCAGTTCAATAAATATTCATTGAGTGCCAAGTGCAAGGCATTAGGCTAGTCATTTTGGCAAGTACTCTGGTGAATAACATGCATAATGATACATAAGATATCATTCTCTCTATTTAGAAGATGACATACATTTATGTATATGGCAATATGGGATACAATTTATATTGTAAAAAAAAAAGGGTTTGGAGAATATGGTGTTATGCATACAAGATATACATCAATATAAGGAAAAAGTATTCGTAGGTATATTATTTACTTGGATGAGTGACTAAAAAGGCAGGAGGATATTGACTACGAAGGAAACAAAGTTTTGATACCCTGGAGCTGCTGTTTTGGGATATTGATTTAAAGCTATTCATTAAGAAATAAAAGATTCAGAAATAATCTTTGACCCTCCCCCTTTTCCTGCCCAAGAGATTCAGACCTAGAAACCTGCTTAAGGAAGATTTTAAGATGTACTCTTACCCTAATTTAAATTAAATAAGGAAAATAAAGGGCTTCAAGTAGGAGCCTGTTAGCTAAAAAAAACTCTTGTGTCCCACTGTTTCTCAGTTGCTTATTAAGTTTCTGATAAATCGCCCATTCTCTCTTCTGAAATCTAAAACCCCATCTCCTTCTTTTCTCCTTTGTCTAAAATGTCTTGTATACCCAATGTTGACTCACCGCCTTTGAAAATTGCATGCTTATGAAAATTACCCATGAATGTTTACTAAAACTTTGGCTTTCTCCTGCTAACCTGTCAATTTTCTAATTAGCACAACCAGAAGAATTTAGACCGTTGGAAGAAAAGTATTAATATTTTTTAGCCCCCACAAATATGACATTACCAGGGCATTTTTTCTCACTTATGACATTACAAAGACAGTAAAAATTAAACAAATCACCTCTGGAAATGACTAGTTGCATTGTGTCGGGGTCTAATATTCAAGCTTTCCCATTTTAACATCGCTAATGTGGTTTAAAAAATCCTGGTGCTGCAATGGGCACTTTTACAAGTTGTCACAGGGACAATTTGAAGTGGCACTTCTCCCCACCATGCAGGGTAAAAAATAAATTTTATAATGACAGAGGGTAATTTATGACTTTAACAAATACAGGAGTTATTCAGGAAAAGAACACAAGTAGAAGCACCAGATAGAACTCGATCAAAAGCCAGAAACAAGAAAAATCATAAAATGCCCTGTAAACTGTGATGTAATGCCGGGTAGGGTAAAAGCACAAAGGTTTTTGTAACACTTTTCAAGGAGCATGAATATTTTCCCAAGGGTGGAGGATTTTAAGTAGTATAAATTAAATGATGATTTTTTTTCTTCAGAAAGCTATATTTGCTTTTGCCTAATATTATAATACAGTTCAACGGATATCATTATACACAGAAATATTTAGCTATACTTAGTGAATAAAATGGAAAGAGGTAAAGCAGAATTAGGTAGACAGGCTAAGGGTGGAAGAAGGAGGAATCATGGAGCTGGCTGAAACCACAAAATGTCTTGCAGAAAAACTGTTTTGAAACAAGGATGCTTTTCTTGCAAGTGCAAAATAAAATGTTGCAAAAGGCCAGCAACCAATCAGAGAGCAGCACAGATAGACAAAGCCGGGCCTTCAGCAGACATAAGGGGAGAGAAGAATGCTTAGGGGCAACCATTTGAATCCCCTCTCAGAACAGGGAGCCTGTGTTTGTTTGCAATAAACTCCTGTCTTGTTTGAAAGCCTCTGGTCTGTGGCTTCATTCTTCAACTCCGTGAGACATGGCCCCGGGAAAAATTCCTGCTCACTGGTTATGGTAGCATAAAATATATTCCACATTTATTGATGTTGAGTTTTAAATAGTTATGGTCCTATAATAATCATGTTGATAACATATAGCTTGATCAGATACTATTCGGAAATATGTAAGATTATATATAAGGACTTTTTTGTTTGTTAATCCTCATCCGAAGATATTTTTTCCATTGATTATTAGAGAGAGTGGAAGGGAGAGAGAGAGAGAGAGAGAGAGATTTGAGAGAGACACATCCAATGATTGCCTCCAAGGGCCAGGGATGGGACCTGCAACCTTAGTATGTGCCCTTGATGGGGAATCAAACCTGAAACTCTTTAAAGCTCAGGGCCCACATTCTAACCACTGAGCCACACTGGCCAGGGCGGGCTTTTTAATTTTTATAAATCTTATCTATACATATAAAGAGGTAATATGCTAATTGTCCACTATGATATCCCAGTAAAGACCAGTTTGCATATTGACAGATGAGCAGGAGGATGCGTGCACAGCAAGGAGCGGGTGTCCAGAGCCAAGTTCCCCGGGTCTGAGGAGAGCACCTGAGAGGAGCCCGGACTGCAAGGAAGGAAGGGGAAGCGTCCATGGGGACCTCTTCCAATCCCCCTGCAGGGACACACTACCCCAGCCCCCACACTCCCGGGGGGGATGGATGGACACCCTACCCCAGCCCCTGTACCCCATGGGGGATGGACCGACACCCCATCCCAGCCCCCGCACCCCTGGGGGGATGGACT
>NW_006294761.1:276228-303389 GCF_000327345.1 Myotis davidii
GGGTGGTGGAAGCCCCCCCTCCCCGCCCCCGCCCCCCTGGGGGGAGGGGTTGACACCCTCCCCCAGCCCCCACACCCCGGGGGGGGGATGGATGGACACCCTACCTCAGCCCCCGCACCCTCAGAGGGATGGATGACACCCCACCCCAGCCCCCATATCCCCGGGGGATGGAAAGGCTGACTAGATGGGGAGAAGACCTAGCCTGGGGGGTAGCTGCAGCCTGCATCTCTGACTCCTGATCTCTTCTCGCACCACCCTACCAGGGGAGCCCACAACAATATCATGCCAGCGACAACCTCTCAGCACCCCCAAGGCCCCCGGGGTGTGGCCCACTGCTGCCAGGCCCCGTCCACTGGCACTGGGCGTGCCTCTCCTCTCTACAACTCCAGACCTGAGGCCCCCCAGGCTTAGAGCCTTCCCCCCGCTCCCCAGCAGCAGCCTGTCTCAGCAGTGGAAGTGTGCTGAACCTCCTGGGGGTGTGGCTAAACCTGCCCTCCTTGCCCGCCTGACTCCGCCCTGGCCCCGCCCCCACCCGGCTCCAGGAGATTGGAGCCCTGCCCTGAGCAGGTACATCTGAGAAACAGCCACATATAATTTAAAAAATGACTCCAAGCAGGAAGGTTTGACAGTTACCCCCCTTAGGCCTCCACACCCCTAATGCCCCCTAAGGCCCTGCCCCCCACCAGTGCCTCCAGGGATGATCACTGCTACAGGGCTGCTGGCCAGAGCCCGCCCCTCTGAGGCCTGTGGAACCCTCTGCAAAGCTTCCATAGCTACAGTCCCAGGAAACAATCATGCCCTCCTCCCCTAATCAGCACCTGCTACCGGAGAGGGTACCCTGGGCTTAAAAATAACAATCGCTTCCTGTTTAGACATCACTTACTTGATGAAACATTTCTAGGTTTATTAGCTCAGAACCTCCTCATGACAACCCAGAGAAGTAGATGGAGAGGAGATTACAATTCCCATGGTACATGCATATGTATTCAGAAATGAAGCTCAGAGAGGAAAAGTGTCAAACCCAGTGGTTCCCAAGGTGCAGCACATGCGGGGGGGCGGGGGAGGGCAATTTGATTTTAAGTGGGGGCAATTCAAGAATGAATTAACAGTGAATTCTGAGCATTTCTTATGGTTCTAGGGAGCCTCATCTACAGTGTATCCTACATAATAAAAAGCTAATATGTAAATGACCGAATGGTGGAATGACCAGTCACTATAATTCGTGCTGACCACCAGGAGGCAGACACTCAACGCAGGAGCTGCCCCCTGGTGGTCAGTGTGCTCCCACAGTGGGAGCACTGCTCAGCTAGAAGCAGGGCTGGTGGCTGGTGAGCACAGCAGCAGTGGTGGGAGCCTCTCCCTCCTCCACGGCAATGCTAAGGATGTCCAACTGACGGCATAGGCCCACAAAGTCGGTCATCCCCCCAGGGCTCCTGGACTGCAAGAGGGCACAGGTCAGGCTGAGAGAGCTCCCCCCCTCCACCCCGTGCACAAATTTCATGCACTTGGCCTCTAGTATTTCACTAAATCCCAAAAATAAAAATTTTGAGAGAAATCAACAACATCAAATAATATTTTGACTTTATTATCTTTCCTCCCAGTGAGACAATAGAGAAATATTTATGGCCTTCCAAAGAGTTCTTCTTGAGATTCTCTACTAGGAAACAATGTTGTTTCTTTTATCTTTTCCTCCCCAAAATGAACTGAGCTGACTCAGTTTGGGATTTTTTTTTTCTTATTCCTACCTAGCTGTTTTATCCTATGTCAATGTCAATTCACCTTTCTGATTTGCTGAATAACTTTTGCATTTTTTCATTGAAGTTTCAAGAAATAAAATTGTTCTCTGATTTTGAGGCAGGATAGTGAGAACTAGGAAAATTCTTTGTCAAGTGGAATGAGGGAAACTGAAATAAGATAATTAACATCCTGCTAATAAACCACAAGATCTTATCTTCCTAGGACATTTAGAAGCAGATGATTTATACCTTTGCTTCCCAACCAAAGAGTAGCTTAAATCACCTTAGTAAAGAAGAGATGTAACAGAGACACAATTAGTGCCATCCCTGCCAGCCAGACCCCGGAGGATGAAGTCAGGTGTATAAATAATAAAACCCTTGCAAGATTACAAGGTCCCAGAGTTCTTGCAGCCGGGAGCATTAGGGTAGGCATTTAGTCCGATATTAACAAAAGAGAAGGGAATGAACAGAACCAGATACTTGATTAAGTTGGAAAAGCAGCTTTACATCCACTCTGGGGAGTAACCCACACAGTTCCACCAAACATCCAAGTGTCCACTAGGGAGGAAGGGGGGCTTTTTGGCCATCCTGGGGAGCCTGTCCCACCAATGGGGAGGGGGAAGGATAAAGTGGCAAGGGGGGATTCCTTTTACTGAGTGAATGCACAGTGGAAGCCAAAGGATACCCAAAGTGGTTTGGTACTACAAGGCCCATGTGGTTACAACCCAAAATGGTGACCAAAAGAGGCGAAGAGCACTGGCCTGGGAACATTTGGGAAAAAGGGATTAGATGGGGGGAGGGCACTAGCACAAGCCCAAGAAAAGCCAGGAAAGAGGTTGGACAGTTTGAAAGAAAACCTGCTCTTTCCCGAACCCAAGGAAATACATGAAGCTGAGCAAGGATTTGGGACAGCTGCTATGCTCTAGCCTGCCTGCTCTCTGCCTTTCTGAGAGGGTTCTATTGCTTTCCACTCTAAGAAACCTTGTCACTATCTTCTAGAACTCCTGCCTGAGTATCCCTGAAATTATTTTTCCCGAAACACCAGTGCAGAACCTGTTTCCTCCAGTAAAATTTTAGTAACCTTGCTTCATCACCACACCACCGTGACTATTTTATTATAATAATTACTAGTGGCCCAGTGCACCAAATTTGTGCACATTAAAAGAGAATTAATGAGAAGAAATATTTTAATATTGCTATTTGCCCTTTCTCTATAATAGAAGTGTTAGAGATGAAGGAAAATTAGTAAAATGTATATAAAATCTTCCTCCTGTCAGAGTCCAGGGTGCACCACGGGGCCTAGTGTCAAGTCCCCGCCCACCACCCTCACGTGCTTCAAAAACTGCAGGAGACCCAGACCCGGCTGGCCACATCCACATTGGGTGAGACCTAGACCCAGCCGGCCCCACCCCTTTCAAGCCCCTCTGGGCAGGGGGCACAGCCTCAGGTCTCCCAGCCCCACACCAGGATGGGGGGGTGCAGTCTGAGGTCCCCTGTCAAGCCCACCCCCTCCTCAGCATCATACCAGTGCTGAAGGGGGACGCACGCAGGCAGTGTGACTTTAGCATGGGGGGCGGAAGTCCTTGCCCCTGGCCCTGCCCACAGACTGGTTGGACTTGGGACATGTAATGGACAAATTAGCATATTACCCCTTTATTATATAGATAAGGCAAATCATCCCATGCCCAAATATGGTGATCTTTTCAAATATATAAATTCCAATTTAAACTGTTTTTTTCTAAACTTTCCATTTATTTTCAGGGCATATATGACTAAGTCTCAGTGAGATCATCCCCGCTGCTAAATGCTCTTCCTTTCTAAAGACCAAGGTGTAGACTTCATTGTAAAAGTAAGCATATAAATTCAAATTCGTGTTGTTCCACTCAGATTGTAAATTCTGAAAAATTATTGTTTTTATATTTGCTGATGTAACATTTTTCATTCCTACAAGTGATAGTTAAACAGAAAAGCTGAGGCAGTGTTACTTAGTGGTTGAACTTGACGCATGAACCAGGAGGTCACAGTTAGATTCCCGGTCAGGCAGCCAGTCAATGATTCTCTCTCTCATCATTGTTGTTTCTATCTCTCTCTCCCTTTCCTTTCCTCTCTCTGAATTCAATTAAGAAAAATTGAAAAAATAAGAACAAAGCCTTTGACTTTGACTTTTCTCATTGAAAGGTGAGGTCAATATCTCCTCTTCTTGAGTCTGGGTGAACTTGTGACTTCTTAAGCCACAGAGAACTGTGGAAATAACACTGTGTAACTTCAAAGGCAAAGGGGCTCTCACTCTGTTCTCTGGTAAACTTGCTGGAGCCCTAAGCTGCCCTGTAGGAAGTTTGACAATTGAAAAGCCATCGTGCTATAAGGAAGCCCAAGCCACATGGGCATTCCCACGAAGGGCCCCAGGTTAGCTCATGGGGGACAGCCAGCACCAACTGCTGGCGGTGCGAATGAGCTGCCTCAGACAGGTAGCTCAGGTGAGCCTTCGGATGAGTGCAGCCTCAGGCATGATTTTATTATAACTTTGTGGAAGATCCTAAGCAAGAACTGACGAATGGCTCTTTCCAAATTCCTGGCCTGCACCACTGTGAGCAAGATAAAATAGCTATTTTAAGCTGCTAAGTTTTAAATTATTTGTTACACAGACATAGTTACTTTAATGCCCTGCTATCCGTCATCATGTATCATTATGGACTTGTAATTTACTACTAAAAGTTAAATTTCCAGAAATAGAGAGTATTAAATGAAACTGTTAAAGACCTCGTATTGCCCTGGCCAGTTTGCCCCAGTGGATAGAGCGTCAGCCTGCAGACTAAAGGGTCCCGGGTTTGATTCTGGTCAAGGGCCTGTGCCTCAGTTGCAGGCTCCTCCCCGGCCTGGGCCCAGCTCAGGGCCCACGCAAGAGGCAACCAATGTGTTTTTCTCACATCAGTGTTTTTCTCTGTCTTTCTTTCTCTCTTCCACTCTCTAAAAATCAATAGAAAAATATCCTTGGATGAGTATTAAAACAAAAGAAAATGCAAAAACCTGGTATTTATATAAATAAATAACACCTTATTTGGTAAATTGGTATATTATGAATAAAAAATGCAGGTCAACGTTCTAATCAACTGAGCTACATTATAATGTAACTGTCCTGACTGGGCAGCTCAGTTGATTAGAACGTTGGCCTGAAATGCGAAGGTTGGGGGTTTGATCCCTGGTCAGGGCACATACAAGGAGCAACCAATGAATATATGAAAAAATGGAACAACAAATCAATTTTCTCTCCCATTCCCTTTTTTCCCTTTAAAATCAGTCCATAAATAAAATACAATATGAAAAATAATATAACTGCATCTGAAAATATAACTGTTTAAAAAGAACAGTTATGCAAACATTGCTTTTACCCACACATCATTAAATGTCTGTCATTAAAGTGACAGTTCATGTATTACGTAGGCTTATTCTATTAATAACTTAAATATAAGTTTAGGGTTAGAATGAGGCTTTATAAATTTTACACAGGGCAAGATATAAATAATAATTTATATCAATAAAGTAGTCTCCATTTCCACAATACACAATGACACATTAAATGGTAGTATCAGTAGTATATTTTTTCCAGTTTCAAAATTACTAATAAAATACCAAATATTAAAGTGGGTCAAACAATTAAAGGTGAAGACCACTTTTCCAGCTTTGGAAATTACTTTGGAAATCAGATGCTGGACCTGATTTTTGGCAAAAGCATGGAGGTCAGTTTTTTATATTTCTTAACAAACCAGAATCTTTTACAAATATACTAACACATGATCAAACCCCAGCAGATACATAAACTAAGTGGTTATATTATTTATTTAATTCCAATATATACAAATAATAGCAGGTGGTCGAGTTCTCCGTGATTTCTTTTTATTACCCAAGCTGCTGGATCTAACAATTACAAATAAGTGGAGTTATTCTAATCAGACTCTTGTCATTGGGATGCACAACTGCCTTATTGATTATGCCAATCTGTTATAGAATGCACAGAAATAAAAGGAACTTTGAATTTAGCCAGTCTCACTACACTGTTGCAATTCCAATCAGAAATATAGACATGCTATTGCAAAATTATAATGATTATCATTTTTATTGGTAAATATCCAATGGTGTTTAAAAATTATTTTGTGAAAAGTTTTTCCCCCTCCTGCTATTATCCCTCATCTGCCAGTTGCCCTTCACATAGGCAAGTATTTCTTGTGCATCCCATCTCTTATTTATCCTTTCATAGATATTCCCTCCATAGGCATGTATATGCTGGTAATAATAGTAATAATTAATCAGTTAAAACACCTTAGCAAAAACATCAAGAATAACTAAAGCAAGTCCTTTTTTGTACTTTATGTCTACTATGGGTTTTATCTGATTTTTGAAAATAGAAAGCTTTCATTGATTCTGTCCCTCAAAATTTGCATTATAGACCTCCCTTCTCCAAATCCAATATAATTTTACCTGCAGCCCTCACTAATAAAGTGATCACATTTAAGACTTTAATGATATCTGAAATTATTTTTAGTGATATTTCACCAAAGCAATTAATCTACACTATATTCTTTCCACATTATCATACAATTTTTTTCCATTCTCTTCCTCTTGGTTTTTCTAAAGTACTTGACCTATTATTTCTACACTTTATTTTATCCTTCCAATCCTTCCTTATATTTCTTTTCTTTCCTCCTTTCATTCCTTCCTTCTTTACTTCATTCTTCTTGTCTAGTTTTTCCCAACTTCATGAAGTTGTTCACATCTTACTGAATAATCTCACAGGACTTTCACTGTGTTCTATTATAACTAGAGGCCTAGTGCACAAATTTGTGCATGGGTGGCGTCCGGCCAGCCCGGCCCTAGTTGGGACAGATTAGGGCTGGGCCAGTTGGGGAGAGGAGAAGTGGGCAACTGGCCGGTGGGCCCCACCCCTGATTGGGGTACAGGGGGCTGATTGCAGGTGGGGCCGGCCATGGGGAGGGGCTGTGGGTCGATCAGGGTGGTGGGAGCCGATTAGGGGTAGGACAGGCTTGGGGGAGGGGATACAGGAGGATGGCCACCCGGCTCCCCCCCTATTGGGTTGGGGGAGGCGATCAGGTGTGAGGCTGGGTGGGGGGAGGGGCCAAAGAGGGTTTGGCCAGCTGCCCCACCCTCGATCAGGGTGGGAGAGGCCGATCAGGGGCAGGGCCAGCTGGGATGAGAGGCTGAGGGAACTTGGAGGGCCAGCCCCACCCCCCAATTAGGCCGGTTTGCTGGCTGCAGTGGGCGTCATAGCAACAGGTCATTCTGGTCATTACAGCATTCTGGTCGCTGGCTTTATATATATATACTAGAGGCCCGGTACACAAAAATTTTTGCATTGGCCGGGGGGTGGGGGGGAGGGTGTCCCTCAGCCACACTTGTGCCCTCTCACAGTCTGGGACCCCTCAGGAGATAACGACCTGCTGGCTTAGGCCCACTCCCGGGTGGCAGAGGGCAAGCCCAATCCCTAGGTGCCTGCCCCGCAGGCCCTGGTCGGGCTCAGAGCAGGGCCGATTGGGGAATTGGGGCACTGCCCCCTGTTGTGCACAGAGCAGGGCGGATCAGGAGGTTGTGATGCCACCCTCTGTCACGCTCAGGGTAGGGCTGATTGGGGGGGTGGGCGCCGCCCCCTGTCACACTCAAAGCAGGGTCGATGGGGAGGTCGTGGCGCCACCCCCGTCACGCACAGAGCAGAGCGGATCAGGGGGTTGTGGTGCCACCCCTGTCACATACAGAGCCGGCCTATCAGGGTGTTGGGGGGCTACCCCCTGTCACGCACAGAGCAGGACCCATTAGGGGGGTTGGGGCTCCATACCCTGTCACACCCACATCAGGGGGTTTGGGCGCTGCCCCCTGTCACGCTGATCCTGGTGCCTGGAGGCCTCGTGTCTCTGCAGATCCCAGTGCTGGGAGGCATATTGCCCTTTTACTATATAGGATAGAGGCCTGGTGCACGGGTGGGGGCCGACTGGTTTGCCCTGAAGGGTGTCCTGGATCAGGGTGGGGGTCTCGCTTGGGTGCCTGGCCAGTCTGGGTGAGGGGATGATGGCTGTTTGCAGCTGGCGAGTGACTGAAGCTCCCAACTGCTCCTTTTCTCCTTTTTCTATTTTTTATTCTTGGATTTATGGCTGTCACTGGAGCTGAGAGCCGGCTTTAGCTGTGAGACCTCGCTGCTGAAAGCAGGTTGCAGGGAACGTTGGAGTCCTCTGTCACTGAAGCAAGCAAGCCTCCTGTTCGTGTCAGTAGCCTGGCTGCCAGCCGCCATCTTGGCTGGCAGTTAATTTGCATATCACCCTGATTAGCCAATGGGAAGGGTAGCGGACGTATGGCTAATTACCATGTTTCTCTTTTATTAGATAGGATAGATTACTCTTGGATATTATGTGTCAGTTTATGTTACCCATCCCTCACATTGTTAGTTCCCTGAAGAGGAATGCCATATTTTTCTTATTGGGTAACATTTATAATCTTTTATTTACCAAAGTAGAGGCCTGGTGCATTCGTGCAAGGGGTCCCTCAGACCGGCCTGTGCCCTCTTGCAGTCTGGGAGCCCTCAGGGTATATCCAACTGACGTGGAGTCAGGAGAGGCTCCCGCCACCGCCACTGTGCTTGCCAGGCATGAGCTTGGCTTCTGGCTGAGTGGCGCTCCCCCTGTGGGAATGCACTGACCACCAGGGGGCAGCTCCTGCATTGAGCATCTGCTCCCTGGTGGTCAGTGTGAGTCATAGTGACTGGTCGTTCTGCCATTCGGTCAATTTGCATATTAGCCTCTTATTACATAGGATAGGATAGAATGTTCTCAATATATATTAGTTTAAATGTTGGATGATTAAATGTAATTGAGCAAAAGTTTGAAGATATCTCTCACATAATAGAAATATTAGAATTATACTGCATACCCACAAGGCAGTAAGTAGACATGTTGATAGAACCTAAAGGGAGAAGGCATCAGTTTAATATAGTAATGATGAAATCAAAAGCAACGTTCAAGAAGAATATCTCATCCACTGTGAGTGTTGTGACATTCTCTAGGCAGTCACAAAGAATATGGTAAAGATTAGATATGAGCATTGATATCTAGGAGGAACTGTTGTCTAGAAGATGGGCTGATTATTTTATTGTTTTTTTTGTTTTGTTTTTTTTTGTTTGTTTGTTTGTTTTACTTTCCTTGAAAGGAGAATCTGGGGGGAAAAGGCCTATGCCTGAACAGTGTATTTGAGATTGTGACCCTAGGATACAGGACTAAAGATCAGGTATAATATGGAGTTGGCCATCTGTTTTGAGTTATTATTTCTTTAATCCCTCAAACCTTCTAAGAATTCCTGTAAAATATGAACCTAGGTAAAGAAAAAAAGTTAAAGAATTTATCTACCAGTCTCAATCTGCCCTGACCCAAGGTTGTACTTAAGGGCACGGATTCCAAGCAATTCTACTATTTTACCGTTCCCTCAGATCCCAGGCCTTTTCTACCCCAACCTCTGAATCTTTGACAACATTCCAGCTCTCAGGTTATACCTGCCAATGCCTTTTTGAATTCCTCTCAGCTGGTTTCAGTGGGTGACATTAGAGGTGAGACTGAGAGGAGAGGTGATGCCCTAGAGACAACCGATTCCCTCAATTGTCGAGATTCTATGCTTCCCTTCAGTGACTTCCAGAGCAATTAATGAGTAGATTGGTTTTCTAATTATTTCATGTCTGTCTGAATTTTTTTTTCTCCCTCATTTCCCAAATAACTAAGATATAATATCTATGGGGAAAAATGAGTATGGAATACAAACAGCTTCTCTTTGAACTCTGGCTCTCTACTTTATGAACTGGGTCTCATTAGCAAGTCATTTTACTCTGCTGAGGCTCAGTTTAAACACCTTGCAAATGAAACATGATAACCAACAACCTAATAGCATTATTATGAATATGCATTACAATTTAGGAATCAAATGTCTGGCATATAACCAGTGGACAATAAATGCTAGATTTTGTCTCTTCTCTCATCCTTCAGCCTATTTTCTATTCCCACCTCTTCCAGTAAGTTCTCCCAGCTTCTTGCCTCCATCTCCCAGTAACTGAGCTAATGGGAGACCATGGTAAACTGGTCTTTTCTGCCTGCTCTGGGATTAAATCCCTTGGGTTGAGGATGCTCTGCCCCGTAGGGAGCCTGTGAAGCTGCAGCTTGCTAGTTAATCAGGCTTTATGTCTGATTCCGTTTTCTCCCTTCCTTTGTTAATAACTAACTAGCTCTCTTCTGCAACATCTTCACTGCCTGAAAAATCCTTTGAACTCATTTGTTTCTCATTACACCCTAACTCTTAGCAACCACTAAAAGCGTCTTTTTACTCTTTCCATACTTTTGTCTTTTCCTGAACATATAGTTGGTATTATATGGTATATAGCCTTTTGAGATTGGTTTCTTTCACACGGTGATATGCATTTAAGGTCCCTTTATACCTTTTCATGACCTGATGACTGATATATTTGTAACACTGAATAGTCCATCCTCTGATGTACCAGTTTATTTACCCATTCACCCACTGGGGGACATCTTGATTGCTTCCAAGTTTTGACAGTTATGAATAAAGATGCTAGAAACATCCATGTGCAGGACTGTGTGTATATATAACTATCAATGAGCACAGTTTCTGAATCAGATGGTAAGAGGACGTTTCATTTAGAAAGAAACTGCCAAACTTTTATTTTTAAAAATTATCTTTATTGTTGGAAGTATTACGGATGTCTCATTCCCCCGCCCCATTGATCCCCTCTACCCACTACCACCTACCCCTAGACCTTCACTGCACTATTGTTTGTGTCCATAGGTTACGCATATATGCATATAGGTTATTTGGTTAATTTCTTTCTGCTTCCCTTCCCTATGAGATTTGTCAGTCTGTTCCATGATTCTCTGACTCTTGATCTATTTTGTTCATCAGTTTATAGTGTTCATTACATTCCATGTAAGTGAGATTATATGATACTTGTCTTCCTCTAACCGGCAAATTTCGCTTAGCATAGTAGTCTGCAGGTCCCACAATGCTGTCTCAAAGAGAATTCCTTCTTTTTACAGCTGCATAGTATTCTATTGTGTAAATGTACCACGTTTGTTTTTATCCACTCATCTCAAAGTGGCAATACCATTTTGCATTTCTACCAACAATGAAAAACATTGTCCTGTTGCTCCATATCCTTTCCAGCATTGGGTTTGCCAGTATTCTAGATCTAGGCCCTTCTAATGAATTTGTAGAGGTATTTTGTGGCTTTCATTTTTCTCATGACAAATGATGTAGAGCATGTTGGTTATATGTGGATGTGTCATCTTTGATGAAGTATTTGTTAAGGACTTTGGCCCATTTTTAAATCAAGGTGTTTGTTTAATTATTGCTGAGTTATAAAGCTTTTTTAAATATATTTTTATTGATTTCAGAGAGGCAGAAAGAGGGAGAAGGAGAAAGAGATAGAAACATCAATGATGAGAGAGAACCATTGATCGGCTGCCTCCTGCATGCCTGCCACTGGGGATCAGGCCCACAACCGGGCATGTGCCCTTGACTGGAATCGAACCCAGGACCCTTCAGTCCACAGGTTGACACTCTACCCACTGAGCCAAACCAGCTAGGGCAGTTTTAAGGCTTTTTAAAAATATTTTGTGAGTCCTTCATCAGATATGTCTTTTGAAAATATTTCCTCCCAGTCAATGACTTGTGTAATTTGTATTTTGTTTTCTTGTCTTTTCAAGATGTTGTTGGATGTTGAAAAGCAGTAGTGAAAAGGGACATCCTTATTTTGTTCCTTATCTTAGTTGGAAAACTGCTCACTAATAAGTCTGACGTTACCTGTAGATGTTCTGTACATTTCTTTATTAAGTTGAGGAATCCCCCTTTATTTCTGGCTTACTGCAAATTTTTACCACAAATGGATGTTGGATTTTGTCCAATTATTTTCATGTGACTATTGATAGCATCATGTTATTTTGAGTGATTAATTTTTAAGATCTTTATTAAAAATTGATTTAATTAATTTTAAAGATTCCATGATTTCTATCAGGTTTAGAAATAATGGAATCTCAGAGATAACATAATACTATAGAGGCAAGTTTTGAGTAATCAGAATGTTTGGATTTAAATCCTGATATTGGCACTTACTATCTACACCACACTTGCCAAGTTACTTGATCTCTCTACGCTTCAGTTTCCTGTTGGCAAGGTGGGGGCTATAGAGTGCCAGTCTCATAAGATTACCGTGTAATTAAATTATTTAAGATACATAAAAGAGTGTTTGGCACTGGTGCACACTATTAGAAGTGTTTCTGCTCCCTTCCAAGTGATAATCTAAACACCAAAGAGGCTGGATTGTTTAGCCTATTTATAAATAAATATATCTATTGTGCCTAAAACAATGTCTGGTTCCTAGTTGCATTTGAATATCGTAGGTGAAATTAACCACTAAACTATAAAGATATATAAAGAGGACTATCAACCAGACTTTAAAACTCACAATGATAGTTTTATTCCATAAATAAATTCTATATTAGACAGACTTTATTCATTAGCAAATAAGGCTGCTGCTTGCACATATGGGCACCTTTGTGAAAATTAGATAGAAGCAATCCTATTCCTATAGCATAGTGATTTTCAACCACTGTGATGCAAGAATTTTTAAAAGATGCAGTACATGACCTCTTCTGCCTTAGACTGACAAATTAAAAATGACACTAGCCAACACAACAATAACTGTCCTGTGTGAGTGAATTAATAACTATTTTTTTCAGATTGTCAATATATATATATATATTTTTGGTGTGACACAGAATTTTAGTAATTAGTTTATGTATAGCATGAGATGAAAAAGGTTATAAATTGCTGCTTTAGAACAAGCTATCACTGAGCCAGGGAAGATGGCTTGGTGAGAAAAGTATTTCTATCATGTGAGAACAATCTTCATTCCACAGCAGATCCTTCTCAATAGATAAATACCACTGAATATTGAGGACATTGGTAAATCAAAAAGAGATAAAGTAAAGACGATGAACAGTTAATAAAATCAGTGTGTAAATTAGGATTAATAACTTTAAATTGATATTTTACACTGCCACCTCTTAATTTCCTCTTTTTGATAGATTATTTTAGGATAAAGACAAAAAGGATAAAAATAAAAGTCTGTGCTAATGTGTGTGTGTGTGTGTGTGTGTGTGTGTGTGTGTGTGTGTGTAGGTAGTTTGGCTAGTAGGGAGTGTCTTTCAGTAATTGTCAGGGTTTGCAATATGCCTGTGAAAAAAGTACAAGCCCACTCTATTTGCTTGAATATTAGTGCTTGAAACAATAGCTTTAGGTAATTACTGTTTTCTTTTACTAGTAGTGAGCAGATAACGCTTCAATTTCCTTAAAATGTTTGAAAAAACTCAGGTTATAAGTAAATTTATAAAAATTAAAGATTTTGCTGTGTTAATTTTCTTTTTGATTTAATTATGTTTCTTTTCCAACTTAAGTTCTACCTTTGTTTTCTCCACTTTTTGTTTCCATCAACTCTAAATACCAGTGAATATTCTTTAACCTGACCCATTTTCTTTATACTCTAACTGCTTTAAAGAGTCTATCTCATTTTCTTTGACTATTATATTCTACTTATTGTTACAGGTATAGCTCTGATAATTATTTGCTTATTATAACAATGTATAAACTTTTCTCCATTATAAACAAGTATTTTCCTATAATAAATATTGTGTTGTATCTATTATAATAGTTTGCAGTTATAAAACTCAGAAAAGTGTAAATAATTATGTTGATTATGCACTAGTTTGCAATGTAAAAATAAATAAATATGTTGCTCCATCACCAACTCTAATGCTTCCTAGAGAGTATGCCTACTTTGAAAAAGGAACTGTACATAGAGATTAAACATTTATTACAGTCAATATCATTAAAGTTAAGAGGCAAATGCATAAATAGAAGCTGTTATGAGATGTTTGACCAGGTCACGTGTGAGAAATGGGGAAGAAAAGGTATTTTCTTATAAAACTTTACATGGGCTAAAATAATTTTGACTATGACATCTTTTTGTCCTAAGGTTCTAGGGAATTGAAAATTTAGCTGGTACTTATCTATTTTAATGCTGTGAAACATTATGCTTAAAATGTTCTATATTTATATGCTTAAGAAATCATTCTAGGTCAACTCTGTTTACATCCTAATGTAGTATGAACGGGAGAGAATTAAAACAACTAAATCATAATTATATTGTCTGCCACATTTTATTGAAATATTTATCAATCATTAATTATAACTAGAAGCATTGTGTTAGTTGCTTAGCTACAGAAATAAACAAAACAGAGTATATTAGCATAAGGAACTCAAAGTTTTGAGGGAAGATTGATAGTAAAGTATATATTCACTCATTTATATAATAGAGTAATTTTTTAATTTCAAGCTAAAATAAAGGATTGTAATATGTGGGTGATGGCAGGCAAAGTTAATAAATTCTAACGTCCTTGTACAATTCAGAAATAAACTAATTATATTGTTCAGTGTTTTATAAATATACAGCACAGTGAAGAAAAATTTAAAAACAGTATTAATAATAAAATATGAAAGTCCCAACATGTCAGAGAGAGAAATTTAATGAGAATAACAAACAACCAAAGAAAATAAAAGTCTTATCATTTGTTTTTAAAATGCAAGAGAAAGTGAAAGAAATGCACTCACACACAAATATTCAAAAAGGAGGGGTAAAATACAGTAATAATTAATATGACAGAATAAGTAAATTAAAACTGTAAATAACAACATTATTGAAGTCAAATTTGTAGAATACAGCTCAAGAAGATTAGAGGAAATTTTATAGTCTTAAATACTACAGAAAAATAAAATAGAAATCGGGAAGTTACATTCGCTCAACTTAAGAATTATAAAAACGGACCAACTAAATCTTAACTAACTAAAAAAAAAGAAATTAATGCAGGTATGAATAGAGATTAAAGACATAGAAAACAAGAAAGAGTAAAAAGAGTAAAGAATACAAAAATTTGTTGTTTTCTTGAAAAGCCTGAAATATTAAACAGATAATAGCAGAATTGATGAAATAATAACTAAGAGAAAACAGACACTATTAAGCAGACATACAGACACCTAACCAAAAATGAGATAGAAATGACAATGATAGCTCTAGCTGGTTTTGCTCAGTGGATAGAGCGTCGGCCTGTGGACTGAAGGGTCCCAGGTTCAATGGAATTAATTAAAAAATACATGTAAAATACATGAATTACTAAAATAAAAGTAAATTCACAAGTACTCTCTTGAATAAGTAGAAAATATGAACACTTTATAATAATGAACAAATTAATTTTTAGTTTTAAAATTCTTTATAAAAAGTATATCACATTTAGCTGATTTATATATGAATTCTAACAAACATTCATGAGACAGTAATCCCAATCACAGATAAATTTAAAAAAATTTTTTTTTATTATAGTTAAGGTATTACAAATGTATCCTCGTCCCTCCTATTAGCACCCAACCTCCCCCTCCACAGATAAATTTTTAAAAAAATTGTAGAAGAGGAAAAAAAAATACTCTATTTAATGTAGATAATAAAGTATAGAAAAATAACACAGGAGAAAAATTATACTCCAATACAACTGACGAATATATACATAAAGTTCAAAAAAAAAAGGAACAAAGAATATAGCAATATATTAGAAGCAATGACTTAGAAAAACAGAAGACAAACACCAAAAGAGAGAAAATATTTGCAAGAGACAATTACTCAAATATACAAAAAACTTTTTAATAATATTATTTTTTATTTCTATTTTATTTAATTGATTTATTTTTAAATTTATCTTTATTGTTGAAAGTATTACAGTCTTCCCACTTTTTCCCCCACATTGACTGCCTCCACCCCACTCCTGCACTCTCCCCAGGTCTTGTCCTGACAATTTCTGTATCCACTGGTTATGCATGTAAGTTCTTTTGGTTAATTTCTTCCGGCACCCCCACTTCCCTCAGAAATACAGCAGCCAGTCTGTTGCATGCTTCGGTGTTTCTGAATCTGTTTTATTCATCAGTTTATTTTGTTCATTAGATTCCACTCATGTTCTACTAGTCTTTCTCTGACGGGCTTATTTTGCTCAGCATAATACTCTCCAGGTCCCTTCATGCTGCCCCAAAGGGTAACTCAGCAAGAAGAAAACAAATAACCTGATTTTAAAATTAGAAAATAACTGAACAGACACCTCATCAAAGAATATATGCAAATGGAAAATAATTATGTTTAACATCATATTTTGAGAAAATTGTAAATTAAAACAAAGAAATACCACTAAACACCTATTAGACTGGCCAAAATCCTGAACACTAACAATACCAAAAGCTGGAGAAGATGTGATTCGATAGGAATTTACACTTATTCCTTTTGAGAATGCAAAATGGTATAGCTACTTTGGAAAAACGGTTTGGCAGTTTCTTATAAAACCATATGTTTAAGTAATTTTTCTCCTTTGTATTTACCTAAAGTAGTTGAAAACGTATATCCATAAAAACACCTGTGCAGGGATATTTATAGCTGTTTTATTCAAAAGTGTCAAAACTTTGAAGCAATCAAGATGTCTTTCAATAGGTGAATGGATAAATAAACTGAGGTAACCCCGATAAGGAAATATTATTCAGTGTTAGAAATGAGCTACCAATACACTCATGTCGACTCTAAAGAATAATACACAAAAACAAACAAAAATACTCATTTAAAGAGACCAAGCCAATGGTTGCCAGAGGGGAGGGTTGGGGACAGTGTGGAAAAGGTAAAGGGATTAAGAAGATTGGTAGTTACAAAACAATCATGGGATGTAAAGTACAGAATAGAAAATATAGTCAATTCTATATAATAAAAGCCCAGTGACCAAAATGGCAGAATGACCAAAATGACCAGAGACCAAAATAACCTCTGCCCCTCGCCCCAGCTGGCACCAACCCCCAGAGGGGACCCCTACCCTGATAGGGTATGTGGCTGGCCTGAAAACCGCCCCACCTGCCAGCAGGGACTCCCACCTGATCAGGGGCATAGCCAGCCTGCAAACTGCCACAGCCCCTCGCCCCAGCTGATCCCGCCCCCCAGTGGGGACTCCCACCTCAATTCAAGGTCCCCATCAGGGCAGGCCAGCTGGCTTCAACCCGTGCACAGGCCTCTAACCTAAAAAGAGTAATATGCAAATTGACCCTAATGTCAGAACGATCAGAACGACCACTCAACCAGTCACTATGAGGCACACTGACCATCTCTTGGTCCCTTTCACCAGTTGACAGGCTCTGATCACCCAATGGCAAATGGGGAACAAGGAGTGGGTAGTGGGGGTTGTGGGTGGCACTGAGCCAAGCCCCCACCCCACCAGTGGCCCCACACACAGAAAACAACTGTGGAGAGGGCGGGGCGCATGAGGGAGTGCTTCCTCCCCCCAGTCAGCAGGCTCTGATTACCCAATGGGGAGCATGGAACTGGGGGTTTGTGAGGGGAAGATGCCAGCTGCTGGAAGCCGGGGAAGATGGCCCTGATCACAGGCCAGGCCTAGGGACTGTACCCATGCCTGAATTTCAGGTGCTGGGCCTCTAGTCCTATACCATAAAAGACTAATGTGCAAATAGACCAAACGATGGAACAACTGAACAACCAATCACTACGATATGCGCTGGGCATCCGGTGGCAAGCGGGGAATATGGCAGGAGTCGGCAGCAGGCAGCAGAGCATGGAACATGGTGGGCATCAGCTGCCATGGTGGAGGTGAGCAGGGGTGCCAGACCAAGGCAGGGTGCCAGTTGCTGTCATTGGGTCGAGCCTCTGATGGTTACTGAAAATTCTTTGCTCCTGTGAGCCACGGTCCTGTCCATTGCTCACACCTGCTGTCGGTGCCAGAGCCGCTGCTTGCACCCGCTGCCAGCACCCGGCACCGGCCCCAATCACTGAGCACCATCCACAGGTGTGAGCAGCGGCTGTTGGCACCCAATCACCCCTGAGGATTTTTCCACCTCCCCTGATCCTGAGGGGGGATTGGGGCAGCAGCTGCTGCTCACACCTGTTGATGGTGCTGGCCCCGCTTGTACCCGCTGCTGGCACCAGCCACAAACTCTCTGCACGGTCAGCAGATGCAAGCAGGGCCAGTGCTGTCAGGGCATGGGAGCAGTGGCAGCGGGAGCAAGGCTGCCTGCAAACAGGGGGCTGGGGCTGCAATGGGAGGGGCTGGGCAGGGGCGCAGAGGATGGGCCAAGACCTGCCCTGTGCCCACCACAGCCTCATGGCCCACAGTTCCTTTCAAGGTGCACAAATTCATGCACTGGGCCCCTAGTAGTAGTATAATAACAATGTATGGTGTCAATTTGCTATTGGAAGTATCATGCAGAACACCTTGTAAAGTGTATGATTGCCTAAACACTGTGCTGTACACCTGAAACCAATACAAAATAATGTTGAATGCAAACTGTAATTGAAAAAGGTTTTTTGATAATAAAGTTAAAAAAGAGAAAAAGAAGTGAACTATCAAGCCACAAAAGGACATAGAGAAACCTTAAATGCATATTACTAAGTGAAAGAGGCTGATTTGAAAAGATTATATATAGTGTGAATCAAACTATCTGACATTCTGGAAAAGGCAAAACTATGGAGACAGTAAAAAGATCAGTGTTTTCCAGGCGTTGAGAGTGGGGAGACCAAGGGATAAACAGGTGAAGGTTAGAAGATATTTAGAGCAGTGAAATACAAATCCCTATAATATCAATAAAGACCTAATGTAAACCATGAAATTTAGGTGACTATGGGATGTCAGTGTAGATTTATCTATTGTAGCATCTGTAGCACTCTGGTGAGGAATGTTAACAGTGGGAAGAGTGTGCTGTGCGTGTGTGTGTGGACCCAGGAGATATATAGGAACTCTTACCTTCTCCTCAAATGTGCTGTGAGTTTAAGGAGACATAACAACTAAATGTAATAAATGTAGTCCAGCTGATATCCTGGAACAGAAAATTGACCTTAGGCAAACTAAAGAAACCTGAATGAAATATGTGTTTTAGTTAGTTAGTGGTAATGCATCAATATTGACTCATTAATTGTAACAAGGGTACCACCGTGCTATTAGATGGTAATAATAGGAGAATTTAAGTCATTTAAACCTCACAACAATTTTAACACATATAATTGTTTATCCCCATCCAACAGAGGCTGAGGGATAAAGGCTAACTTATTTGCTAAAGGATAGAACAGCTAATTTAGTGGGATAGCCAAGATTTAAATCAAATCATCTTGGTTAAAAACAAATTTAAAAAAGCTAAAATAAATTTTATTAAAAAAAATAAAAGAAATTGCAAAATAAGTAACAAAATGGCAGAAAGTATTTTAACCCTCTCTCTCCCAAAATAGCATTCAGAATAAAGACAAAGTAAAAAAAAAATCAACACAATAAAAAATGGGGAAGAATGTAAAATAATTTATGTCACAGAAAGCATGAATGTTTAACATACAGGTGAATATACTCTAAAAGTTAATATTTCCTATAAAAAAAGTTGTTCTTTTTTTGCTAATATAAGAATCTTTTAATAGAATCTGATTGTGAAAGATTTTTCCATAACACTTATTTTATGAATAAATATTAATAATACATTGTACTTGTTCTTTAGCATTTTCTCTATGATTCCACCAATGCATTTAATTTTTGTCATTGTTTGTGACAGAGAGGCAGAAAGAGGGAGAAGGAGAAAGAGATAGAAACATCAATGATGAGAGAGAATTTAAATCATTTAAACCTCAACAACAATTTTAACACATATAATTGTTTATCCCCATCCAACAGAGGCTGAGGGATAAAGGCTAACTTATTTGCTAAAGGATAGAACAGCTAATTTGGTGGGATAGCCAAGATTTAAATCAAATCATGTAGTCCATAATAATCATTTAGTTGTCTCTTGTTTTATCTATGAACATTGTGAGGGCAATGATTATGCTTTTCATTTAAATACCTCTGAAATGTTTTTGCAAATAAATAAATGTCTGCTGAGTTAAAAAAAAATACTATTTTTCTTCCTGTTTTTTTTTTTCAGTGAAGATTCATGTTTGTAGTGCTGTTAGCACAGTAGGCACTCATCATAAATTGTTTACTTTGTAAACACACAATTTCTTACTTTGGTTTCCTATTTTCATCCTAATGTCATCCATCAGCTTCTTTCTTCATTTATCAAAATTTATATGATTTTGGTAGTATATATTTGAAATTAGTTTGAAACATTTGAAATGCTTTTGTGTAGATTATATCACTTAATTTACTATATAAAAAAGTAAGATAATTGTTTTTGCAGTTTAATGAAATGAACAGATGAAAAGACACTAGTAGACTAAATGGCTATACAAGTTTATATAAATTATAAATGGCAATGCCAGAATCTCAATCCAGAATTTAAAATCCATTGCTCTTTTGATAACAAATATCTACCTATTTATGTGTTACTCTCTAATTAGGAAGTTGTAGGGTATTAAATAATTGAAGGTTCTTCAGTAAATAATGTGATAGAAATAGTATTTTTATAATCCTATCATAACTTCTTTATAAATAAGTAAAGTGGAGAAATAATTGATCATTTGTACCAATGTGAAGGGGAAAAGGTGCTTCAAAAGCATTTCTGTTCTAAAAACCAACAGGATGTGACCTTATTTGAAAAGTATTGGGCATCTGAGGAAACTCTATGTATGTACAATGTTTAGTATGTAAGACTATATAAGATGCTGTGGAAATCATGTGTTTTTTTTTTCAAATGTAAAAGAAGCCAAGCACAATGGACACACACACAAAAAAACTTAAAACAGAGCTGCTTGTGGGGGAGAGGTTCCAATTTAGCAGATTAGCAATGTTCCAAGTAATTACTCTTAAATAGCCTTTCTAGTTTATAGAACTTTTACACATACATGTGTAAAATCATAATATTAAAAGCAATATTTGTATTTTTTCAAATAAATAACATTTCAATGTGCATGTTTGTGGGGGTTTTTTTTGTTTTGTTTAAATATGTGATTTAAAACATTGACTTACATCTCATGTAATTGACTCATTCCAAGTCCTTGAACATACCGGAGGGAAAAATGGTAACTAGTTGCTGCGACGGTATCATTTCCTTCAATACTATCTTTCCATAAATATGTAGAATACTGTCCACCAGCTTTCACCTATCAAATTAAATTCAGCTACCTAAGCAAATATGTAGTTACTTACATAAATCAAAAAACCTAAAAACTATACATAATAAATAAGGCAATGTTTGCTGAACTAATGAAAATTGCAATCTGCTTTCTCTCTGCAATTCTGGCTCTGGGAAATAAAACTTGGCTTGACTATTGGCAAAACATTGATACAATTAAAGAGACATTCTCTTTTCTCTATATACAAAAATGCCTTTTTGTGATAAGATGATTTGAGATTTTTTTTAACGACTTTTTTAAAGATCTTTTTCCATCTCCTGCTTCACAGTGTAATTTCCTCAAAGTGCTCAAAGTTGAGGTTTACTATTTATATTTAGCAAATTATTCAATCTCTATCCCTTCTTTAGTGTAGAACATAGATAAGAAAAAATCCTTTGATATAATTTTTATGCAATTAGTCCATGAAACAAACCCAGGTAATTCCTTTTTGTGGTATTATCACATTTTCCTTACCTTGGTTACACAGAAAGCTTAAGTTTATATAATGCTATGGTGGCTGTTTCATTTGACTGTTACTATATTTAAATTTGTCTCATTTTTATTCATACGTATGATTTTTCAGAGTGAGTGATGAGGAGGAATAATCTCCAAACCCATTAGCACTCTGATCTCTGGAAGCATATGTTTCACAGTAATTTTGTGCTTATTCTTTTGGGTATTTGGTGTGATTATTATTGAACAGATTAGAAAGAAGAGAAACACCAAGTTCTGATGGGTAAACAGATTAGAAAGGAAAGATTGAGAGTGTGGGTCATGTTTGTGTCTATAGTCATGTGTTTCTTTTATTATATTAAAATTTATGGCAAAGATAAATAAAATATTTGCCTAAAATTAAAATTTTAAATTATGGCAAAGATAAATAAAATGTTTGTTTATATATCAAAATTAGAAAATACGTGGATGACCAGCTGGCTTTAGAAGTTTAGACTGTAGGTCTTTGTAGAGATCTTTTTATATTTATCAATATTATTTGTACATATTTCAAATTTGACTTTGAACAGTCAGTTGAAAAATATGTAAGTAATTTGTAAGTCTTTTATTTATGTGGTAAGAGCTTATTACCTTTAAAAATAGGAGGTGAATTTGAAATTGAGATATTTGGGATTATTTTGGTAGTTTACTAAAATTTTAAGAATCTGAGATTTTTTAAAAAGATTAATATCATCAAGATCTTTGAACACAATTATATTAAAATTTGATTAAATAAATAACAGCAACTTTAAATCTTTCAGATATTAATTATATTTCAGAGTTGATTCTTAAACCAAATGTATGTGCATATGTATATGTGTGTGTTTAAAGAGTTATTTTATTACCTTTGTTAGCAAAGAAATCACACATTTCTTTTCTGAGAACCACATAATTAAACCAGTATATCAATAGTATACATGCCTAATTTTTTATAGTGGTGGGTCATTCCCTTTCTAAGCATGAGGATGAAATTTCTGCTGCCTTTTAATAACATACGTCTGTCAAGAATGAATATCTGAAATTAGCTGAATAAAAGTAGTGCCAAAGAAAAATTGTTCAGGGAGTTGATAGGTAGGCAAGTTAAATAGGCAAGGGAAACTGTATTCCAAAGTACTCAAACTATTGCAATATAGGAGAAAAATTGAACTCAACTGTGCTGAAACAAAAGTTGGGTGGATTATCTAGCTTTATTGAAGTATAACTGTCAAAACATATATATTTAACGTGTACAAAGTGCTAATTTGATATATCTATACATTGTGAAATGATTACTTCAGTTGAACTAATTAACTTTTCCATCACTTCACATAGTTACTATTTAATTTTTTTAAGGATAATTAAGATTTACTCTCTTAGCAAATTTTAGGTGTACAATACAGTGTTATTAACTGTAGTCACCATGCTGTATTTTAGATCTCCTGAAATTATTCATCTTATAACTGAAAGTGTGTGCCCTAATGCAAGCAAATCCCCATTTCCCCAAACCTTCAGCACCTGACAATCACTCTTCTATTCTCTGCTTCAACGAGTTTGACTTTCTTAGAGACTATATAAAAGTGAAATCATGAAGTACTAGTCTTCTGTGTTTTGGCTCATTTCACTTAGAATAATGTTCTCCAGGTTCCTATATGTTGTCACAAATGAGATTTCCTTCTTTTTATGGCGGAATACTATTCCATGGTATAGGAGGAGTTTTTTAAGCTGGGATGAGCTAATGGACAGTATTAGATTAGGCTATCTGTGTTTGCTGTCACTTGTTAAATTTAGGCTTCTACTCCCCCATAGGGACTGGGAGATAGTGTCTTTATCCATATCAGTAATTATGTTTCAAAATAGTATCTCCCAGGTCCTAAGAAAGATATTTCTAGGTTATAAAACTGGCAAGAAGCTTGGACAGGATTGACAATTCAATGGACAGAGAAAAAATTGTTCACTACAGTTTTTGAAAGTAGATGCTCCTAAGGACAGAGTGCAGAGGCCTGGAGTGAGGAAAAAAGCTTGTTTAAAGTTTAGTCAACCTGAGACAACATGAAGGCCATCTTAGTCTCTACTAAGAGTTAAGAAGAAAAGTATGCCAAAGTTATTCTTTGGTAAATTATATTAGATTAATAATCAAGAATAAAATGACAAATTCCAAATACATGATTGTAGAATAAGAATAGAAAAAAGCAGAAAATGATAGATTGTTTGATTACATTTTTTAAAAATTATAATTTTGAGTGCATACGATCTTAAACAGCACATAGTTTTTGAGGGGATAAGCCTAATTAGGGTCTCTAATATATTAGACAAAATATTCATAATAAATAAAGCCTTAAAAGTAAGCTCTGTCCTGATTTGATAAGCCTTACAAATGAGAAATTAATAACAGACATATTTTGGTATTAACATTTCCAGAATTTTTGTTTCATATCCAAAATTTGAACTCTTTATTGCTAGCCTAGAGTCAACTAATGATATAAATATATAAATTCCAATTTAGAAATTGAGAGTTAGTCACACACACTTAAATATACAATTTTCAAACCTCAAAGTATGTGTCACATAGAATTTCGGCTGGGGATTTCTGGGCACGAAATGTATTATCCAGTTAATTGGGCAATGAACTAACAGGATTGCCAAGTTATATCAGGCAATTTCACAGTACTCAAAGGGCAATTTAAAATTTTACTGCTTACACTGAATTATAAATTATAAGTAAAAAGTGATAACCTTTGTCTCAAAGGACCTCCTTGTTATATCATTGGCTTTTGTAAATCAAACAAAAAAAACAACTTTAAGTAAAATTGACTTAAAATTAAGATATGATAATTTTTAGACATATATGTATATCTATAATATGTTTTTGTCCACCTATATCTGTAAAATTGATTTTAAAAGTATGGTTACATATTCCCATAAAAGAAAAAATAAACTTTTTGACAAGTTTGGGGACTGACATTTTATGTACTCAAATATAGGAATTGAGTTTTAATGAGGGAAATATTTGATGCTCTATCCTGTGTTATCCAGAATGGTGTTAGCTCATCTTTGTTACTACAGAGAGACTGAGCAAATACATGCGAATACTCAGTGTGTGTGCATATGTTTGGCAGGGCAATGGGGAGGGCATCTCAGGAAAAGAGAATTTACAGGAAGAGGGAAGAAAGGCAGCAAAAAAGAAGCACATGTCCAGCACCAGAACAACACTGATGGCTGAAGGGGCCTGGGATTTTGGAACTTGAGTCAAAGAAGCTTCACTGGCAACCCACTTGGGCCCCCTCCCTGCTACTCCCTGCTGCAGGGAGCCCATCTCTCTCTCAATAAACTTGGCTTCTGCTTTCCGTCTTTGTCCGTGAACTCTTTCTTTGATTTTGCCAGAGAGTGAATTTAGACCCGAACAGTAATTTTGGCCTCATTACCATATCAATTTTTAAAATACTTTTTTAAAAATCTCAATAGATTGTCATCAACTTACTCTTTTATCATTGAGTTTCTGGACAATAGAGTCTCTGGTTTTCTCTTCCGCTGTTCGTATGTGGACTTATATTGACACAGCCCGAGTGGAGTTAGTTTGCCATTGGTGTATGCAGTTCAAAATTATTTTCTCCTTACTGAGTGTTTTGCAATGTAAATGCTTGTGCTCCCACCTGTTTTATAAAACAAAGTCCTGAACATGCTCCCTGTAATATGAACATACATGCTATGATGATTCACCATTGAAATCCCTTTATTCTACTCCAGTGTGGGTATAGTGGGTTCTCTCTGACAATTTAAGGTTCGAGTGTGACTTTGAATTAAATGCATTGCTTTTTTTTTTTTTTTTTTTACATTATGGTGGTATCTTCATCATGGAGACTAACATTTAAGGGTGAATTGTATTCTACCCACAGATTCAGGCTCAGAATTATTATCCACATTTGTATCAATGCGTTTCTAGCATAGAGAAATTAATAAGTGCTATGTAATCTGTCTTTTGGTATTAACTGTGTGAAGAACACTTTGAACACTTGGCTCCCTGAGATTCTTTCATGGCTCAAGATAGGTGTTTGAGGAATTTATAATTTTAGGTTGTCCTTCAAAATCATGAACCTTGCAAAAGATTTACAACTATAAGAGCTCTAAAATTTAGCTAATATTTCCAAACTATTATATTTTTCCATTTTTTAATGTGACTTTATTTTGGCCAAAAATACCCCCTATATACTTTTTCCCCAAAATTGAAAAATTCTTGCCAAATAGGCAATATGTAAGTGAACAGACAATAAGTACAGCCAACTTACAGAGTATCTGCAATCAGTAAAATCATCACTTGATCTTGTAACATTTATTTTATTTAATAACTTAGTTTAAGAACTAAGATTCCAATATTTCTAAAATTATAGAGCTGGTAATTTTAAATATGAGGCTCAGTCTATCATTAATCAAATTATACTAAACTGACCATACATAAATGAGTGTTACTCTTTCACACTTATCTACCTTTTTTTTCTTTTTGCATATAGATTACTTTGCCAAGAACATGTTGACCTAGGGAGCCTTGAATTTGTTGTCTTTGTAAATCCAGATCCAACTAGAAAAGATAATCTCTGAAATCTTCTCTAATCTTTCAGACTCCTCTGTGGTATACTTTAATATAACTCTGAAATGATTACATTCTTCATCTATTTAGTAGTTTTTTATTACGATAGATTTTTTTCTGTTAGAACATTTATTTGTAGGTATACTAATAAAATTCAGTAGTTAAGGCATATGCCAGCCAATATGTGATAAATGAACTATACTTTCTGTAATATAACTATGTCAAAACATATATTATGCCATAAAATGTATGAAGAAGCAAGCAATAATTCCTTATCATGTTTATTAATGATATCTATATGAGGTCTATAAATGTTTATATTGATAGAATTCAATTTAGAGTAATCAACATATTTCAAGTATGTGAGCTATATAGTAGAAATCAATATTTGTTATTTAATTACTAGGGGCCCAGTGCACGAAATTCGTGCACTGGGTGTGTGTGTGGGGGAGTGTCCCTCAGCCCAGCCTGCCCCCTCTCACATACTGGGAGCCCTCAGGCATTGACCCCCATCCCCCTCCAATCACAGGATCGGCCCCCAGCCCAGGTCTAATGCCTCTGGCCCAGGCATCAGGCCTGGGCAG
Organism: Myotis davidii; assembly: GCF_000327345.1. Classification (NCBI taxonomy): domain Eukaryota; kingdom Metazoa; phylum Chordata; class Mammalia; order Chiroptera; family Vespertilionidae; genus Myotis; species Myotis davidii. The sequence continues at coordinate 302,827 of NW_006294761.1, forward strand.
GGGACCCCCAGACCCCTCCGATTGCTGGCTCTGCCCCTTGCCCAGGCCTGATGCCTCGGCCGGAGGCGTAGACCCCCATCACCCTCCGATCGCCTGATCGGCCCCTTGCCCAGGCCTGACGCCTCCGCCAGAGGTGTCAGGCTTGGACAGGGGACCCCCTTCTCGCCCTGATCACTGGCTCTGGCCTCCGCCCAGGCCTGAGGCCTCTGGCCCAGGAATCATGCCTGGGCAGGGGACCCCCATCTCCCTCTGATCGCTTGCTCCACCCCCAGCCCAAGCCTGACGCCTCTGACCCAGGCTTCAGGCCTGGGCAAGGGGACCATCATATCCCCCCAATCCCTGGCTCTGCCCCCCACCCAGGCCTGATGCCTCTGGCCCAGGGTAGGGGACCCCCAGCCCCCTCCGATTGCTGGCTCTGCCCCGCGCCCAGGCCTGATGCCTCGGCCAGAGGAGTTGACCCTCATCACCATCTGATCGCTGATCACCGGATGGGTCCCTTGCCCAGGCCTGAGGCCTCTGGCAGAGGTGTCAGGCCTGGGCAGGGCACCCCCAGCTCCCCGTGG
>NW_006294761.1:303483-304480 GCF_000327345.1 Myotis davidii
AGTGGCAGGGGGCTTCTTCCTGCTTTCCCTTTCACCTCCCTGCATTGTGCCTACATATGCAAATTAACCACCATCTTGTTGGCAGTTAACTGCCAATCTTAGTTGGCAGTTTATTTGCATATAGCCCTGATTAGCCAATGAAAAGGGTAGCGTCGTACGCCAATTACCATTTTTCTCTTTTATTAGTGTAGATGGTTATCATCATTGTTGTTATCATTGGTATTTTATGTCTAGACCTTCAGTTACCTTCCTTGAATAAAAACGAAAGATAAACTAATTCCTCCTAAGAATTTTCATGAGCACTAAAGGATTCTGATTTGGAATATGATTAAGATATTTCCCAAGATATTTTGAAAATAAAAATCTTAATATTGCCATCAGGACATTACATTATGTTTCTCTTACCTCAATCACTTTAAAATGTTTGTCTCAGTTGGAAATAAATTCTGGGCCGACACTTATTTTTCTGCAGGACAGTGAAGATTAAACCCTTGTCTTCTGCATGTATTATAGATGACAACTGGGACTACCTCGGTCTTTTTATTTCAGTTCTGAAGATCGTAAATTGAATCTAGTCCAAGCTCTCAATTACTTCCTTCTACACTTTCTTTTAGATATATAATGCAGCTTCAGAATCTATCCTATATGCCTCATACCAAATTCTGTATTTATTATAAATTATTTTTCTCTTTGTCTTATGGTGTTTGTGAATACTTGGGTATCATCTTCCAACTCACAATTCCCTTTTCAATTTTAGGTGCAGAAGAGTTTATCTCATTGTGGGGTTTTAATTTGCAGGGCTCTATTTTCATTCCAAGCTTGCTAATTTTTTATTTGAAAAATCTATCTCTTTCATGTCTCTTTACCATTGTTTTATAGTGTCTTGCAAATTGTGAAAGAGGACATTATTTTATTAATCACTGAGGTAGGTGTTTTATTATCAAACAACATGGACAAGAATCATAGAAATCTTCAATAGCATCCAACTTTATTAATT
>NW_006294761.1:304595-307881 GCF_000327345.1 Myotis davidii
TGGGGCTTTGACTTAAGAGTTTAATTTGTTCCGTCCGAGATGGAGCTCATAACTCAAATTACTCGTATGTCAAATACTGTGACGTTCGCTGAGCCAACTAGTGGTGGGGTATCTGAAGCTGGCTCGTAACCTGAATTCTTTTGAGCTTGCAACTTAAAGCAAAAAATCGGCAAAGAGATGGCTCAAATCTCAAAAAAGCTCGTTTGTCGGGACACTTGTAAGTCAAGGCCCCACTGTACATCCTTTACACAAAGTGAGATATTTTAGTTATGAATATCTCCAATTTATAATCTGATAACTACATAGGTGGTACTGATGTTTCAATTACTTCATCAAGCCATAAATTCTAGAGTCGTAGACTATAAAAAACCTGCTGAAACATTTTGTAAAACTTTTGTTTGTTTGTTTGTTTTTGTTTTTTTCTTTCCTCGGGGGAGATAGGAAGAGGGAGAAAGAATGGAAACTAACCTTTCATACCCAAGTACATCCACCTTCTTAAATAGATTAGAGGCCCGTTGCATGAAATTTGTGCGGGGGCGGGGGGTTGCCTCAGCCCAGCCTGCACCCTTTCCAATGCGGGACCCCTCAGGGAATGTCTGACTGCTGGTTTAGGCGCAATCCCGGAGATGTCAGCAGTCGGACATCCCTCTCACAATTCTGTACTACTGGCTCCTAATTGCTTACCTGCCTGCCTTCCTGGTCACCCCTAACTGCCCTTACTCCCAGCCTGGTTGCCCCCAACTGCCCTCCCTCTGCCAGCCTGGTCACCCCTAACTGCACCTTCCTGCTGGCCTGGTTGCCACAACTGCCCCCCTGCTGGCCTGGTTACCTCTTACTGCCTCCACTGCCAGCCTGATCGCCCCTAACTGCACCCCCCCACCAGCCTGCTTGCTCCTAACTGCACCTCTTGCCAGCCTGGTGACCTCTAGCTGCCCGCCTGCTGGCTTGGTTGCCCCTAACTGCCCCCCTGCTGGCCTGGTCTCCCCTCATGGCCCCCCCTTGCCAGCCTGGTTGCCCCCAGCTGCCCGCCTGCTGGCCTGGTTGCCCCTAACTGCCCCTTCTGCTGGCCTGGTCGCCTCTTACTGCCCCTCTGCCTCCCTGGTCACCCCCATTTGCCCCCTTCTGCTGGCCTGGTCTCCCCTCATGGCCCCCCCTTGCCAGCCTAGTCACCCTCAACTTCCCCCCTCCCTGACCTAGTTACCCCTCACTGGCCCCTGGCCAACCTAATTGCCCCCAACTGCCTGCCTGCCAGCCTGGTCACCCCTACCTGTCCCCCTCCATGGCCTAGTCGCCCCTCACTGGCCCCCTGCCAGCCTAATTGCTCCCAACTGCAGCCCTGCCAGCCTGGTTGCCCCTAACTACACCCCCCGCTGGCCTGGTCACCCCTTACTGCCCCCCATGCCGGCTTGGTCAACCCTCACAGCCCCCCTTCCGGCCTGGTCACCCCGTGCAGCCTGCTTTCTCAGTCATTTAGTCATCCCTCACTAACCTCCCTGCCGACCTGGTCATAGGCAGCCATCTTGTGAGGATGTGAGGGTTAATTTGCATATTACTTCTTTATTATATAGGACTGTTGTAAAGTTTCATAAGACTTTTAATAAAATTAGTTTCACTAGATATCTCATTAGTGTTCACCTTGATAAAGGACATTCACTGTTTTATATATTAGCATGTGCTAACTAGTATTCTTCAATGAAGCTATGTATTTTTTAATTTCTTCTATTTGTAAATATTATCTATAACAGATATATATTTTAGTAGAGAGAGACATCAACACAAAAGTACATTAATTAACCAAAATTATTAAACAATTTGTTACTGGTTTATTTTAAGTTGTATTTGTATAATTAAGCAAAATTACTTAGAATTTTAGATCTGACTTTCCATGGTAGAAATTACTAACAATAACAATACTTTGAAAATATAACTGAGTATCCAATGATATGAACAATTTTAAATAAATCTATTTACATGAAAAGAAGGACACCAGAAAATAAATTTAAAAATTAAAAAAGTGATATTTTGATTTTCTAATATATATTCTGATTTAGTATTCAGTGCTACACTTTTGTTAAATTCTATATAAACAAAAACAAATCATTTCATCATAATTTAAAAAATATATTTGGGTGAATGTTATGTTCTAGAGTAGTGATGGTGAACCTATGACACACGAACTCATTTTTTTGGTTGATTTTTCTTAGTTAAATGGCATTTAAATATATAAAATAAATATCAAAAATATAAGCCTTTGTTTTACTGTGGTTGCAAATATCAAAAAATTTCTATATGTGACATGGCACCAGAGTTACCTTAGGGTTTTTCAAAATGCTGACATGCCGAGCTCAAAAGCTTCGCCATCACTGTTCTAGAGGTTATGACAAGAACATACAAATCAATTTCTTGGCTAATGGGATCTGTTTTTCAAAAGCGTAACTTTCAATTAACTTTATTCAACTTAATTTGAATTATTTTGACTAGGCATCTTTATGAACACATAATTATTTTCCCTTATTAATTATTGTTTGCTTTTAATCCCTACTTACTGAATGTTTACTCTGTGCTAGATGCTAAATTAATAGCTTTATACATTGGCTACATTTATTTTTACAACACTCAAGAAAATTAGGTTTATTTGTGACCCCTTTTCTAATTAGAAAGTTGAAGATTCAAGTAAGTCTTTTAAGTCATAAAATGGCAAGAGAATTCAAAACTAAAACCCTCGCTACTTGTTACATTATCTTTTTAATCACCTTTAATGATCTTATTCTATGTGTTTAAGCAGCTCTAGAATGATTCCAAAAGGTAAGAGACTCCACCTACTAATTCTTGATATATATCTGTATGTTCTTTTATAAGCACTTAATTTATCATAGTGAACAACATTAATGCAGGTCAGATTGAGAAAGAACTGTGCTAAAATATATCCTTTGTGCTTGTGAGAGAAAAATATATATTAATGCATCCATTTTAATTGTTTTTCAATATAGAAATAGAAAATAATGAAGCTAGAAATCTCAAGCCCAACTATGTTATTTCTCAAGGATAAAGAGCAATGACTGCTAACAATACATTTGTTCTTGAAATTTCAAATTGTAATGAATTAAATTTCACATGCACTGTTTATAACAGTAAGAATTAACTCTTGCCTGGGCAGCATAACTCAGTGGTTGAGTGTCAACCTATGAACCAGGAGGTCACGGTTTGATTCTGGTTGGGGCACATGCCAGGGATTTGGGCTAGACCCCCAGTGTGGGGCGTGCAGGAGGCAGCCAATTAATGATTC
>NW_006294761.1:308188-314095 GCF_000327345.1 Myotis davidii
TCCTTATTCTCACTTTACCCAGAAAGTCTCCTAATAAAAGTGTTATATAAAATGTGCATAATAGCCCTAGCTGGTTTTGCTCAGTGGATACAGCATCAGCTTGTAGAGTGAAGGGTCCCAGGTTCGATTCCGCCACGGGAACATGCCCTGGTTGCAGGTTCAATCTCCATCCACAGTGGGAGACATGCAGGAGGCAGCCAATCAGTGATAATCTCTCATCTTTGATGTTTCTATCTCTCTCTTCCTCTCCCTTCCTCTCTGAAATCAATAAAAATACATATTTTTAAAAATGTACATAATAAATATGCATCATATTAATCAATATTGCATTTAAAAGTAATTTTTAAACAGAGAAATAAATATGATGAAAAGGAAAAGAAAAGGGGAGAAACCAAGATGATGGCATAAGTAAACACCGGGGATTGCTGCCTCGCACAACCACTTCAAAAATACAACTAAAAGACATAACGGACATCATCCAGAACCACAGGAAGGCTGGCTGAGTGGAATTTCTACAACTAGAAGGAAAGAGAAAAGCATACTGAGACTCAGAGGAGGTGCGGTGCGGAAGTAAAATACAAAGGTGCGGAGGTGCATGCGGAGAGGGGTGGCGGCTGAGAACACGATTGTCTTTTTCAATTGGGAGGGAGACTCAGGCTCTGAGCTCCAGTTTCAGGCGAGTCTCTGGGACCCAGACTCATACGGGAGATATGGGACTGTCTGGCATCAGTTGGACCTCGAGGGCAGCTTTTTCTCGGAGGCACTCGCAGTGATAGCCAGGACCTCTGAAGGCAGGACTGAGAGCAGCCATATAGCTCGCTCTGCCTGCCCTGTTGATTCCCTGGGACCTGTGCGCCCAAGCTGTGCACAGAGGCTTTTGCATGTGAAAGGCCCGGCCCATTGTAATCTGAAAATAACTTAACAAACTGCAGCTGCCCCAAGGCCCCATGGCAACTTGCATTGCTTTACAGCTGGCTTCTGCTGGGTAGCCGCAGGCAGAGTCTAAATTAGCACCTCCTTAGATCAAAGAACCAGTGTAACCAGTGGTCAGAGTGGGACTTTCCAAATACAACTCCTCAGATCTATAAGGGACACACTGAGGGGGAAGACTCAGTGAGCACCAAAGCCCCACTGAAGCAAGTCTTGCCCCATAAGGGTGTCTTCAGCACAGAAGTTCTCCCACCATAGACACAGCTGATTGTCACAGCCAATTGGCCTGGAGGTCAAATCCTCCCAGTTTTACCTACAACAATCAAGGCTTAACTACAACAAGACTGTGCAAAAAGCCCACAAGGGGGTGCACCAAGAGTGTCTACATCAGGTAATTGGGGCACTTAACACAGAAAGCCACTGTATCGACAGAGTGAAGCATAAAAAAAATGCCGAGACAAAGAAACAGGACACAAATGACAGAAATGGAGTAAAGCAAACTACTGTATATAGAGTTCAAAATCATACTTTTTAGGTTTTTCAAGAATTTTCTAGAAACCGCAGATAAATGTAGTGAGGTCCTCAAGAAATCTAGTGAGACCCTCGATATTGTGATAAAGGACCAACTAGAAATTAAGCATACACTGACTGAAATAAAGAATATTATACAGACTCCCAACAGCAGACCAGAGGATTGCAAGATTCAAGTCAACGATTAGAAATATAAAGAAGCAAAAAACACCCAACCGGAGATAAATACCAAGCACCTACAACCAAGATTACTTTATCCAGCAAAGCTATCATTCAGAACTGAAGGTCAGATAAAGAGCTTCACAGAGAAGGAAAAGCTAAAGGAGTTCATCACCACCAAACCAATATTATATGAAATGCTGAAAGGTATCCTTTAAGAAGAGGAAGAAGAAAAAGGTAAAGATACTAATTATGAACAACAAACATGCATCTATCAACAAGTGAATCTAAAAATCAGGTGAATAATCTGATGAACAGAATAAACTCGTGATTATAATAGAATCAGGGGCATAGAAAGGGAGTGGACTGACTATTCTTGGGGGGGAAAGGGGTGTGGGAGATGCAGGAAGAGACTGGACAAAAATCATGCACCTATGGATGAGGACAGTGGGTGGGGAGGGAGGCTGGAGGATGGGGTGAGAACTGGGTAGAGGGGAGTTATGGGGGGGGAAAGAGGAACAAATGTAATAATCTGAACAATAAAGATTTAATTTAAAAAAAGAATCAAAAAAAAGAAAAGGAAAAAAATTATGAAAAACAGTCATATATCAGCAAAGAGATTTTCATAATAGTTGGATGATGACTATATATAAAATTAAAGGTAAAATTATAATTATCCTTTAAATAAATGTCCTGCAGTATCTCAGGTACTTTCTGATGATGGTGTTGGTTGGATGATTCTTAATAGACGCTCACTGCAGTTATGTCTATTTCATGCTGTTGAGTCAGCTCTGACTCCTGGCTGTCCTGTGAATGAGTGATATCCTGTCAACAGCTCTGTTCAGCTCCTTATAGACTCATGTCTATGGTTTCTTTTTGGAGTCAATCTATCTCATATATTTTTTCTATTTTCCTGGTGTTTTCTATTTTTCCCAGCATGATCGTTGGTTCCAAAGAACCCTGCCTTCTCGTGACGTGCCCGAAATAGGACAGCTGAAGTTGTGTAATTTTTGCCTTCAGTAATGATTCATGCTTGGTTTGCTGTAACACTCACTTCTTTAACTTTTGGGAGTTCTGGGCCTCTGTAGAGTTCTCCCCCAATATCATATTGAAACAAATCAATGCTTTTTTGTGTTTTGTTTTGTTTTGTTTTGTTTTGTTTTTCTATCAATCTTCTCCACCGGCCAGCATCAGTACATCGTAACTGGGAATCCAACGGTGAGAATTTTAGCTTTGCTCTCTGATGAAACAGTCTTGCTGTTGATGATCTGTCCTAATTCTTCTATTGCTGTCCTTCTGAATCTCAGCTTTCCCTTGATTTATTGGTTGTAGTCTTTTTTATTTGACTGATGTCTGAACTAAGCCTGCACTTTCTTCTTTCACTTTCATCAGAAATTGTTTCAACTCATCGTTACTTTCTGACAATAAGGTAGCGTCATCTGCATTATTTCTTCCACCATTTTTTACTCCTCCTTCCTATGAGTCTAGCCCATGTTTTTGTATAATGTGTTCTGGATACAGATTACACAAATAGGGATATAAAATGAACCCTTTTCTGATAGTTCTGCCTGTAGGAAATCATTGCTTCTCATTATTCTGTCCTGACTTCCTGTCCACAGTACAGGTTACACATTGGGACAAGCAAGTGCTGAGGTGCAGCCACTTCATGCCGAGCAACCACAGCTTTCCATGATCCACACGGTGAGAGGCTTGCTCAGTTATATAAAGCATAGACTCACCCTTTTTCTGAAATTCTTTAGAACTCTCTAGTACCCAGTGAATGTTTGCAATTAGATCTCAAGTGCCGCTTCCTTTTCTGAATCCAGCTTGAAGATCCAGCTTTTCTTTCTCCATTACAAGATAGAAGTCAAAGCCTTTGTTGCCTCACTTTGAACTCCACTTTTACGTATGGGGAATTAGAGAGAGAGTAAAGGTCCTATAGTTACTGCACTCCTTGATATTGTCTTCCTTGAAGATGGGGATGTACATTTAATGTTGCCTGTCTGTAGAACATTGTTTTATTTTTCATATTTTCTGACATATTTTTGTTAGGATTTCAACAGATTCAGTCTCTGTGACTTGGAATAATTCTACTGGTATCCCATTGACCTCTAGTGGTTTATTTCTTCCCAATACTTGTAGGGCACCTTTCACTTCATTTCCTAGACTTATAGATTTTACTTCATAGGAATATTTTTCCAAGGCATCTGTCATCCCCTTGTCTCCTCTGTAGATTGTCAGTGTACTGTTCTCACCTTCTCTTCATTTTCCCCTGTTCAGGTCAGGTGCATCCCTGTTGGCCTTTGTGTATTTCTAGTCTAGTTTTGAATTCTCCTTTTATTTCTTGAATCTTCTGGCAGAGATCTCTTATTTTTCCTTTTGATTTGTCCTTTTCTATCTCCTTACATTGACTGTTTTATGGTTCTCTTTTTCTCTACATCATAGTCAGTGAAAAGCTGCATTCAGCATTCGAACCCTGCTTTTGACACCTTTAACGGGCCTCTCACATATAAACTCTAGCTACAATGCAATAAAAAGCTGTTTTTGAAAATTCCTATTTACAGATACAGAAACTAAGTCAGATTTGGGATAAGTAACTTTCATTAGCTCACATCACTGTTACGTACGGGTCATCTTCCTCCAAATTCCAATATGCATAAACACTAATACCTACTATATACCATTTTATTTGGGACACTTCCTGAAAAGCACTGACTGATTGAGATAAGGTTTTATGGGGGGAAAGGCTGTACTTCTGAGAGACTCAAAGCTGTTAAACTCCTTCCTAACTTTGTTGAAAGTTTTAAGAATGATGTTGCATCAGCATGCATGGCAGCTGGCTTCATACCAAATACAATGGATAAGATTTAGTAGAGATGTGAATCTTTGTCTAACTGATGCTATTCAGAACTTTCCAAATTATGAAGACAACAGTTGTCATATTTGATAAATATAATTCAGAGTTCAGACTCTTCCATACTTACTGGTTAGTGTTCCGTGCATGTGTGTGTCGCTGTATAATTTAAGAACATTTACCCTGAGGGCAAAGAAAAATATTCCTTTATGCAGTAGACATTTTTTAGATTCTTATAAAGTGGACAACACAAGCTATTTTAATGTGTTACACGGCAATTATAAGGAGATTAAAACCCTCTCCACCCTCTCACTTGGCATTGAATTGAGTAAATTAAGCAGCAAAGGTTTCATATAAGAATAATTAGTAAGTGCTGCAGACAGACTCCCCCACGAGATGCCTGTCACCTTGATTCATTATTTATACACTTAAAAAGTAGGACAATGGAGCCTGATTCTTGTCCCTAGGTGCTCCTTTATACAGAACAAATAACATACCCAGGGCAATGGATATACAACAAAATCCAGGCAGAAATTTAGTAATTCCTGATTATATTCTACCAGCTTTATGTAGGTCAAAATTGTTTATTTTGCAGGGGAAAATGACATTTTTATCAATATCCAATTTTGACAAATTATTAGAGAAACAAGTTAAAAATATAAAGTTTAGGTAATGTTCTTGTGAGATTAAAAAATCAAACAGCTAAACAATGAGGAAACATTGGAATTGATAATTATCCACCTTAGCAAAACAAAGTGTCTTATTTGGAGCAATTGTATTTTTCTTACCATTGTTAAAGTACATAGGAATATGGTTTCTTTTTTAAAATGTATTTTTATTTGATTTCAGTGACGAAGGGAAAGGGAGAGGGAGATAGAAATATCAGTGATGAAAATCATTGTTCAGCTGCCCCTGCACGTCCCCTACTGGGGATTTAGCCTGCAACACTGGCATGTGCCTTGACCGAGAATGGAACCAGCAACCTCCTGATTCATAGGTCGATGTTCAACCACTGAGCCACGCTGGCCAGGCATGGCTTCTTTAAGTACAAAAGAAAAAATGCTTGAAATAATGACAGTCTGGAATGTTCAAACAAATATGAATTAATTTTACTTTCTCTAGAGCTCTCACTAGGAATAATATAGGTGTGTGAACTTTGAATAAGGTATATTTAAGATGAGTGTGTATAATAGGTATAATTGATGGAGCCTAAGAGCTAATAGAGATAACATGATATTCAATTTATGTTCTTTTTTAAAAAAATTAAATCTTTATTGTTCAGATTATTACATTTGTTCCTCTCCCCCCCCCCATAACTCCCCTCTACCCAGTTCCTACCCCATCCTCCTCCCTCACTCCCTACCCACTGTCCTCATCCATAGGTGCATGATTTTTGTTCCGTCTCTTCCTGCATCCCCCACACTCCTTCCCCC
>NW_006294761.1:314407-319945 GCF_000327345.1 Myotis davidii
ATATGTTGGTACACTTGAAGTTGTCCCAGAGGCTCCTTACTATCTTCATATTTTTGGATTCTTTTTTCTTTTCACTCTTTTGGTTGGGTGTTTTTTGCTTCCTCATATTTCAAATCATTGATTTGATTCTTGGGATCCTCTTGTCTGCTGTTGGATCTCTGTATAATATCCTTCATTTCAGTCAGTGTATGCTTAATTTCTAGTTGGTCTTTTTTCATATCCTCCATGGTCTCACTAAATTCATCAGCGGTTTCCATACAATTCTTGAAAAACCTTAAAAGTGTGGTTTTGAACTCTATGTCCAGTCATTTGCTTTTCTCCATTTCTGTCATTTGTGTCCTATTTCTTTGTCTCTGCATTTTTTGTGCTTCCCTGTGTTGATGGAGTGGCTTTCTGTACTAGGTGTCTTATAGGGCCCAGTGGCTCATCCTCCCCAATTACCTGAGGTGGACTCTCTTGGTGCACCCCTTGTGAGCTGTGCGCACAGTCTGTTGTAGTTAAGCCTTGATTGTTGTAGGTATCACTGGTAGGAATTGATCAATTGGCTGTGAGAATCAGCTGTGTCTGCAATGGGAGGACTTCTGTGCTGGAGACACCCCTATGGGCCAAGACTTGTTTCAGTGGGGCTTTGATGCTCACTGAGTCACTCTGACCACCAGGTATACTGGCTCCTGGATCTTTCAGGAGGTGCTAATCTAGCCTTTTCCTGAGGCTACTCAGCAGGAGCTCAGCTGTGAAGGAATGCAAGTTGCCCTGGGGCCTTGGGCCAGCTGCAAGTTTGTTAGGTAATTTTCAGATTGCAAAAGCCTCCATGCACAGCTTGGGCAGGGCAGGTTCCAAGGGGATCAATAGGGTGGAGCAAACAGCTATGGCTGATTGTCAGTCCTTCCTTAAGAGGCCCTGAGTCTCAGTGTCCGGGTAATCACTGCAAGCACCTCTGAGAGAAAGCCGCCCTCAAGATAGGAACAATGCCAGACAGTCTAGCCCAGCTGTGGGCAAACTACAGCCCGCGGCCCGGATTCGGCCCATTCGGCTGTTCTATCCGGCCCGTGGAGCCAAAAGAGCAGAGGGTTCTCTTGCTCTCCCCTCCGCTCCTTCACCAGCAGCAGTGTTAACATGTATTAGTTGACACAAACACTCCATCCATGCTTTTGTTCTGGCCCTCTGGTTCAGTTTAAGAACTCATTGTGGCCCTCGAGTCAAAAAGTTTGCCCACCCCTAGTCTAGCCTCTCCCCGTGTCAGTCACGGTCCCCAGAGACTCTCCCAGAACTGGAGTTCAGAGCAGTAGGGAGTTTGAGACTCCCTCCCGATTGAAAAAGCCACCCGTGTCCTCAGCCGCCAGCCTTTTCCGCGTTCGCCTCCGTACCTGTGCACTTAACTTCCGCACCGCAGCTCCTCTGAGTCTTGGTATGCTTTTCTCTTACCTTCTAGTTGTAGTATTTCCACTCAGCCAGCCTTCCTGTGGTTCTGGATGTTGCCCGTTCTGTCTTTTAGCTGTATTCTTGAATTGGTTGTGCAAGTCAGCAATCCCTGGTGTTTACCTATGTCGCCATCTTGGTTTCTCCTTAATTTATGTTCTAATACAATTATGTTCTAGTTTCTTTGTGTTTGAGGTATGATTGTAATGTATAATTTTTTGTATGTTTTCTAGTTTGTTATGGTTCTCTGGATATATAGCCCTATCTTTACCAAAGATAAAAGTTCCAAAATTTTTCAAAATGTCTGAATGCATGAATCAGAAGTAGACTAGAAGAGGAGACTAAGAATGTATTAGGTATATACAGGGGGAGAAAAGCTCCTATGAGAAAGCCTATGTGAAATGTACTATGGGGCTTAGTACATTACATTTAGAGAAGTATTTAAGGTAACATACACTTTCTATCAGGCACTGGATCTATTCCTACACAATGTGTGCTTCAACAAGGCCTCTGATTGACCCTTTTCCATTTCCGTATCCACTAAAGACACAAAAGGGATAGAACTTAAGCTGAAGTATATAATATTTGGGTAAATCTATAAAAGAGATCAGAAAATATTGCATCATTTAATGAAGAATGCTATAGTTCTGTCTTGTAAGACTTTGACTTTCTTAATTTTAAAAATTTATAAAGGAGGAATTTAGGAAACATTTATGATAATTTACAAATCTATTCTTCAAATATGTGTTTCTCCATTATTTTTTCTCTACTAGTTTTCAAAGTCTTAAAACTATCTCACAGTTTCTCCCTTCAGCTCTCCTATATTTTCATTCCAATGATAATGTCATTAGAATAATTCATTTAAAATAATATCTAGATGAGATTCAAGAAAACCCATTGGGAGATAACATGAAATAGGGGAGGTTTAAAATATTGACATTTGCTTCACAATTTACTTGCTTATAATTTACTTACTAGCGTATGTGTGTTTTGCTGATATTTAAAAAAAGTATTATGAGAAGAAATGCTTCATTTTGATAAAATTCTCATAATAAACACAATCTTTGCTGAACCTATTATTAGCCAAGACTTCACCCTTACACATGATGTGGATAATGAAGATAATTATATAATGGGGTTACCATATGTTTGTGATATCATAAAGTAATTAATACTAAATCTTCTGCTTCTCTCCCTCAAGATTTTCCCAAAAATAATAACACTGAATCAAGCTGGACTCCTGTCACACAACGATGAACAGTTTTTCTTTCTTTCTTTTTTTTTTTTTTACAAAAAGCTTCTATGAAAATATATTTTACTTTTATGAAGTGGACAGATACAAAATAGGCATAAAGTATTACCATCAATATAAAATAATCAATTTCCAAAATGCCATTATAAAATCTGTTTTTTAGAATGAGGTTTCAAAATATAAATTTGGTGTCAATGTTCCTATAAAATGTCACTAGCTAGGGTATAAGTACACAAAAGTAAGTGTAATTCATAATTTTTTTAAAAAAGGCATTTAAAGCCATTTTAAAATAAAGTAAAATATGTTTTTTAAACATTGAGCAGGCAGGCCCTGCAGAGTCTATTTAAGTAAGAATAGTTACAAATTATTAAATATTCAGCATGCACTATTCTCAAAAGAAGTCATTTTTGGCCAAATGGACGCAATTTTTAGTTCATATTGTATGCTTAAAAGTCACTTTTTTCTGCAGAATTTTTCAACATGTATGAATATTTCATGTAATATGTTCTCTTACCACTTTATTTTTTATCAGTAGCTATTAGGACTTTTAATTATAGCATTATTAATTTAATATTTGTCTCCTATTAGAGTGTCTGCTTCATAAATATAAGACCCATGTTTGCCTAAGGACTTAAAAAGTATACACTGAATATATGAATGAAAGAATGAATAGATTCTAATGTAACCAAAAGGTTTTTAAATATTAAAAGGACATACCTCCGCAAAAGGTTGCACATTTTTTAGAGCTAACAGTTTATAAATGGCATATTAAAATTATCTGTGTGCCAGTATGTTTAGATAACACTTAGCATTTTATAATGCAAATAACTTAAAAATACTCAAAAGTTAGGCTCACAAAAATGGCATCAATTTTTTTCTTCCTAATGTTTCATATGAGGTTCCAAGGTAAAAGATTTTAAAGATTAAGAGAATTATCTTGGAAAAATGTAGCTTAAACCAGAATATGTCTATTTTAGACTCAAATATCAATATTTCATTGTTCATTGGAAAAAGAGAAAAAATGTTTTAGCTGACTCTTAAAATAACGTTTATCTTATCTAATAAAGAGAGAATATGCAAATTGACTGTCACTCTGTCACAAAGTTGGTGGCGCACATAGCCACAAGATGGCAGTGCCCCTCAGCTCTGTCAGCGGAGCAGAAGGCAGGCAGCACATCCAGACCTGCCCACAGGAGTCCTCCAGTTCTTTCAGTCCTGCCAATGGTGAGCAGGCAAGTGGGCCCCTCAGACAGCAGACAGCAGGGCCTGCTTGTGGGTCGCCTCAGAGACTGGGCGAGAAGGAAAGAGGGCCCCACAGAGAACAGACAGCAGGGACTTCTTTCAGCTTTCCATGGTAACCAGGCAAGCCAGCAAGCGGGTCCTACAGATAGCAGACAGCAGGGCCTGCTTGCCCGTCACCGCTGTGTTGAGTAGGCAGGCCCTGCAGAGAACAGAGAACCATGGGGAGAAGGCCTAAGCCATCAGTAGGACATCCTTTGTGGGCTCCTAGATTGGAGAGGGTGCAGGTTGGGCTGAGGGAACCCCCTCTCCCATGCACGAATTTTGTGCACCAGGCCTCCACTTGATATATAATAAAAATCTATCCTTTTTTGAACTTCTAGGCAAGAGGTACAAAAGGATGTTTTTATAAGTAGAGTTTATAAATCTAAAATCACACATAAAAATCAGTAAAAGACTGGCCATATTATCTACAATATTTTGGGAAACAAATAAAAATAACACTGAAATTAAATGTCATTAAACTAACAGGCTTCCTGAAACTCTCATGGCTGACTCTCCTATCTGTATCTCTAATGGACCCGTATTCCCGGTCTTTAGAAATTCAAAGATTGTGATACTGGAACGTGATTGGCTACAGGCCACAGGAATATTTCCACCCATACAAGTTGTATATGATTATTTAGCTACACACTATAAGAATACTCAGAACTTCCCATTTTATTATCAACTACAGACTGCCTATCCTCATCAACGCCTATATAAAATAAACTGGCCAATTATCTGCTGTAGAAAAAACAGAAAAATTCTGAGCCTTTTAACATCCCCTAAAGGGAATTTATCAGGTATGCTTGATGCTCCTGTATAAAATTAAAGTGAAAATAAATTAATCTTTACATCTATCCCAACAAAAAGATCACCCATTATCAAATGACAAGAATTTCATAATTATAACTATTAAAAGATACTCAAACACAGTTCTTCAGAAAAATCTTTGCCAGTGTACAATCCTTAGATATCTGCTGAACTAAGATCAGAAAAGGCAGCAAGATTCTCTCAGGTTCCTAAAAACCTTAATTGTCACATTGTCTATTAATATTTTGTCTTTTTTTTATCTTTCTGGTTTATATTTTATACTTTTGACATTACCAGTTATGCGCCCCTCTTACTGATAATAATAATAATAGCATTGGGTCTGAGCTTTACTAGGAACTTTCATTACTGTAAGTTTGATAGGGGCAGAAATAGAATGTTGAGGAACCAGCTAGAATTGTAAGACATATTAACCATGCTTTGTTAAGCGTGATTGTTTTATTCTGATTAAAGGAGGCACATTCTAACCTGGTTGGCAGCTGCACTTCTGACCTGGGAGCTCACCTGAAGATGCCGCTCTCCTTCCCCATTTGGAGCTGCCTATTATCATGGAAAGATTAACAGAGATTTGTTAGAGAAACCAGAATCCCAGCCCTTTGAAGAGCCCCAGCCCTTTTTGCATACCTGCAGGCCTTTTCAAATATCCAGCTCGCTTATGGGTTAATTTTGGCATTCCGTTTGGCAATTTCCCCCAAGTAACTCAGCCCTTGCATATCATTGAGCCCTTTAAAGACACCAAGTCATTTTACCTATCT
>NW_006294761.1:320228-322779 GCF_000327345.1 Myotis davidii
ATCATGGTAATTTGCCATACCTCTGCTACCCTTCCCATTGGCTAATCAGGGCAATATGCAAATTAACTGCCAGCCAAGATGGTGGCAGGCAGCCAGGCAGCTTGAAGAAAACATTAGGCTTGCTTGCTTCAGTGACAGAGGAAGCCAAGGTTCCCCGCCTGCTGCTGCCAGCCTCTGAGCTTTCAGTTTGAAACATGTTACAAATATAGAAGCTAAACACACTCCAGAAACCAGCTTTCAGCCAGCTGGGCTCTCAGAGCTGGAGTTGAAACAGTGTTTTGATTATAGAACCCAAACAAACCAGATACCTGCTTTCAGCAGCCGAGGCCTCAGAGCTGGAGCCAAGTCTCAGAGCTAAAGCTGGCCGAGAATAAAAAGGAAAAGAAAAAAAGGAGCGGTTGGGAGCTTCAGTCACCCGTCAGCCTGAAAACAGCCCTCAGCCCCTCACCCAGACTGGCCAGGCACCCCAGTGGGGACACCCACCCTGAAGGGGGTGTGACCAGCTGCAAACAGCCATCAGCCCCTCACCCAGGCTGTCCAGGCTCCAAAGCGGGACCCATACCCTGAACCAGGACACCCTTCAGGACAAACCAGCTAGCCCTCACCCATGCACCAGGCCTCTATTCTATATAGTAAAAAGGTAATATGCCTCCCAGCACTGGGATCAGCGGAGTAGCGAGGCCTCCTGGCACCAGGATCAGCGTGACAGGGGGTAGTGCCCAAACCCCCTGATCTCCCTGCAGGTCTGTGTGTGACAGGGGGTGGGCCACAACCTCCCTATCGGCCCTGCTCTATTCGTGACAGGGTAAGGCACCCCAACCCCCTGATCAGCCCTGATCTGTGTGTGTCAGGGTGTGCTGCCCCAACCCCCTGATCGGCCCTGCTCTGTGTGATAGAGGGTGGCGCCCCAACCACTCTCCATGGGCCCTGCTCTGTGGGTGACGGGGTAGAGCCATAAACTCCCCATCGGCCCTGCCCTGAGTGTGACAGGGTGCGGTGCCCAAACCCCCTGATCCGCCCTGCTCTGTGTGTGACAGGGGGCGGTGTCCCAACTCCCCTATTGACCCTTCTCTGTGAGTGACAAGGGGGAGCTCCTCAGCCAAACTGATCTGCCACCCGGGAGCAGGCCTAAGCCAGCAGGTCGTTATCTCCCGAGGCGTCCCAGACTGCAAGAGGGCACAGGCTGGGCTCAGGGACCCCCCTTCCCCCCCAAGGGCACAAATTTTTTTGCACCGGGCCTCTAGTATTTAAATAAGGGCTCATAATGATTCAACAGTCTCTGCTTAATTGGCCCAAGTAGTGACCTGCAGCATGGACCCATGGATTGTCCAGTTACAAGTCTATAATTTATCTTTGCCAAGTTATTGTTAATCCAGACAATTTAATGGATTATGGGATATATCAGCACCTTGAAATTCTTGAAACAATTTAAGTATTGTAAGAGTGCCTGCCATTAATGCTATGAAAGTGAATTTTGTTCAAGGATCTTCTAATCAACACACAACTTTTTAAAACTCTGATACATTAATAAACATGTCTGACATTCTCACTACACACATTGACTAGATATGCCCAAACACAACTCTAATTATCATCCACATTGTTTCCTTAATACTTGAATCTGAGTCTTAATCAAATGTGAGGTTTAGGGTATAGATTGCTCTTTTGTGGGTCCTTGTCCGACGAAGTTGAAGAATAAATTGATAGACTAAAACATTTCTTCAATACAAATGTGGAAGTTTATTGTAAGCACATACAAACTCTTCCTGGGGAGAGGACCCCAAAGGTAAAGCCCCTGGGGAGGGGTCCCCAAATAGGAAAAACCTACTCTCTCTCTCTAATGGGAAAAAATAAAAAATCCAAAATCTGTCTCGCGTCCCTTTGTCTCTAGTTTATATATACTACAGTTCTTTGTCTGACCATAACCTTTTCTAATTGGATCCTTCCTTAATTTAGGACCCTCATGATTTCTTCATTGGACACTCTGCTAATAGTATCAGTTTCAAAGTTCCAAGTCCACGTGGTGCTCCTTTTATTGGTCTGCCTTATTTGCAACATCCCCCTATCCTCTATGAAAATAAGTTGATTTCTATTCTTGGTCTTAGTACCTGGTGAAGAAGATAAATGTTCACAAATATTCATCATTGAGACTGTAACTTTTTTTCTCCAACAAATTGAATGATTCTCTTCCTTTAGAGAAATCTCTAGCCTACCTGGGGACAGATCATTGTACAATCTTTAGCATACAATTATTTTATATCTCACAAACATACCCTCCTTCTCCCAGAGGAAAATTCTCAAACCAAGCAAGAGATTCAGGAAAAGGGTTTTTCATCTAGTCATGCACTTGTGTTAAAAGAGAGAGGAAATGCTATTATATCTTGTTTTTCACTTCTTTCAGGCAATTCTCAAAACAATTTCAGAGTTGCTGATACCACTTTGCACTCTCAAGCCCTAGCGTCAGTGGTGATGTTAGAGTAGGCAGATGGAAAGACACTACTATGAGTTGGGAGAGGCTGGGAGAGGCAGCTGGTGCTTGGAGGAAGTGGGG
>NW_006294761.1:322946-323692 GCF_000327345.1 Myotis davidii
TGCCTTAAGGGCAATCCAGCCTATGAGTAGTGTTGAGTGTGTTTCCCTCCATGTCCCACGTGGTTCAGGGTTCAGGACTGGGAAGTGGAGCTGCACAGAAAGAGAAAAGACAAGAGATAATTGGAAATATCGTGGGGCCAGGCGGGCAAGTCCAACTCAAGAGGTAGGACTTCCACCAGTGCTTAGGCCTCACCAAGCTTTTATTGATCTGGGATGTACCCATACCATAGCCCTTAGGCAGACAACTCCCCTGCAACAGGAATACTAGCCCATCAGCAAGGATGTACATAAGAATAAATGGGGGAGTTGTTTCAGCTACCACTGTCTGGAAAAACAGAGGTGGCACCTATCTCCGACCTTTGCCAGGGCTTCAAAGGCACCCAGCCATCGGGGGGTTCTCTGTCTATGCTTATCAGATAGTGAAGGCAATAAACGGTTTCCCACATATCCCCCTTGTATTTTCCTTAAAAATCTTGTATCTGTAGACCAGAAATAAACATATAAGAACAAAAAATGTTCAAGTCCCAATTTCAATGTATAACAGTTCTAAGTCCAAGTTTCAATGTCAGACAGTTCCTTATGTGTACATGTCAGCAATGATATTTCAGTTCTGGATGGTGGACAAATGGTGGCATTGCAGGTCCGACCCTCTCTGGTTTGGTCCTGGGCAACCTGCAGCAACGCACAGCTGCTGAATGCTAGCATGGCAAAGAGTCGTCAGCGTCTCCATCTCTGACCTGTCTCTC
>NW_006294761.1:323751-329069 GCF_000327345.1 Myotis davidii
TTTCCTCTGGGATCCTTTGTTGCAGGAATCCACATGGTCTTGGAGTTGTTTTCTGAAAATATACAAACGTATTCTCGACCAAAGGTTAATAAAGGAAATTTTACTTGGGGATCCTTTTTATATTTGCCCAAATGATTTTCCTTTGGCTTATTTTGACATCATGTATGTTTTTCATGGGTGCCTTGCTGTTATCATTACAAATGAAAAAAAAAATTTTCTAGATGTAATTTAGTTACAGAATATTTTTCCTTACATGGTTTTTTTTCACTATCCCCCCCTTTTTTTATTTAATCATTAGGAGGATTTTTGGAACATTTATAATGCAGTCTGGATAACTTTAAATTTTAATTTTTTGCACAAAAATATGACTGTTTTAGGTTCATTGCATGCTAAGCAATTTTTCCATGAAATTAAAGTTTTGGTTAATACTTCCTGAGCCAATTTTAATTAATCTGAAAACTTGACTACCATTTTACTGTCAAATTTATTATTCTAACAACAATCTTAGTTTATACTGTAAATATTAGTGGAAAGGATTATTTTGAATCCTTGAGGAGGCCCTGAGAATTCCTGTTTTTAGGCTGGATTTAGATATAGGGTAGCTGCTGTCAGCCAAGTCTCTGTTATCTGGATGATGATCTGAGCTGGGCCGAGTCTCTTACTGTTATCTGGGTCCTGATCTGAGCTGGACATGGGAAGTGAGAAGCAGCCATCGGGGCAGGAGACCTCCCTCAGAAGGGGCGATTGTTCAAGCCCCTGCATAAATGGGGGGGAGTGAGGGTCTGTGCCCCCATCTGATGACCCCCAAGTTCTCTTCTGCTGGCCCCTCTGCGACTGTGCCTGTCTTAGGTCGTTCCTCCCTGAGGAATCTTACCCGTCTTTGACTAACCAGCCATCCTCCAGGGCCAAGCAGGGTGATGTGAGGTTCAATTCTGTCTCCTTGGTAGCCTATGCCCCTGTGGCCTCCATGCCTAGCAACTGCCTTGGGATCCCCTCACCTGATGGCAGGGCCCCAGCATTGATCACATTTCTTGGGGAACCCAGGTTTCTTCTCCAGAGAGGGCCCAGCTCATTCCATTGGGGGAGAGACAGATCCATGGTACCAGCCACCATGACCTCAGCAAGAACAGAGAACTCAGGCAACAGTTGTGGGCAATTGGATTGTGATAAGAGGGACCCTCTTGGCAAAAAGGGCAAGAAAGGCCAATATAGAATGCTCAAGTGCCTTCCCAGGGGGCCTTCCACACAGTGGAAGGGAATAAATCCTTTCATGTCCTTATTAAATTGCTGCCAAACATTCAAAAAATTAGTTTGTAAGATTGTTTGGCATAAATGTACAATATGCTGTTGTAAAATATCAAAAATTATTAATGACATTGTAGTATAATATCATGTAAGGATATTCTTTGCTCTAGGCTACGGCAGTTTAATTTTAAACTGGCTGTCAATTTGTTTTTGTATAGACAAGCTCATACTTACATTTTCTGCACCTCTCCAAGGAGCAAGTAGTGACAGTCCCCTACTTCCTTGTCCCACCCATGTTCCTACTGGATACTACATTAGGCGGGGAATCAGCCCACATAAGGGTTCTTAACCATGAAGGGTCAGGAGCATAAGTCTGAAATACTTCCACATTTGCCCTAGGTAATATTACCATACAGATGATTACTGCTAGCATGGCAAGAACGACGTTCTCAGGCATCTGCTGTCTATACCGTCTTCTTTACCATGCTCCAGGTGGTCTCTGGGCTGTTTGTTGTCTGGCTCATCCTCCTCCTGCTCCTCATCTCCAGTGGACTGGTTGGAGTCACTGCTCTCTGTGGCTGAGGCAGTTGATTGTCTGCAGCTGCATGGTGTGGCTCCAGGTGCAAGGTCCTCATTGGTCTGGTTGGTTTCTTTCTTGGATCCCTGATGGAGTTTAATATTTCTAGCAGGAATCCACACGGGTTTGGAAAAATTCTCTGGGGATATACAAGCATACCCTCTGCCAAAGGTTAAATTTGAGATTCTTCTCATTTAATTAGACTATTTTCCTTTTGGCCCACTTTGACGCCAGTGCATTCTCACAGGTGTCCTGCTATAGACATTACAATTGAAAATTTATTATAAAGTAACAATTTAAAAATAATTTAGGCTCAATGTAATATTCTTACAGGAAATATTCTATTATATGAAGAGCCTTTTGGAAAAATTTCTTTAATGCACTCCTGAAGACTTTAGATTTAATGTCTTGTATACAGACATAACTGCTTTGGATTTATTAAATGTTAAATAATTATTATTATTAGATGAACCATCAATAAAAATTTTTATTTAATATTTCAGGAATAGTTTACTGTACAGTACAATTCAATCTTAGATATTTATTCATCTCAATAGCCAATTTAAATTAATTTGAAATAAAGCTCATTATTTAACTTAGCTTGACTTTGTTAACAATAAATAACATTGATTGGATTATTGCTATCAGTCCCTTTTAAATACTTTGACATAAGCTATTTAACTTTTGTTTAGGGAGGAAACATATAACCTTTAATTGTCCTTAGTTTAAGGAAAACAGGGTTTTCAAGATTTAAGAGATTAGAAAAATGACTTTGTGGGTCTGTGCATACATTTATTAATAAGTTTTATTGACATAGAAGGCATATTAGTTTAAATAAAGACATTGCTACTAATAAATCAATTTTTCCTTTTATCTGGCAGAAATTCCTTATGCAACCAAGCATATTATATTTTATAATACTGCACTCGGGAAAAATTGTCAAATACATATCTAATTAAAAATTTTTCAACACTTAAAAACAGTTCTCAACATAATAGGATCTAGTCTTAACCATGGAATCAATTACTCTTAATTTGTTTATGATATATGCATAATTGTGGTTCTACTGAAAATTTAAGATATCTTTTTTAAAAGTCTCTATCTACAAGCCTTTTAAGAAATACTAGTTCTACTGTTGGCCCTTATAAAGCCAACTGCTCAAAACATTGGTCTATCATACCACTGAAAATAAGACCTTGATTGCTAATTTATTAAGCATTACAAATATCTCCTTAAAAATAGTATTACATAAATCTGTGAGGCAAGCACACTGTCTGCCCCATCTGTATTTCCATAGTAAAACTATGCCTTAAAGCTCCACCCCTGAAATCCCATCCTGCCTCAGTGAACAAACATTCCTTTTGTGATTGGCTAAAGCAGAGGAAGGGGCCTTTGCTGTTACAAGATGGCAGCCCCCAGGGGAGCGGCAAGCCATGCAGCCAACATGGCGGCTGCCAAGTCACCCAGCCCAGAGTAGTCACTGTCTACACTCTTCTTTGACAGAGCAACCCAAAATCCCTAAAAGATAGATGGCCAACATTATATTGCAGACAAACAGAAATCTCATTAGCTATTTATACTTTTATAATTATCTTAAAGAATATCAATTAAATTTAAACTGGTTTTTGTATTAAAAATTTCACTTGAAATCACAAAATTAATTCTCTCTCTTTTTTTAATCTGACCAATGGGTAACATATTTTGAATTCCTGATTATTTCAGAGAAAACAAAAATAAATTTCTACACTTTAGGCATCTAGCTACCACAACTACACAATTTCTCCCAATTTAATCCGAACTTTAAACTTTTAGCTTGCAAGTCAAATTTATAGCATTTCTCAATCAGTAACATTTTTAAGAGTAAACATCAAAAATGCAAGACATAATCAACCAACAGATTTAATTCTGTCCTTTAGATTTTTCATGAGGCAAATTTAGATTAATATTTTAGCATTTTGTTATTTCAGAATATCAAATTCAATCTAGCAAACGCCCAAAGCCTTGGGCTGCCATTGACTGGAAACAGATAACCATTAAAATGCAAATTAGTTACATTCTTTCTCCCAAGGTTGGGAAACTGGGAAGGAAGCCTGTCTTTAGAAATTACCACTGGCAGGAAATTTTTGGCCTACCTGCTTGTTCTGTTGAAGGAAGGGAGGCTAGCTCTTCCTCCATTAGAAATTGCCTTGAGAAGCCAGCCTTAATTAAAGGGCGTAGCCGTCTTTTACCTAGGCTACTTAGATTTTTATAATTAATATATTTCAATAATTCTTGAGACTCAAATCCAAATATTATTTTAAGGCATTTACTTCGCAATTTTTCTGTAACAGATAATTTTACTGAATTTCTTTGAGGCTTTAAGATAAATTTTGGAACAGGCTTCATTAACATTTCAAGAATCAGGTAGAAGAGTATCTAAACTTTGGGAAAATTGGGGGAAGCATTAATGTCATCTTGGTTAATGGACACGAACCATTTGTGAAAATCCATCTAGAGTTTGTGATATTCATAGCAGTTTGTATGCAAATAAAAGAGGATATAAAAACAATATTTAAATTCTCATTACTTCAACTATCTAGTTCTTATAAAGTGCATTTTTATTTCTTTTAAACTCAAATAATTTGAAATTATAACTCCCAATACAACATAAATGACATCATTAATGTGGAATTGATTGTAGTTTATATTGCGAACAATTTAAATTTAAAATTTAAATTGTGTTTAATGTTGAATCTAATTCTGATATGACTAAAGGCAATACAAAATCTGACTTTTTTAAAATATATATTTTATTGATTTTTTTACAGAGTGGAAGGGAGAGGGATAGAGAGTTAGAAACATCAATGAGAGAGAAACATTGATCAGCTGCCTCCTGCACACATCCTACTGGAGATGTGCCTGCAACCAAGGTACATGTCCTTGACCGGAATCAAACCTGGGACCTTTCAGTCTGCAGGCCGACACTCTATCCACTGAGCCAAACCAGTCAGGGCCAAAATCTGACTTTTATCTAATGAACTGTGAATACTGTTTCATTAAAATACATAATTTGTTTAGGTACATGCCTTACCTAGTTATTTAATTATTCTGACAAAAATCACAAATGAAAAAAGTTAAATATATTAAATTAAGAAGGTCACTGAAGTGATTAAGACCGGTAAAGCATATTACTAATACTTTACTGGAAAGATTAGTAGTGTAAAATCTACCTGTTTCCTATTGTTCAAGCTAATAGGAAATTAACACTTAACTATCTAAGACTTTTACTGATTGGAGTTATTTGTTGGGAGACAATGAAAAGAGGACATGAGGAGACCTCTGTTCTTGTCTTTTTATATATTTTTTAAAAATATATTTTATTAATTTTTTACAGAGAGGAAGAGAGCGGGACAGAGAGTTAGAAACATCAATGAGAAATATTGATCAGCTGCCTCCTGCACACCCCCTACTGGGGATATGCCCTCAACCAAGGTACATGCCTTTGACCTGAATCGAA
>NW_006294761.1:329256-332488 GCF_000327345.1 Myotis davidii
CTCCCCCTTCCCTTTATTCTTCTACCCTCTTTCTTTCTCACAGAGTGAGTATTTGGTTCAAGAATCAGTTAACTACTAAATTACATATTCCTTAAAGACGAGGACTGTAATTGGCTCATTTCCATTTCCTCGTTTCTTAACAACGTACCTGGCATAGACAGCACTAGTCTCTGAGTGAATGGAAGTTTATTATACCAAAGAAAGAACTTAGCAAGATTAGCTGTTAGTAAATGTGTTCTTCAATTCATGTTCCACTTTCAAAGATTATCTCTAAGGACGTGAAAAGTATCATCAGTTCATTGGCATAGCACTCATTGTTTTTCCTACATTTTTTGTTTTCCCATGTCCCACTAAGATAAATAAGTTTACAAATCCTAAAATAATTCCAAACAACCATTTCTCTTTCTTTATCCCATAGAGTAATCCACAGAGGTTTAGACCTAATTTCTTGTCAGACTTTTGTGAGTCATCTTATCATGATGCAATGTTTGTCTCATCTCCACCCCAAGCTGAAAGAGCTACAAAAGACCTGGATTGCCTGAGCCGTTTAGATCATCTGTGAACATATTTTCCCCTTGACTATATGTGCATCCATTTAATTCATAGACCACCTATACTCAAGTGTTTCCATTTCATAAAAGTTTATATATTCTTCTACGCGTCAAATGTATGTAGGAAACGCTTTTGTGCAACAGGACACAATGCTGCATCTAGAAATGCTAAAATGAGTAGGATTGGGACCCATACTGAGCACTTTAAATATAACCTAAAAGTACATGTATGAAAGATTCTAACAAGTCTCATGCTCAAGGACCTTTCATTCAGCTGGGGAGACAGTATCTAGTATCGTTAAATATAGAACCAGTGTGTAGTATGATTAAAACAGTAAACACCACAAGAGATAATATAGTTGCCATGAAACTGAAATGAACTTTAAGTGTAATATGCACAATCATAGGAGAAAGAGGTCACAATTGTTAGGTCCTTGTGTCCTTCATTCACTGACTCACACACTTTAATTCAAGTGGTGGGGGTGGGAGGGATAGGAAAATTATTCATGTTTCTTGAATACTTATTGCTTTTAGGCTTCCTACAGATATAATCTTTAAATCCATTTTTATTGATCTTATAGAGGAAGGGAGAGAAGGAGACATAGAAACATCAATGATGAGAGAGAATCATTGAGTGGCTGCCCGCTGCACTGCCCCTCCCCTGACTAAGGATTGAGCCCGCAATCCTGGCATGTGCCCTAACTGGAATCGAACAGTGACCTCCTGGTTCATAGATCAAAGCTCAGCCACTGAGCCAAAGCAGCTGGACACAGATATTTTTTTTCACTTGATCTCATTTCCCCTGCACAACTATATATATTCAATGGTATCATATCTATTTTATAGATAAGGAAATGGAAGCAAGATTTAGTCATTTACCTGCCAAGAGAGGACTATAAGTAAGTGATGAAGTTGGGCTCAAACCCAAGTCTATCTGTATCAAACTCTGCCCTTAACCAGACCACACTCCTCCCTAAAAACTTTTGGTGAGAATAGAAGATACTAAGCATAATATGAGAATAATCAACAGGTTGCCAGGTTAGACATGAACATAGATGCTGCCTGATCAGTATCACAGTAAATAAATGGTACATCTTATTTCTTTTCTACAGAGCCTGCAGGATTTTGATGCCATTTTTAAATGTAGGGGACTCTGAGACAATTTACGGAACCGATAGCTGGATGCAAAGATGTGCCCATTTGTAGACCTTGTAATGAGCGCCCTTTTACATCCCACACCTGCCTATGTGCTTTGTGCTTATATAACTGACTGAAAATAAATGTGTATTTCCATTTGTTTGGATTCATCCTCTAAAGCGTGCCTTCCCTGGAAGGGAAACATGTGTCTTCTTAGCATGTGTAATGTAACATGCTTTGCACTTAGTGGTTGTTCAATAAATATTTGATGTTGGCTGAGTAGGTAAAAGTGATGGTCCCTTGAGTTGCCTTCTTTCAAGTCAAAACCATTGTGCTCTTTCCAAACAAACAGAACACAAAGGTGTTCCATCAGCAAAAGCCACTTAATTTGAAATTCCAAACATTTTTTGGTAGCACCTTAGTCTCTGTCTAGGATGCCTTGCCCAGAGTCGTTTAGTGGTTCAACTGTTTTTTGTCATGTTACAATATTCAACACTATATTATCAAAGTGATGAATCAGAGGGATGGTTTACAAGTCAGTCCCTAGGGTCTTTGCATTCCATCTTTTCAGCCAGCATAGAGTGATAGGCATCTGTTAAGATAACTAGTTCAAAAGCTGAGAAAACTTTGGCACAAAAAGAGGAAATATGAGCTAGGGCACTCAGGGGCCAATGAGTAGAATGGCCCCACGGCATTCACACAGTTCATGGATGAGGAGACAAGAAGAAATCCTAAGTCCTAAGGGTGGATGTGGGCAACCCCTTCTGTGGCTCCATGCACGGTACTCATCTAACCAGAACCTTGGCTGAGGTCTAGGAAGCATCCAGTAATGAGCTGGTGTGGGTTCATGGACACATGCAGGACTGGCCCTAAAAAGAACACAACCTCGCACGGCCTCTAAGCAGCAAGAAGGGGCCTTGCTACCTCCTGAAGAAGAAGAGATTTTGGAGGTGAAGCAGGTAAAGGAAACCCCAGGAGATATGATGAACAGAAAAGAGCATCAGGGTCTGAAGGAGCAGTTCCTAGGACCTGTCTGGATCCATTGAAAGGGTCAAGAAACTCAGTCCTCCTTCAGGAAGAGCCAGGCACAGTAAAGCAAAAAATCCTTCTTACTCCTGAGAACAAACAGTAAAATTACTTATTGCCCACCTCCATCCCAAAGTAAGAAAACTACAAGGTCAAGAAAAAAATAAAAAAGCTATATGCTCACTTGGGCACAATCACAAACACATAAGTGATAGGGTACTAGTATATTGAAAAAGATGATTGCCAGTTTCTTTCTTTTTTGAGCTTGGCTTTTCCCTTGACAGTGTTACATCACATGTATTTTAAAGAAATCTATTTTATTGATTTCAGAGAGGAAGGGAGAGGGAGATAGAATCATCAATGATTTGTGAGAATTATTGATTGGCTATGTCTTGCATGCCCCCTACTGGGGACCAACCCAAAACCCAGACATGTGCCCTGACCTGGAATTGGACTGTGACCTCCTAGTTTATAGGTAGATGCTCAACCACTGAGCCACGCTGGTCAGCAACAAGAAA
>NW_006294761.1:333515-333998 GCF_000327345.1 Myotis davidii
GTGAGGTTTTTGTCCATTATAGCCCAGGAAGCTGATTTTGGTGACCTGTTGGACTTGGACTCCTTAGCTTGTTTTGGCTATTTTTCTTTTTCTTTTTTGTTCTTTTTACTTAAGGTGCTATGTTTAATCTCTGTGCATCCCATTCATCCCACAGGGAACACTACATTGGAGAGTATCTTCTCCTGAAAACCATCAAAAAGGGACCATCTTCCGAAATGCGGTGGGCTCAGCACCTAATGACCGGGGCACACTCTATTTTTCATTTTCTTCTCTTATTTACGAACGGTGCCATGTTTAATATCTGTGCATCCCATTCATCCCACAGGGAACACTACATTGGAGAGTATCTTCTCCTCAATACGATAAAAAAGGGACCATCTTCCAAGGTGCGGAGGGCTCAGCACGTACTGACCGGGGCGCACGTGGTGGTAAAGGCCATTAGGCGGCAGGGCATCTCGAGATTTTTTCAAGAGGAGCATTGTT
>NW_006294761.1:335265-336279 GCF_000327345.1 Myotis davidii
CATCCAGCCCAAACAGCCCACCTGTGTGTGCCCCTGGTGATTTGGTCAGAGTGAAGCGACATGATCCAGATACTCTTGAGCCTCAGTGGGAAGGGCCTTTCCAGGTAATCCTAAGCACCGCTTTTGTCAAAGTCAGGGGAAAGAAGCGCTGGATTCACCACACACAAATAAAGAAGGCTGAAGACACTTCGGGACAATGGACTGTAGACTGCACAGCAGACCCACTCAATGTCAAACTGAAAAGGGGACCCTGTCTAGGCATCCGCCTTTTATGCCCCCTGGTTTTGGCAAATGGGAACCCCCACCAAGGCCCTGTTTACTCCTGGGAGGTCACCCGCACTCTAGATGGTAAAATCATTGGAAAAGCCACCACCTCAGGGCCCCCACAGTGTGGGGGTGAAGATGACTTTTACTGTGCCTCTTAGGGCTGTGAAACTGCTTATTAAATAAAGTATTTAGTTCTCTAAACTTGATGTTCCAGAAAGATGTATTGGGTACTTTTTTTTTCTTCCTCTGCACAGAACTGGGGCTGTGCATCCTGCAGTTAGAGAAGCGTGCCGTGATGTAGTGCTGGGACTTTATATAGGGGAACTCCAACAGGAACAAGTGTGGTTCTGCAGGGGAAAGGCCAGCACCCAGCATGCTGGGCGGGTTCCAGGCACCGGGGCACAGCAGTGGGCGAAGCAGGCAGAGGTCTCCATTCTCATGCAGCTGATGGCCTGGGTGCTCTGTGACCTCAGCAGGAGTCACCTCTCCTGACCTCTTGGCTTTGCTCACTTCCCCCTGCGCTAGAGTCATTCTCAGTAGGCTGTCCCTGTCTATAAGTCAGACTTTTACATTACTGGGGGAACAGTGCTCCAGGCAGAGGGAACAGCAGAGCTGAAGCAAAGAGCTCGAGTGGGGAAGAACTTGACATTTTTCAAGGTGGTCAAAGCGTAGTGAGCTGGTGTGAGAACAGCAGTTGTGGCTGCAGATAAAGGGCAGAGCTTTGGCTCCTGGGAAGTCAGAGTAATA
>NW_006294761.1:337193-338495 GCF_000327345.1 Myotis davidii
CTCACAACCCCTACTGGGGATGTGACCACAACCAAGGTGCATGCCTTGATGGGAATCAAACCTGGGACCTTTCAGTGCACAGGCTAATGCTATATCCACTGAGCGATACCAGTTAGGGCTGCTGTAGTATTTTATAGTTTTTTTTATATGTATGAGATTATTACAAATTAAAATATTAGTTAAAAATTAATAAAATATTAATTGAAATGTATCTGCATTACATGAAACATCTCCTAATTGCTTCTAGCATAATTTATTAAATTGTGCTAAAATGTATAGGGTTTCATTAAAAATTATCTTAATTCTAAATGATATAATAGAAAATATATAATAGTGCAGTTATAAGCACTTATCTGAAAATAAAAATTTAAAGAAGTGAGTTTAAAGAAGGGATTAGCCAAAGAAAATATATGCACAACCCATGGACACAGACAACAGTATGGTGATGGCCAGAGAGAAGTGGGGGGTAAGAGCTGGGTAGAGGCGGTAAAAAAAGGGAAATAGGGGCATCCTATATCCTATCTAATAACAGACAAACATGGTAATTGCCCGTACCTTCTCTACGCCTCCTATTGGCTAATCAGTGAGATATGCAAATTAACCTCCAACAAAGATGGCAGTTAATTTGCATATACTGGCTGGGAGAGAAGACTGAGACAATGTGGAAGTGAAGCGCTACAGAGGGAGTAAAGTAGAGGTGGCAGAGACAGGAACAAAGCCAAGGCTGCAGAGGAGGGAGGCTGGAGGGGAAACCCAGCTGGAGTGGCAGCGGGAGTGAAGGTCACCTCAGTGGGTTTTGTTCCCTTCTCTGCTTTACTCCAGCCACAGGAAGCCCTATTTTTTCAGGAATCTTCCTGCAATGAGCCTCTAGTAATAATCATAATCATAATACGCAAATTGACTGAACAGCAGAATGACCAGTTGCTAGATGTGCACTGGCCACCAGGGGGCAGATGCTCAATGCAGGAGCTGCCCCTTGGTGGTCAGTGCACTTCCACATGGGGAGTGCCACTCAACCAGAAGCTGACTCATGGCTGGCCAGCACAGTGGTGGTGGCAGGAGCCTCTTCCATCTCCATGGCAGCACTAAGAGTATCCAACTAACGGTTTAGACCCAATCCCTTGGGGGCCTAAGCCTTTAGTCGAACATCCCCCAAGGGCTCCCTGGCTTCCAGAAGGATGTCTGACTGCAAACTTAGGCCTGATCCCCTGGGGAGTGGGCCGAAGTCGACAGGTGGACATCCCCCAAGGGGTCCTGGACTGCAAATGGGCGCACGCCTGGCTGAGGGACCCCCCCGCCAAG
>NW_006294761.1:338553-345891 GCF_000327345.1 Myotis davidii
TTGGGCGCAATCCAGGCTGAGGGACCCACCCCAAGTGCACAAATTTTTGTGCACCAGGCCTCTAGTATAATATATGTTTAATACTATATAAATATAAAATAATAATTTGATACTTGTCCCATTTTATGAAAAAATAATTCTTTATTAATAAGCAGAAATTAGCACAGAATGAAGATATCAGTATGTAATAAGTCTTAGCTTAAAAAACAAATGCTCAAGGACATTCCATGATTAATTCACTTAAAAAATATGATCCTAATTTTATTTTTTTGCTTAACTAATATGTTTAAGAGAAAGAGGTAAAAACCTAAAAAGAGTGTGCTAAAATATTGTACCAAAAGTAAAGAGCTAAAGATTAGGACATATAAGAAATGGAGAGAGTAGCCCTGACAGGTTTGGCTCAGTGGATAGAGCATTGACCTGTGGACTCAAGGGTCCCAGGTTCGATTCCAGTCAAGGGCATGTACCTCAGTTGTGGCACATCCCCAGTAGGGAGTGTGCAGGAGGCAGCTGATTGATATTTCTCTCTCATCGATGCTTCTAACTCTCTATCTCTCTCCCTTCCTCTCTGTAAAAAAAATCAATAAAATATATTTTAAAAAAAGAAATGGAGAACTACACAATTAAGTTCTGATCATAAAATTCACTTTAATATTTTTGTCACAGGGATTTGAGTAAATATTTCTGGAGTATAAAGTCCAAACTACTAATAATCATCTAATATATAAGAAAATAATTTTAAAATATGTATTTCTCAATTGCTATACTTCAAAAAATATTTCTACTTGAACCTGAAACATTTACAAGCAAACAATATTTTTCCACTATAAATACAAGTACATGTGAACTGTAGAAACTAAGGTATAGTTTATGACATTGTTCCCAAAGCAGATTACTGATAATGATAGAGTAGTGTCAGAGGAAGTGAAATCGCTTTTCTGTTTCCCCAAGGTGTACTCTCAAATAACTCAATTTTCTATAGAGGCTTTCCATGCTATAAAAATATTTGAAAGTGATTTTGCCTGTAAAAACAACCACATAGCTGAAAATAAAATGAACCCCCTAAGCAAATTCCCTGTTTATCTCAAACTTGAAGCTGAGTTTTTAATAAATTTAAAACTTATTGGTCAAATTGTTTGTCTACCTGTATAGGCTAACATGACCATTTTCTGGTGCTATCTTTCAGGTATATCAGGTAAGTAAATAGATCAGCCTTTCTTCTTTCCTTTTTCCTAAAGAAATTTCCTCTCTCTTCTTTCCAGATTTATACCCAGTTCTCATCATGAAGTCAATAATATGCTCTCTCCAATGCAACTTTATTGACTCTGCTATATATAAAAGAGTAATAATTACTAATGAAATAAATATGCATAGGGCAAGATTCTGTTCTTGAAAATATCCGATTAGAAGAGGAGATCAGTTTGAACCAAAGTGAGGAGAGTGTATATTCAGCTTGGAAATTTATACAATTTGAAGGGTGCTTTTTAAAAAAAGTTACAGGATACAAGTAAAAAATCAGGTACAGGCACTTCAAAGTGGCCTATGTAAGTGAGGGGTTCTGAGTCTTGTTTCATTTGCGTTATGATAAATACACTACTCTTACTGAGTATTTAATGGCGATATATACAAAGTGCCATGGAATGCTAATGGTCAGATTACTTTCTCATACACTGCTGCCATCTCATTAAATGTTAGAAAAAGAAGTTTGTTAATTCTGTCACCTAAGAGATTCAATTGAGACTTCATTAGGTCTGAGCTAAGGTTGGCAAATGAGAAGCCATCCACCAGTTTAAAATGGTGGGAGGGAAAACCTTTTGGAGAGAGGGATGAACAAACAAGGATAAAGAGAGATGAATGCGTGCTTTTTAAATAAATTGCAATTATATAGAGCATGGCTGCTTCATGAACAAATAAGAACAGGAAAAACATAGAGGGTGAACATTAGATTGTTATCAGTGACAGAACATCTTTGTTCTTGCTTGCCATGCTAAGTACACCTGCTCTATATTTTAAAGCAGCAAAATGCTTAACTAGAAAGTTGTAGCTTTGTTTTTAGCATCACCAATTAAAACTTTGTCATTCACCATAGGTTTGAATGAAACCCTATATTTTAATATGCTGCCTAATTTTTTTTATTGTTAAAATATTTGTGATGGAATATAGAGAATAAAAACTATCATTTAACA
The DNA here is from genome assembly GCF_000327345.1 of Myotis davidii. Lineage (NCBI taxonomy): Eukaryota > Metazoa > Chordata > Mammalia > Chiroptera > Vespertilionidae > Myotis > Myotis davidii. Next base: position 340,740 of record NW_006294761.1, read on the forward strand.
TTCACATTAGTTTATATATTAACTATGCAACATTAAAGAACATTATTTAAGTAACTAGATATTATTAAGTCACTATAACCATATTTATATTGGATCCAACTCTTTCTTGCTTATATATGTACTTCTAATTGCTCTGGAGACAAGGGCCAAGGTAATGACATTTAGAATGATGACACGTCATCTGTCAGCCTTCTCTGTAATTCTCTCCAGGCTCTGGCAGACAAATACATTTCACATGATATAAAATATTAAGTAGAAAAGCAGTATAAAAATAAATTTAAGGGCCAGATAAAATAGGCTAAAGCAAGGACATTGAAAGTTAATGCTTCCCTTTGTGCCTAAACTGGCCTTATTCAATTTCACAGATTTTATAAAATGTAATAATTCTTAAAAACCTGCAGAGGGAAAATATAGACAAGATCTTCTAAAAAAGATATAAATGTGATTGTTAATTATCTACATGATATTTGTTTTATCATTTGGGATGGTTTCTGCTGAAGGAAAACAAACCAAAAAGTGGCATAAATTATTAGGAGAGTTGTGACAAGTAATGGTCAATTGTGTCTTTTGCTATATTTGTGATCCTATGATTGTGCATGTTTGTTTGTTTCAATTAAATATACATAAACTGGAAACAAACAAACAAACAAAAATAGTTACCCATTTCTCCCACCACCACCATCTACCTCTGGCAACCATCAATCTGTTTTCTGTATCTATGAGCTTGGCTTATTTAATATTTTTAAAAATTTTATTTGTTATTTTTAAAAATTTTATTTATTATCTAAACAAAATTTTCCCTTTGGACTGTTAGGATAGAGCAAAAGGAAAATGAATTCTAGGTAGCCAATTAATTATGTTAACTGGCACTACACATAATGGAATGCCATTGCTTTATCTCACGTATTCATAACTTATCTTCTGAAATTTTGTGATGACTTTTAATTTCTCTTCTTTTTAATTTATTTTGTCCACAGACTCCAAACCACAATTATAATGTGCTCTTTATAGCACAATTCTGACTTAACTTTTTAAAGTTTTTCAGAATACCTTAGAACCTCAGCAAAAAAGTATGAGTACCATGGTATTAGCACCCTAAGTTTTTCATGTCTCTTGTCCCTTACACTATACCCCAGAATTCATCTCCCAGAAGTATGAACTGTGTGCATTTTTATATTTCTTCTGTTTCATTGCACTGGCATGGCTTTGCTTTATGTCTGTGATCATTATTTCACCTTGCCCTGAACTCTTAATTATCCCCTAATAATAACAATTAGCTTATACTCTTCCTTGTTTAGAAAGACTTCCTAAATGTCAAAAACTAGGGTGCCCTCCAGAATTCTATGTCTGGTACCAATACATTTTAGAACATTTTTCCTAAAGGTCTACTTATGTGTTTTCATGTGAGGAGCTTTATGGAAGGACCTGTTTATTACTGTGAGCACAGTTGCTGACACATAGCTGCACTTAATAAATATTTGAAAAGAGAAACTATAATATATCATACTAATAATAACCTCTTATGGCATCACATTGATCCTCATTTTATCTGCTTTATTTTATGTCTAAGATATATTACCGCCCCCTCCCCCCAAATTACCTTCTCTTTTGGCCTCCTTAACTCTAACTCACTCTTAAGGAGTTGGTTGAAGAGTGTCACTGTTTGCCAGGCAGGTGTTTGTAACTCACATGTCCATGTTAAATCTGCCTGTTGTACATCCACAGAGTAGCCTAACCTTTCTCTCATAAATCTGATGTCAAATTCACAAAACCTTGTTTAGTCGTTTCCCTTCTTTATTCACTGTGAGATCTAGGGGATCAGGGAGCCTATGGATCCACTTACCCCTGCATTCTATAACATAATGCAGGGCTGGCAATATATTAGGCATTTAATAAGTGTTTATAAATGTAATGATTTATGTTTCTAAATCTGAACCAGTTCTCTCCTTGATTTATATGTACACAATCTACTAATTGCTAAATATTTAATTTTGAAAATTCAAAATAACTTCACTATTTGCCGTTAATTACTTCTATTTGTGATACACTTAGTGATTTTAGGAATTCTATATCTACTGAGAGAAACTCAGGTCGTGGAACCATTTTACTCCCCGTTTCTGATACTCTGTTCTTTTACAACTTCTATCCAGATCATTTCTGCCTTGAAGAATCAGACATTCTGCAAAGCCGACTGCTTCATTATTTGAAGAAAAGATGTAGGAAGAAGTATCATCTGCTATTGGATTCCTAAATGTATCCTAAATTTTCTATTGAACCTATTTCCACTTTCCAATATTGTGACAATCGTTGTTAGGTGCCATTAGTATGTTAATACTCTTCTATTGCATCCTTCACTTGCTGTGGAAACTGTCCTTAATTCACCACAAATTCTCTCACATGCAAAAGTCATGCACTGAGCCCTCAGACGTTTTGGTTCTTGATATTCAAAGCCAATGTTGGACCCAAACTATCTATAACATCATATTTTTATCAGTAATTTTTATTTGCTATGGGTTTAACTACCAATGAAAAAATCTCAGTTGAATCATTCTATGCTGTGTTGCCCAACATTTTGATTGAAATACACTTCAAAAAGTGTCCTCGCTGCTTAAATAGGAAAAAATACAATTCCTCAGATACTAACTCAAGAATATTACTTACTTCACAATATAATTTTTTTCACAATTCAGCCCAGAAAACAAAAACAAATAACAATAATGTGATATAGATACTATTCAAACAAGAGTCTTATTGCAGCAAAAGGGGCAGAAATTAAAATCCCAGCTGAAGAAATTATTCTTAGATTGGAGGGAGGATCTCCCTTCCATAGAAAATGAGGGCTAATAGACAGCTTATACATCTATCTTTATGCTAATGGTTTTCAGACCTCTTATTTGAGTTAAATACTCACATAATCAGCCCCCAAATGCTTCCTGGTTTCCAGAATGTTTATCACAGGTGTCTCAGGCCAACATGTATATTAAAAGATGTTCAACATCACTAATAGTCACAGAAATGAAAATAAAATTGGATATCACCTCACATTTGTCAGGATGTCTATCATCAAAAAGAATAAAAAAGGTAAGTATTGGCAAGGTTATGAGAAAAGATAAGGTTTGTATATGCTGTTGGTATAAATATAAATTGGTTTAACTACTATGAAAAACAGCATGGAGGTTCCTCAAAACTTAAAAATGTAGCTACTATGTGATTCAGTAATCCTACTCTTAGGTATACATGTTTACCTAATCTTGTTTAGAAAGATTAAGAAAACATGTATACATATATATATGTGTATATATATATATATATATACACACACACACATATATATGTATACACACACACACACATATATACATTATACACATATATATACATACACATATATCTTTATAGCATTCTGTACCACTAAAGACTCCTTTTTTGGTTTTTGCTTTTCAATTACACAGAGAAAAAGAGGCTTTTTCCATACATTGCTGGAAAGAGGAAGTCAGAATGCAAACATCCTACTTTCTCTCTACTTATCCTTTGTGGTTATTTAATAGGAAGAAATATTATTTATTAGATTGGAAAGATTTATGATAATTTAGGGATCACTGGACCCCATCCAAAAATCTCTGCATTTAACACTGGCCTTAAAAGAGAGAAATGAACTTACCATTTTTTTCTATCTTCAACTATCAGTTCACAGATGAGGCAACAAGAGTTATTTAACTATTTATTGTTTATTTTACAGCAGGTATCTGGACTTTAATCATCTTGCATAACTGAAACTTTATAACCAATGAGTAGCAACTCCCCACTCCCCTTCCTCCAGTACTCTCTGCTTCAATAAGTATGTCCATTTTCTATTCCTCAGTGTGTGACATCATGTAGTATTTGTCTCTCTGTGACTAACTTATTTCATTTAATATAATTTTCTCAATGTTTATCCAGGTTACCACCTATGACAAGATTTGCCTTTTTAGGGCTAAATAGTATTCCATTGTATGTATAAACCATGTTTTCTTAATCTTTCATCTGTCAACAAACATTTAGGTTGTTTCCATAACATGGCTATTGTAAATAATGCTGCACTGAACATAAGAGTTTAAAAAGCTCTTAAAAATACTGATTTCATTTCATTTGGATATATACCTATGAGTAGGATTACTGAATCACATAGTAGCTACATTTTTAAGTTTTGAGGAACCTCCATGCTGTTTTTCATAGTAGTTAAACCAATTTATATTTATACCAACAGCATATACAAACCTTATCTTTTCTCATAACCTTGCCAATACTTATCTTTTTTATTCTTTTTGATGATAGACATCCTGACAAATGTGAGGTGATATCCAATTTTATTTTCATTTCTGTGACTATTAGTGATGTTGAACATCTTTTAATATACATGTTGGCCATTGTATTTTCAAAGAAAACTGTATATTCAAGTTCTTTGTCCATTTTTAATAGTTTTTTTTTTACTGTTAAATTGTAGGAGTTCCTTATATTATTTTAGAATTAACTCCTTATCAGAGATGTGATTTACAAATATTTTCTTCCATTCAATGGATTTTTTTTACAGAGTTAGGAGAGAAGAAAAAGCCCTGAAATTTATATAAAACCAAAATTACCACAGGTAGCCAAACAAGCTTGACAAAGAAGAATAAAACTGAAGGCATCATATTTACTGATTTTAAAATATGTCATAAATCTACAGTAATCACAACAGTATGGTACTCTCATAAAAATAAACATATAAACCAATGGAACAGAAATGGGAGTTCAGAAATAAATCCACATTTATAGTCAATATTGACAAGGGTGCCAAGAATACCCGATGAAGAAATAGACTCTTCAACAAATAGTGTTGAGAAAGAACTCCAAGGGAAATCAAACAGGGAAAGTTTCATGACAATGGTTTTGGTAATGATTTCTTAAACATAATACCAAAAGCATAGGGAACAAAAGCAAAGACAAGCACCTTATTATTTCACTCATATGTACAATCCAATAAACAAACAAACTAGAAACAGACTCATAGAGAACAGACTACAACTATCAGAGGAGAAGGTTTATAGGACTGGGTGTAAAAGTTAAACAGATTAAGCAAAAAATGCAAACAAAGCATAATTTATAGACACAGACAACAATATGGTGATTACCA
>NW_006294762.1:0-1466 GCF_000327345.1 Myotis davidii
CATACAACTTAACAAATGGAAGATAAACGATCCCATAAAAGAATGGGCAAAGGACCTATGGTAAATAGACACTTTTTGAAAATGGACATACAGAAGGCCAAGAGAAGAAAACATGCTCAAAGTCACTGATCATCCAAGAGATGCAAATCAAAACAGTGAGGTACCATTTCACACCTGTCAGAATGGCTATCATCAACAAATCAACAGACAACAAGTGCTGGCGAGGATGCTAGGAAAAAGGAGCCCTCATGCACTGCTGGTGGGAATGCAGACTGGTGCAGCCACTGTGGAGAACAGTATGGAATTGCCGCAACCTGAACGACTGGGATCCAGGTTTTGAAGGAGAAGCCGACGCACAAATGAAAACACTAGACAAGAAATATGAATTATTAAGGGCAGGGGCCACGTGGTGTCTCTTTCGTGAAAAGCACACGGACCTCTGGCTGGTCCGTTTTTATTTATTTGAATACACCTTTGCCCTTTAGCAATGCATACGGGCATATCAAAAGTTAAGTTTGTAAACAGTAAAAAGATGATCAGGTTAGGGAATTGCCTTGAGCTACCACTATCTCAACAGATGAGGTGCTTAGCATCAGCCATGCTAACACCCAAGGTTCACCAACCTTTCGCATTCCTTGGTACACTCTCATGATAGTATCGGCAGTGGCTGGCTTCCCGTGTCTCCCCCTTTTTGTTTTATTAATAAATCTTGAAAAGTGTGTGTTGTCTATAGGACTTGAGTCCTTTTAAGACTCTTCATTCCGCATCTGCAAGTTATATGTTTATTTCTAGTCACAAGAATGAGACAGACAATAGTGGTTATGCTAAGAGGCAGATGTAAGGAGATCCAGTGAAAGGCATTAAATTCTTTCATGTCCTTTTTAAATTGCTGTTAGGCATCTAAGGAACTAGTTTGTAAGTTTGTCTGGGATAATTGTACATTATGCTGTTGTAATTCTAAAATATCAAGGGTTGTGTTACCTTTACCCCATGCACCAAGATGGTTTTTTTGGGGTTTTTTTTTATTGATTCCCAAGGGTGTAAGGTACTGTTATATGGAACAGGGTAACACAAATCTGGGAAAAATTATAATGACACTGCAAGGATAGTCTTTGCTCTAGGCCAGGGGTGGGCAAACTTTTTGACTCGAGGGCCACAATGAGTTCTTAAACTGGACCGGAGGGCTGGAATAAAAGCATGGATGGAGTGTTAGTGTGAACTAATATAAATTCAAAGTAAACATCATTACATAAAAGGGTACGGTCTTTTTTTTTTTTTTTTTTTTTTTTTTTCTAATAATAATTTTGTTTTCTTTTGAAGTATGAAAGTTGTGCACCTATTAGACAAATAAAGAACATTTTACACTCAGATAATACATATTTACAATTAAAATATAATTCTTTCCATTAAAATATTTAGATTTATAGTAATGAATTAATTACAAACTTGATTTGAATATTAAAGTA
>NW_006294762.1:4544-10929 GCF_000327345.1 Myotis davidii
GGCTGGGTCTTGGACCTTTCATTGATAGGTTTGGGGCTCCCTGACCCAGCTGCAGCAGGTTTGACAGATTTTTAGCCTGAGAAAGGTCAGGCCATTCATATGCAAAAGCTGCTGCATACAGCTTGAGTGGGGTTATAAATTGGGTGGGGCAGTCTCAGGGAATCACCAGGGCAGAGCAAGCAGAAATGGCTGCTAGTCAGCCCTGGACCAGGAGGTCCCTGCACAGGAAAAATGACTGCTGGAAGCACCTCATCTAGAACAGGGGTGGGCAAACTTTTTGACTCGAGGGCCACAATGGGATCTTAAACTGGACCAGAGGGCCGGAACAAAAGCATGGATGGAGTGTTTGTATGAACTAATATAAATTCAAAGTAAACATCATTACATAAAAGGGTACAGTCTTTTTTTTCAATAGTTTTATTCATTTCAAACCGGCTGGATCTGGCCAGCGGGCCGTAGTTTGCCCACGGCTGCTGGCTGCTCTAGGCTGTGGATTTTATCACCCATCCATAGAACTGTAGATTTTAATGACGATAAATCTATCTCAAATTGACTGTCAATTATTTTTTGTATGTACAAGGTCTTAGTTACATTTTCCTTAACTTGCTGTTTAAACTGAGAAGTTTGAACAGTTTGTACCATGGATGAAGCAGCAATTCCTACAGAAGTAAGTAACAATATTAGAGCAAAGAATCCTGCAATTAACATTCCAAGAAATCCTTTTTGTCGTTTTAAGATTTTTACCAGGTCATGTAACTGTTGGTAGGTTTGATGAGATTCCCAAGGCTCAGTTAGGTTATTAGGAACCCAGGCGAAAACAGGTTGTTTTAAAATCATGAAGGAATCTTTTTGGAACGTAGAATTAATACAATGGGATAGTGTGCAGCCTGTGCATGACACCTCATACAGATGGCTTGTTGCATTAAGACGACATCTGGATGGGGCCTGAGGGGAGTACAAAAGGATCAAACACACAGGCGGTGGCAATACTGTCTTATTGGGAGTTCCCCATAAGGTATGAATGGATTTATTTAAGCTATAGTTAAAACCATACCATTTTATAGGTGCAAGTGCAGCAGCTAATTTCCATTGCATAATTTGTAGGGGTCAATTATCATGTTGTAATTGAGATCCAACAAATCCTCCTCCATGCCATGAAATGGGGTGATTAGTTTCAACATATAGATAGAATGCGGTTCCCTTCCATTTTAGGGTGCGATTGTTACTATACACAAAGGGCTCCAATCCACAAAGAAAAAACTGTTATTAAGTTTGCTGCTCATGGGGTGGTCACTATAACAGTCTTGCCAATTGATTTCTTCCTCTGAGGGGTACCGTTCATAAAACTTTTTACATAATGGCTTAGTGGGGGGTGGGGGGTGAGGACTTAGTAATGTTACATTTTCTGTACTTTTCCCAGGAGCAATTAGTGATAGTAGATGTATTTGGGGTTTTGCTTCCCTCTCCTTTGGTGTCCATGCTAACCAGAAACCTCTCTTTAATTCTACACACAAAGGAGCAGCAGTTGGATTCTGTGTCATGCAAAAGGGAAGCTAAGTGGCGACACCCGTGTAATTATATTTCGCCCAGATACTTCCTTGTCCCACCTGTGGTCGCCCCGGATGACCAAGGTGCTTGGTATTATTGGTGACTATACTAGGTGGGAGATCAGCCCAAGTAAGGGGTCTCACCCATGGAAGGTCAGGAACATACATCCAATATAATTCCCTTTTTGCTCCTGGTAGTATTACCGCACAACTGATGACTGCTAGCATGGCAAGGAAAATACTCTCAGGTGTTCTCAGGGTTCTTGTTTCCTCACAAACTTGCTCAGCTTTCTGGACTGTCTTCTTTACCATTCCCCAGGCCATCTCCTGACTGTTTCTCCTCCGTTTTGTTCTCCTCCCATTTCCTATCTTCAGCGTGTTGCTTGAGGCTACTGCTTTTGGGGGCTGGAGCAGTTGTCTGTCTGCAGCCGCAGGTACAGGCTGAGACTCCAGCTGCAAGATCCTCATTTGGTCAGTTCCTCTCTTGGATCCTTGTTGAAGTTTAATGTTCCTTGCAGGAATCCACACGGGCTTGGAGGAGATTTCTGGAAATTCACAAGTATATCCTCGACCAAAGGTTAACAAAGGGTCAGGACCCTTTCATAAACCAGACTCAGTATCTTTCCATTTAACCAAATCATTTCCCTGGCTGCTAGTCAGCCCTGGACCAGGAGGTCCCTGCACAGGAAAAATGACTGCTGGAAGCACCTCATCTAGAACAGGGGTGGGCAAACTTTTTGACTCGAGGGCCACAATGGGATCTTAAACTGGACCAGAGGGCCGGAACAAAAGCATGGATGGAGTGTTTGTATGAACTAATATAAATTCAAAGTAAACATCATTACATAAAAGGGTACAGTCTTTTTTTTCAATAGTTTTATTCATTTCAAACCGGCTGGATCTGGCCAGCGGGCCGTAGTTTGCCCACGGCTGCTGGCTGCTCTAGGCTGTGGATTTTATCACCCATCCATAGAACTGTAGATTTTAATGACGATAAATCTATCTCAAATTGACTGTCAATTATTTTTTGTATGTACAAGGTCTTAGTTACATTTTCCTTAACTTGCTGTTTAAACTGAGAAGTTTGAACAGTTTGTACCATGGATGAAGCAGCAATTCCTACAGAAGTAAGTAACAATATTAGAGCAAAGAATCCTGCAATTAACATTCCAAGAAATCCTTTTTGTCGTTTTAAGATTTTTACCAGGTCATGTAACTGTTGGTAGGTTTGATGAGATTCCCAAGGCTCAGTTAGGTTATTAGGAACCCAGGCGAAAACAGGTTGTTTTAAAATCATGAAGGAATCTTTTTGGAACGTAGAATTAATACAATGGGATAGTGTGCAGCCTGTGCATGACACCTCATACAGATGGCTTGTTGCATTAAGACGACATCTGGATGGGGCCTGAGGGGAGTACAAAAGGATCAAACACACAGGCGGTGGCAATACTGTCTTATTGGGAGTTCCCCATAAGGTATGAATGGATTTATTTAAGCTATAGTTAAAACCATACCATTTTATAGGTGCAAGTGCAGCAGCTAATTTCCATTGCATAATTTGTAGGGGTCAATTATCATGTTGTAATTGAGATCCAACAAATCCTCCTCCATGCCATGAAATGGGGTGATTAGTTTCAACATATAGATAGAATGCGGTTCCCTTCCATTTTAGGGTGCGATTGTTACTATACACAAAGGGCTCCAATCCACAAAGAAAAAACTGTTATTAAGTTTGCTGCTCATGGGGTGGTCACTATAACAGTCTTGCCAATTGATTTCTTCCTCTGAGGGGTACCGTTCATAAAACTTTTTACATAATGGCTTAGTGGGGGGTGGGGGGTGAGGACTTAGTAATGTTACATTTTCTGTACTTTTCCCAGGAGCAATTAGTGATAGTAGATGTATTTGGGGTTTTGCTTCCCTCTCCTTTGGTGTCCATGCTAACCAGAAACCTCTCTTTAATTCTACACACAAAGGAGCAGCAGTTGGATTCTGTGTCATGCAAAAGGGAAGCTAAGTGGCGACACCCGTGTAATTATATTTCGCCCAGATACTTCCTTGTCTCACTTGTGGTCCCCCTAGATGACCAAGGTGCTTGGTATTATTGGTGACTATACTAGGTGGGAGATCAGCCCAAGTAAGGGGTCTCACCCATGGAAGGTCAGGAACATACATCCAATATAATTCCCTTTTTGCTCCTGGTAGTATTACCGCACAACTGATGACTGCTAGCATGGCAAGGAAAATACTCTCAGGTGTTCTCAGGGTTCTTGTTTCCTCACAAACTTGCTCAGCTTTCTGGACTGTCTTCTTTACCATTCCCCAGGCCATCTCCTGACTGTTTCTCCTCCGTTTTGTTCTCCTCCCATTTCCTATCTTCAGCGTGTTGCTTGAGGCTACTGCTTTTGGGGGCTGGAGCAGTTGTCTGTCTGCAGCCGCAGGTACAGGCTGAGACTCCAGCTGCAAGATCCTCATTTGGTCAGTTCCTCTCTTGGATCCTTGTTGAAGTTTAATGTTCCTTGCAGGAATCCACACGGGCTTGGAGGAGATTTCTGGAAATTCACAAGTATATCCTCGACCAAAGGTTAACAAAGGGTCAGGACCCTTTCATAAACCAGACTCAGTATCTTTCCATTTAACCAAATCATTTCCCTTTGGTTTATTCTGACACCAGTGTACTTCCATAGATGTCTTGCCATCAGCGTTACAAGTGAAAAAATTTAAAGTAATTAAGGCTTGGTGTAGTCTACCTACAGGAGATTTCTCCAGCATCTCTATTCCCCCCTTTTTTTGTTGTTGTTTTTCAAGTTGGGATTTTAGCTGCTGATGTTGATGTTCTATAATTGCCTGTCCTTGGGAATTGTATGGTATTCCATAATGTGTTGAATTTTCCATTTTGTACAAAATTGCTTGAAATGACAGCTTGTGTATGCAGGTCCAATATCAGTTTTAATAATTTTTGGAATTCCCACGACAGCAAAAGCAGCTAGGCAACAAACAATTAATGACCTGTTTTTCCATTTCTCCTATAGATGCAGTGGCCCATAGGACCTTTGAAAAGGTATCTACAGAGAGATGCAATGCCCCAAGGCATCCAAAAGGAGTATAGTGTGTTACATGCATTTGCCAGATATGGTCCCATATCAATCCTCAAGGGTTAATTCCTGTATTAGGCCCTTGAGGCAGATGTAACATGCAAGTGGGACATTCCTTTATAATCTGTTTTGCCTGCAGTCGAGTGATTGAGAATTGTTTAGATAACATTTTGGCAGGCTGATGTAAAAGCTGATCATATTCTGTGGCTTATTTTAATAAAGCTACCAATTGATCGGCATATGCCTTTCCTTTTGTTAAAGGGCCAGTCAGGGTGGCATGAGCCCTGATATGAATAATATAAAAGGGAGATTGTCTTTGCTGTACAATTTTCTGTACCTGTTTAAATAATATAAATAGACTTTGGTCACCGAGCCATTTTAGTCGTGCAGTTTCGATTCTGTTTACCAGGCCAGCATCATAGGCAGAATCAGAAATAATATTAAGAGGCTCTTGGAAATCCTGAAATGCAGCCTTGATAGCTTCTAATTCAATTCTTTGCAGAGAAGTGTGACTGGTCTGCATGACTCAGTCTGAAGTCATTGCATGATAAGCAGCTTTACCATTAGATGAACCATCAGTAAAATCAGTCAATGCTCCAAGAATAGGTTCCTGTCTAGTATTATTTTTTTGGTATAATAATAGGGGTGTAATATAAAAATTGTAGTAAGTTTTTTTTAGTAGGTGACAATTGAGTTCCCCTGAATATTCACTTTATCCAATCTGCCAATTTAAATCAGTCTGAAATAACATTTCTAATTGCTTTCCAGTGAGGGGAAGATAGATGCATTGGGGTTCTTCTTTAACCTGCCTTCAGTGCTTTCTGAGTTGAGATATTAATTGAGCCATGAGTTATATATATGTAACCACAGTTTTAGAAGATTGATGCCCTAGCTAGGTGGACCTGCTCAATAATAGTTGGAGAGTTCTTATTTTGGAAAATAACTCCAGTGGGACTATTTGCAGTAGGATTAATCTGTGCTTATAAAGGTAATTCAGGCTGTACCTGTGCTACTTCAGCTGAGGAGATTGCCTGCTCAATTTTTGTAACTCCTTCCTACCTTCATCTGTTAAGGTTCAGGGTGAGGAAAGATTAGAGTCACCCCTAAGTATATTGAATAAATTTATCATTTCTCCTGTAGAGAATTTTAGATAAGGTTTTAACCAATTAATGTCCCCTAATAATTTTTGAAAGTCATTTAAGGTCTTAAGGCAATCCTTTCGTATTTCCACTTTTTGAGGCCTAAGACATTGGTTTTCAATGGTGGTTTCTAGATATTTGAAGGGCGTTTCTCTCTGTACCTTTTCTGGAGCAATCCTTAAGCCCCATTTAGGGAGTTCCTTCTCTAATTGGGAAAACATTGATAAAGTCTGCTCTTACTGTGGGCTTGCTAAGAAAAAGTTATCTTTTTAATGGGTAATGTAATATTGGAAATATTTGTCTCTTAAAGGTTGAATAGCTTGAGTTACATATTTTTGAAACAAAGTGGGCCTATTGGCCATTTCTTGAGGCAAAACTTTCCATTGATACCTTTTCATAGGCTCTATATTATTACCGTATTTGCCGGCGTATAAGACGATTTTTTGGCCCTGAAAAATATGCCTCCAAGTGGGGGGTCGTCTTATACGCCAGGTACACTTCAGATAGACTGCCCATAGTGCTTGCCCCGTGCCATAGTGGCCTCCCGATGCCCGCCCACTTCATTCCACATACCGTTCAGGCATCAGCAGCGCTGCTGGGTGTA
>NW_006294762.1:11244-19956 GCF_000327345.1 Myotis davidii
ATCTTTCTTCTATCATTGACAGTCCCTCTAGGTTGTGGGCTGCTTGCCTGTGTTCCTGAGAAGCATCTACGGTACCAGTCTATAGAGTGTGTTTTCTTTAGTGAATTACCGGTATGTTTACCGGTAATAAACTTGCACTGTTTTATGTATATGTTTGATTACATACAGCCTTGTGACAGTTTTCCTGCATGTCATAAGCATTTGAATATAAATTAAAATGTTAAAATCAAATCTGATATTGTTTTACCTTTTATTTGGTGTGTGGAAGGTGTGCGGAAGAGGGGGTAGTCTTATACAGCGAGTATATAACAAACTCTGTATTTTGAGTGGAAATGTTAGGGGGTCGTCTTATACGCCCAGTCGTCTTATACGCCGGCAAATACGGTATATGTTACAAATTTTGTACTTGTCCCAGAGTTCTTGGGTAATGTTCTATTTTATTTTTGGAGGTTCTATTGATATATATTTAAGTTCAGAGACTGTTTTCTCAACTATGTTTAGGCTATGATCAAGTCCATCAAAGTCATCATTCCTTTCCATTGCTATGCTTTTGGTCTTTAGCATTTCTTTTTAGTTTTTCTTAGGTTTTCATCTTCGTGCTTACATTACTAATTTGCTCTTGCATGCTGTCCATTTTATTCATTACAAAGGGCTGGTGCACAAGATTCATGCACGGGGGTGAGGGGGGTTTCCCTCAGCCAGCCCTGCACCCTCTCCAATCCGGGACCCCTCGGGGGTTGTCCGACTGCCGGTCAGACATTCCTCTCGCAATCCAGGACCATTGGCTCCTAACCACTCACCTGCCTGCCTGCCTAATGCCCCCAACTGCCCTCCCCTGCTGGCCTGGTCACCCCCAGCTGCCCTCCCCTGCTGGCGTGATCCCCTCTAACACCCTGCCAGCCTGATCTCGCCCCTAACTGCTCTCCCCTGCCAGCCTGATAACTCCTAACTGCCTCTGCCTCGGTCCCCACCACCATGGCTTTGTCCAAAAGGAAGTCAGACGTCTGGAAGATGGCTGGTTGACCCGGTCTAATTAGCATATTACCCTTTTATTAGTATAGATATCCTTTAGCATATTGATCACCGTTGTTTTAAATTCACAATCTGAGAATTCCAACTCCCTTGCCATGTGTGGTTCTGTACTTGCTCTGTCTCTTCACATTGTTTTTGCCCTTCAGTGTACATTAAAAAAAAATTTTATAGATTTTTTTTAAAAGAGTGAGAAAGGGAGAGGGAGAGAGAGAAACATCAATGTGAGAGAGAACATTGATTGGCTGCTGCCTGCATGCCCCCCACTGGGGATCAAGACCACAACCTAGGCATGTGCCTTGATCCGGAATCAAACTGGCAATCTTTCAGTGCACAAGACAACACTCAACCAGCTGAGCCACATTGGGGAGGGCTGTACCTTATTTTTTTTTTTTTAAGAGAGAGTGGAAGGGAGATGGAGAGGGGCAGAGAGAGGGGGAGAGGAGGAGAAAGCGAGAGAGAGAAAGAGAAAGAGAGAAAATTGTTTTTCCACTTGTTTATTCATTCGTCCCTAGCTTTTTAAAAAATATACAACAGTAGCAACGAGGGAATTTGTGGTCTCTACCCTGGGACCCTGGGCTGTACCCTGAGGGCACTGGGAAAAAGGAAAGTGACTAGTTACCAGGACATTCACTTGTCCAAAGACATGTGGTCCTAGACTCTAGAGCAGCCGTGGGCAAACTACGGCCCGCGGGCCGGATCCGGCCTGTTGGAAATGAATAAAACTATTGAAAAAAAAGACCGTACCCTTTTATGTAATGATGTTTACTTTGAATTTATATTAGTTCACACAAGCACTCCATCCATGCTTTTGTTCCGGCCCTCCGGTCCAGTTTAAGAACCCATTGTGGCCCTCGAGTCAAAAAGTTTGCCCACCCCTGTTCTAGAAGCATAGAAAGACAATAGGCTCAGATGCCAGTAAGTTCAAAGTTCTGTACCTTAGTTTTGATAGCTGAACATAACATACAGCAGTCTCCCTACCCACGGGGTGTGTGCTCCAGTACCCCAGTGGATGCCTGAAACGTTGTGTGGTACTAAGCACGTATATACTATGTTTTTTCCTATACATACATATCTATGATAAAGTTTAATTTATAAATTAAGCAATGTCATAAATAGAAGATTTGTTCTTATCTTAGATCTTAGCAATCTCCGCATACAATTATTTTTTTCTTTATTAAGCTGAGAACTTTCACCTTTTTACTTAAAGGAAACACTTAATGACTTCTCGGTGGCATATCTGAAAGTTGCCAGCATTAGCACTCTTGCACTTTAGGGCCATTGTTAAGTGAAATGAGGGTTACTTCACACAGCACTGCGACAGTGACTGTGTGCGTGATACTAACTGAGCAGTGAGTAGCACATGCACTGTGAATACACTGGACAAAGGAAATTCACATCCCAGTGGGATGGAGCAAGACGGTGTGAGATTTTATCCTGCTACTCAGAATAGCCTGCAACTTAAAACTTAAGAATTGCTCATTTCTGGAATTTTTCCATTTCATATTTTGAACTGTAGTTGACCATGGGCAACTGAAACCATGCAAAGTGAAACTGCAAACAAGGACAAAGTGATGGGGACGACCGTTTTGGGTACAGGCAGTGTATCTGAGGACATGAGGAGGTGGTGATGAGTTGTGAGGGGCAGCATTCTGCAGTCCCAGGATCAGGTGTCAGACCTTAGTGACCTCATGCCTCTGGACCAGGAACCTTACAGGTGTTCCTCAGCATGTGTTCTCCACGTAAGCAGGACGAGATCGCTGGAGTATAGGCCACAGTGGGCGTGTCCCGCCCGCCAGGTCAGGCAGGCTCTGATGCAGGTTCGCTGTGCTCAGGAGATTCTCTGGAGAAGGGGCCTTCTTAAATGAGTGCCAACCACTATCCTAGGAACTAGGCTAAAATTGCCAAGGCATTTTTGCTGATTTTACAGCAGTTTAGGAAAAAATTATGAGTCGCCAGTAAATGAAGTTAGATATTCAAAAACTTAAGGAAACCTTTACTACATTTGTTTTCATCTTTGACATATATTGTTTGCTGATTGTATTCTAAAATACTAGTAGAAAAAAAATTTGAACATAACATATAATGTTAAAATAGAGGGACACCCTTCTCCAATATCTTCCACAAAATCGTCATCTTCACAGCAAGAATCGACATACTTAGCAATATCATCATCACTAATAAAAGCAGACTTAGAACTGGACGCCTTTCGAAGCTTTAGGGCTAAAAATCTGAGTAAACTTCATACAATCGTAGTACCTGTAAAAAAAATAGGCAGATAAACGCCAGTGGTCAATTTTAGAACTTCAAACATTCGGCATCATAAGTAATCTGCACTCAGGTGCCATCTGTCAATAAAGAGTGAACTACTAGCATCTAACAGTGACGCTGCAGGAGGAGCACGGTGGAGCGCCCGGCACTCTAGGGGTTAAGAACAACCGGGGGCTCTGCCATGTTGTAAAAGGCCTCACCTCTGTTCTCTCTGCTGCAAGCACAAGGGCATTTTCCAAAATATTTCTATATTTACTGTGAAAGCCTGGTCAAGTTCCTAGAGGCAAAACTCATGAAGGTGTGCCCACCAGGACTCCGTTTCCCTGGAGTTATAAAGTGTCAGGTTAGTCTGCACAGAGCCCAAGAGGCCCCGTGTCACAGTGCCGGTTTCCTGGTTCCCTGCGAGTCACTGGCCAGGGGAGCCGGGCAGCACCCCCTGTGCTCACCTGGCTCTCTCTCATTTTGGGAGCAGTGTGGTTTGCCCTGTGTCCTTGCCTTTTTACAGATTGAAGAGGTTGTTGATTTTTCAGTTTATTCAGTTTATTATTTGTCATTAGGACAAGTGGTGACTTCCAAGGTCCTCACGTATAGAGCCAGGCTCTGGAAGTCTGCTAGCCAGTGTTTATGTTTGTTTGTGCCTCTATGTTCACTAGTGAAATAGTCTTTGTCAGAGCTTTTGGCCTGTGACTTGGTCCGTGAAAGAATTAAAAGAAGAGATAGATTTGGAGAGAGTTTATTTTACTTTTCCCAAAGGGAAAGGGCCAGTGCATTGCTAATCAATACAAAGGCAAGAATGAAGAGTAGCCTTCCCTTCTAAAGGCTGCTGTTGCTAGGTGACACGGAAAGGTGGGGGATTTGGGGGCAGAAATTGAGCAGACATGGGGGTGTGTATCTTTGAAAACTTTGTTTACTTCTTTTTTTAGTCCAGGCAGGTGTCCTAGGGAGGTGTCTTTGTCACCATCTTCAGAAGCCTACAAAACAGTGGATCCCAACCTTTTCTTGGCCACACCCCACCTAAGTGTCTCTAAAATCCTGAGCACCCCCCCTCCCCTTGACATATAATTCTTATTATTTAAAAAGTGAATTCCTAGTCACGTGGAGGAAGCCTAAAAGGCCATTCATTTGGTCTAAACAAGCTTCCAAAGAACATGGCGTCCATGAAAGAGAAAAATAAAAGAACGAAAGGACAGCTGAAGTAGCGAGGAAGAAATCACTAAGAAATTCTTAAAAAATAATAATAATAATAATATGAAGCGACATGAAAAAATAGCAAGTAAAGTTTCAAAACAGATAATAGAGAACTGAAATGCATAAAGCATGTGTCACAGTCTATATTTATATACTGTATATAGTGACTTAGCCTGGGGTGAGTCAGCCTCTTGAACGGAGGGGCTGTTTGAAGCAGAGGAGCTAAGAATCTTGGGGCTTAGTTGCCAGCTGCTCTCAGACATTGTGGAAGCCACAGCAAAACAAGGAAAGACCTGTCCTTCTGTCCGTCCAGTCCTACACTTTTCCTTTCTTACATTCTTTCCATTGAGTTTTTCTGTTAACAGTTAGTCATCTAAAATAACCTACAAAGCCTTTCTGTATCTGGAATATTCTGTACGGCATAGAGGTTATCATCTCCCCTAAGGTTTCACACAGAATACCTTTTCTTAGCCTGGAAATACATTTAATGAAAATTTGCTTAAATTCCTGATTCAGTTTAGTGAATTGCTATATATTGAATCAGGTTAGCTTGGATAATTTATACATGTTCATAAATTTTCCATTTTTTAAATGGAATTAAAAAGATTGAAGACAAATTTCCTTATTTCTCACATTTAAAATCTGCTAAGTAGTCACTGAAACTATTTCCTGTTTATTCATTTAACAGGCATCCGTCTCTCCCTCCATCACTTATCTACATTTTAACGATGATCCCAGTATGTACTGAAGTCAGGTGTTAGTCAGCGGGAGCGGCGGGAGCGCTCTGGGCGGTGCTGCCCAGGTCCCGCCTCGGCCGGCCGCCAGGGCGCAGAGGGGACTGGGCGGCACGCAGAGCATCTGCAAGGGAGGCCTCCCACGGTTGCACGGGAAACCCTGTAATCTTGCTAGCCAACGCCACCCCAACAAACCTAATTGGAAAAAAAACAAAAAGACACGCAGAGGAGTCGCAGGCTGCTGACGTGGAAAGAGCCCTCAGAAGCAGACCCTGCAGACACAAGGAAGCCCCCGGGGCCCAGCCCACACGTCTGTGAGACAATAAACATGGATGGTTTCGGAGTACCAGTCAGCAGTAGATAACACTCGATATTCCTGGCAAGCTGTTTCTTACATTTCTCTTAGGGGAATCATTGTTTCTTAAGAAAAATAATGGCTGTCGGTTTCTCTCAAGAGCGCAGACTGTTACCGGAAACTACATCCTTGAAAATCAGATAGCAGCGCTAAGATGGGTGGCTCCTTGGCCACGTCTCTCTTTTCATCTTGAAAAAGACCTGGTCTTCGGAGGCTGCCCAGTGCGTCTTTCCCTCCGAGGGTCGGGACCGACCGTCCGCTCTCACGGCCGCGGGACTGGACCTCTTCAGGCCCCTGCTGAGCTGCGGGCGGCCCCGGTCCCCCCGCGGACAGGAGCGGCCTCAGCAAGGCGCGCCCGGGGGGCTTCCCCGGCCTCCTCTCCAGTTTCCCAAAACGCGCGGACCGCGCGCACCTCCGCCTGCGCCCCCGCATTTTCACGGGGCATCCCTGTCGATTCTTCTAGATTTGCTCCCCGATGCCCGTATCCCGGACCTCTCTGGACCAGGCAGGAGAAAAACCTTGTTTGTGCCTCTTGGTGAGGACTGGGCCCCGCGTCCGGAGAGTCGCCCCCTCGCGGGGAGGAGCGCGCCCGGAACCGTGCTCGGGCCGCGTCTCCCTCCCTTCCTGGGACTCGGCAGCCAGTTCTACTCCCTAGATGTGATTTATACTCTGGGTTAGAAGACCTGTGGCTGCAGGGCGCAACCCCGCGTCGGTCCCCTGTAGCCCTCCCAGTTTCCAAGAGGAAGGAAGGAGTTAAGTTTTGGCGACAGAGACCCCTCCATTCTTTGCTTTCAAGAGAAGGTGCGCAGCAGGGTCTAGGTCCGGGAAGGGGCAGAAATGGGGAGGGAAATTGGGCTAGTTTGGTAGATTCCATCATTAAACAGTCATTTGCAAAGCGTTTTTAGTTTTCCTGTAAGGATCTCTGTTTTATCACGTTTAGCTTTTGAAAAAAAGGAGGAAATCAGGAAAAAAAGTGTCTGGGAGAATGTTTCTTACCGAGATTTCTGATTCCAGTGTATTCTCGTCAACACCGAATGTCTGCAAGAGTCAGAATTCCTTGGAAAGCGATTGTAATAAAAATCCTAACTCTCGGTTACGACAGAGCAAATTATATTCACCTTTTTAAATGCAAATTTATGTTTCATTTAAAAGAAGATAGTTTAGAAAACCAATTTGCACGGGGTGGGGATGTAGCTCAGTGGTAGAGCGCATGCTTAGCATGCATGAGGTCCTGGGTTCGATCCCCAGCATCTCCAGGCATTTTTGTTTCCTAACTTCAGAAACATCTAATTTACCCGCAGCTTGGGGAGGGGGCCTGGGATGATAGGGATTCCCTTTTTCAGGTCTCACATTTTTGAGGCTGTGCGAACTATATACAGAAATAAATCAGCTGCCTTCAAACGGAGCTGGAGCTGCCAGGCCACAGGGGCGGGCTGGAAAGTCTCAGGCCTCAGATGTTAGACAAGGGGAATGGCTTGGCCTGGCCCAGAGCAACATTGTGTCCCAAATAACTGCTTACAACCATAAAAAGAAAGCGAATATTATGACTACTAGACTGACTAGCAGACTGAAAGCTAAAAACATTGTTTAGAATTGCATCATCACACTGTTTCCAGCACTAATAGAAATGCCTTCTGCCTACTGATGCAGTCGTTCCCTTCCCTTCCTCATCAATACCCCTTGTTTTTGTATCCTGATTAGAAAACGATCTGGGCTTCTGCCTGAATCAGTGTGACCAGAGTAGCTGTTGTTATTCGTGCGCAGTAAGTGCTTGTAAGTGCTTGCGGTCTTTCACTTCGAAAAGCCCTTTTATTTTCAGGTCAGTGAGACTCGGTAACAGAAAAGCTGATTTCGGCAGCAGCTCTCTAAAGGAAGCACACAGTTCCCACTCAGAGCTGTGCAGGTACTGGATAAATCTAGCTTCTACCAGAAACCCTGACAATTCTCTCAGGAGCCCAACACCAAGCAGTGAAATAGAAACATTTGGACACAAACATGCTTTCCCTCAGTGGTTTTGCCCTGAGTTCACATTCCGAGGACTGGACCCCTTCTATCTTGATCATTTTTGTAACGTCAAAATTTGCCTCCCTGATTCTAACACAAACTCACTTCAACTCTTTCAAACAAACAAAAACACTTATCTTTTTAAACCTGGCCATTTTAGACCATTCATGTGGGTCAGGACTTACTTGACTAAAATGATGGTTTATTACCTTTCCGAATGATGTATCCCTTGTATCGGTGCTTTTGCCTCGATTTCCAATTTGTAACCCCCTGTCACATTAACAGGTGAAGGAGATTTAGATACTGGTTTTGTGTGGTTTTGGATTTGTTCGCAGCCAGACCTTTAGCAAGGTCCCTGTGGCTGTGATTAAGTCAGAGATTAGTCTCACAGGCACAAGAGCTCCGTGTCAAAAAATAGGAATGACTACCATCCTGTATGTCAGGTCTTTAATGTTTTGGTCTGAAGCTGTTATTAATGCATATTTTTTTCAATAGCTGGAGTTACACATATGTTGATATATGTATATGCGATTTGATATGTATGCTATTTTGTTGTATTGACAACAAGCTTCAAAACTTCATATGTCAGATTTTCTGAAGGTGTTAACATCATAGATGTTTTTACACTTGAAAATGTCAAAGTTCTCAACATAATAAAAGCCATATATGACAGGCCGGATATATGTATGCGATTTGATATGTATGCTATTTTGTTGTATTGACAACAAGCTTCAAAACTTCATATGTCAGATTTTCTGAAGGTGTTAACATCATAGATGTTTTTACACTTGAAAATGTCAAAGTTCTCAACATAATATAAAACATATATGACAGGCCCACAGCCAACATCATTCTCAATGGACAAAAACTAACACCATTTCCTCTAAGAACAGGATCAAGACAGGGATGCCCACTCTTGCTGGGGTCCAACCCCAGCGGGTCCAGGGGTCCCCAAAGGTGTGGACGGATTCGGCGAAGAATGAAGGACACGAAGACAGCGTTCAGTTGATCAGCAGCTTAGCCAGGATCTCTAGCCAAGTTCTAGTCAGGATCTCCAGCCAGGTTCTGTGTCCATGTTCTCTTGCTAGGTTCTCCAGGTTCTCCAGCTAGGTTCTGTAGCCCTGTTCCCTT
>NW_006294762.1:22942-25153 GCF_000327345.1 Myotis davidii
TATGACCCCCCCCGCCGTATTGACCAGACCTTGCTCCTTCAGGTGACCACTCGTTCCGATCAATGGCACACACACTTTCTGAGCAGCACTTCAAAACGTACGAAGAAGTAGAAAATTGGGTCTCTGAATGGTTTGCCTCAAAACAAGAAAAGTTCTATTGGTACAGTATCCACCAATTACCTGAAAGATGGGGGAAATGTGGAGCTAGTGATGGACGTTACTTTGAATAAAGCACTTTTGATGTTTCTCTTGAAATTATCGTGTTTTCTTTGATTACAAAAGCTGCATTATTCCCCTCCCACCCTGAGGGAAGATGATGAAGGCCATCAGTAAGAACTGTGAGACCTTGGGAGCCTGGCCAGCTCCTCAGTCAAGAAAACAGCCAGCAGTTCTGATCTCACACAGCTTGCTCAAAAGCGCATCCCCTCCCTCTGAGCGCCTGCTGGCCTCTGTTTTCTGTGCTGGGGAAATCCAGGTGATGGTGGAACAATAGCACCTGCCGGCCGCCCCCAGATGGGACTTGGTGGCTCAACTTCACGGTGGCAGCCGGTGTGGCGGTGAACTTCCGATCAGCCCCACTGTTGTGCATATAAGTCCTAATAAACCCATTTCTTTCACATTTAAAAAAAAAGCTGCATTATTAAGCGGTACACCTGTAGTAGCTACTGTTAACTCCAGGCTGCATCAGCCTGTGTGTCATTTATGAAGCAATTGTTTGTGCCTGTGTTTGTTACAGGCTATAGTAGTGTGTCTTTGATGAGCTTTAATGATTTATATGACAGTGGGGAAAGGCACACACCAGGAACAGAGCCCTGGCTGGCTAACCATGGTCACCTACTGACTACAGATGAGAATCTCCTTACAGACCCCGGGGCACTGGAGGGTGAAACAGGCTGTAGAAAGATCAGGTGCCTCAGTGGGTCCATGGCTCAGACAAGAAATACATTTTGACAGCAGACCAAGGACCAGACACGCTCTGACTTGGTGGCTGGCCCTCGGGGGTCCACCTCAGGAACGCTGGCCATTGTCCAGCCCCAGGCAGGCGGAGCTGCTCGTAACATCACAGAAGATTAGCCACCTTGTTATCCAGCTCTGAGCTCCTGAAGGCCGACTGCAGACCCTCCCCTCCCCTTTCCCTGTTACACTGCAGCTCGCAGTCTTCTCCCTCGTGTGTATAACCAGCCGACTGTGAGGGGTCAGAGCAGAATTTCCAGGGTGACTACTGCTCTCCCACGCTGCCGGCAGTATTGGAGTAAACGCTCATATACGATCCAGCCCTCCCTCTGCTGAATTGGCTCAGGTAGTGATAGGCAGCTCAGAATCCTTGGTTGTCCGTTACAATAACACTTCGAACTAAATTTAAAAGAGTAGCCATAAAAAACCAAGATGGCGGCATAGGTAAACACCGGAAATTGCTGCCTCCCACAACAAATTCAAAAATACAACTAAAAGACAAAACGGACATCATCCAGAACCACAGGAAGGCTGGCTGAGTGGAAATTCTACAACTAGAAGGAAAGAGAAAAGCACATTCAGACT
The DNA here is from genome assembly GCF_000327345.1 of Myotis davidii. Lineage (NCBI taxonomy): Eukaryota > Metazoa > Chordata > Mammalia > Chiroptera > Vespertilionidae > Myotis > Myotis davidii. The sequence goes on from NW_006294762.1 coordinate 24,482, forward strand.
CAGAGGAGGTGCGGAAGTAAAGTGCAGAGGTACAGAGGCACATGCGGCAAGGGCTGGCAACTGAGGATGCGGCTGTCTTTTTGAATCGGGAGGGAGTCACAAGCCCCCAACTGCTCTGAACTCCAGTTCCAGGAAGTCTCTGGGGACCCAGTCTCATACAGGGAGAAACTGGACTGTCTGGCAGCGGGCAGAACTCAGAACTTGAGGGCAGCTTTCTCTCACAGATGCTTGCAGTGATTACCGGGACACTGAGACTCGGGGCTCCTTAGGGCAGGGCCGAGGATCAGTCTTAGCTGCTTGCTTTGCCCTGTTGATTCCCTGAGACCCCGCCCCACCCAAGCTGTGGGCAGAGGTTTTTGCATATGAATGCTCTGGCCCTTTGCAATCTGAAAATTACCTAACAAACTGCAGCTGGGCCAGACAGACCCAGAACCTGCAAGAGAAGGCCCAAGGCCCCACAGCAGCTTGCATTGCTTCACAGCTGAGCCTCATTTGGGCACCTCCAAACCCCAAACAAGGAAGGGGAATCTGCAGATCTCTTTGTAGCTCCTGCTGGGTAGCCTCAGGCAGAGGCTAAATTAGCATTTCCTTAGATCCAAGAGCGAGTGGTCAGAGTGGGACCATCCAATTACAACTCCACAGATCCATAAGGGTCACACTCAGGGGGAAGAG
>NW_006294762.1:26137-26589 GCF_000327345.1 Myotis davidii
CTGGACAAAAAGTGTGCGCCTAGGGATGAGGACAGGGGTTGGGGGGGGAGGTAAGGACAGAGGGTGGGGTAGGAAACTGAGAGGAGGGGAGTTATGGAAGGGAAAAAGAGGAACAAATGTAATAATCTGAACAATAAAGATTTAATTAAATAAAAAAATAAATAGATAAATAAAAGGGCAGTCCAGAGAACCCCTCTCCTCATAACCCCCTGGTATCTCAACAGGTGTCGGGACTGGCATAGGGGCTTAACCACTGCTCTATCATATTTTGAAATCCTGTCTCAGGACCTACAAGAAAGCCTAGATGACATTGCCAAAAGTTTAGTTCACATTCAGGTTCAGACAGACTCACTAGCGGCTGTCACCCTCCAAAATCAGAGAAGACTGGACCTCCTAACAGCAGAGAAAGGGGGTCTATACCACTTTTTGAAAGACGAATCTTGTTTTTATGT
>NW_006294762.1:26651-31252 GCF_000327345.1 Myotis davidii
AGATTAGAAAACATCATGGCACTACTGGCTAAAAAGTATAAACTGATATACCTGGCTACTTCCCTTCATAGGACCATTAACATTCCTATTCCTCATCCTTGTTTTTGGCCCGTGTATTCTGTGCCATTTTTCATCTTTCCTTCAAGACCGGTTTGACCCTTCACCAACCAGTCTCCCAGGGAAACGATGCAGCTGCACCGCTCGCTCCCACAGGAGGAATCTACATGGTGTTCCAGTGCCTATCAAAGTCCACCCCTGTGATCTCCATGTCCCTCCAGCAGGAAGTAATTATGGAAGCTATGCCCTTCGTCCCTATTCCATACAACAGAAAGGCTGGCTAGGCCACTTCACAAAGCCATTCCCTTTCGCTCAGACCGCATTCCACTTGGTAAGACCATTATCCTTCCCCTCTGGACCTTCCCAGGATCCGGACCTGCCCAGAGAATTGTCCATCCAGAAAAAGCCCGCCCAGAGTCCTTTAAAACCTCTGACTCCCCATCCCTGGGGGCTGGCACCATTTGGGGGCTCACCCATCTGGTCTCCTGGTGACCTAATAAATTTATAATCCCTCATCACTTTGGCCTCATGTGTTCCTCCTTCGGAGACCCTAACACTTCCAGCCTTTTCATTTGTTATTAAAATTACCACTTTGCTTTACTATTTATCTATGTGCCTTTTTTTCTTTCTTATTTTTGTTTTCCTGTTTCCATTTCCCTTCTTGAGCATTCCTCCTCCAGTGTCCTTTCTTCCTGTAATAGGTATGTCACTTTTTTTCATCCCTTTCACTGCCTGATTTCTTCCTCTTTTTCCTCCTTCCCCACTTGCACAGGCCCTCTGTGACCTGCATTTTTTCTGGGGCTTTCTTAGTCCCTTCCACTTTTTCTTTTTACCTCATTCAGAAATAGCCATCTTTAGAACAACCTGCTTTTTCTCTATTTTCTTTCATAAAAATTTAAGTATTTTAATACCAAAATCATATACCTTTTCCAAACTTAATTAGAAACCTTAATTTTTTGTGACAACTGAAAGCAAATAATGAGCATTCTTTAGATTGGAAAATTTATGAACACATTTTATCACTTTCAGAAACAGGCTCTTTTTCATTGGCAAATACACTTTCATTTTTCAAGAGGCTTCGTAGAGATAACATGAATCATTCCTTTAATGTGCTTAAAAGTGAGCTTTAGTGTCAGAGGCTGGAGAGGGGGGACTATTTGGCTTAGGCACTCCAGCAGCTTGAGTTTAAAAGTACCATTTCCCCATCACATTGAGGTGGGCAGTCCTATTGTTCCATCCACAGTCTGTACGGGGCTTGGGGGGTAGCATCAGTTCCCCTACTTTTCACGGGACTGCAGCAGCTCCTGGAATTCCAGGAGGAGGATTTAAAGTGTTTAAAAAACTTATCTTTTAAAAAATAGGAGCAGAAGTATGGATAAACTAACAACCAATGAATATGGGCATAGCCCACAGACACAGGCAGTGGTGTGGTGAAGGCCTAGGAGGGACAGGGGCAGGGTGGAGGTGGGGCAAAGAGGGCAAAGATGATGACAAGTGACAAGAAAGATGAATTTGAAAGAGAGTAAAGAAGAGAAATCAATTCTCAAGTCCCATGTTGGGTCCCAGAATGTTACCAATGGGATCTGGCCTGAACAGGTCTGCCTCAAGCCCGCCAGTAGTGTATGGGTGCTTGACTTCATGCAGAAAAGATTTTACAAAACGAATCCAGGTGATTTTTGAGGGTATGTTTATTAAAGCTGGGACAGTGAAACAAGGAAGAGCTGAAGGTAGGAGAAGCAACAGGAGAGAGATAGTCAGAGAAAAGGGGACCTTAGAGTCAGGTCAGGGGTAAGTCTGGGATGAGCTTCTGCTGTCCATTGCTCCCCTGGTTGCAGGTCTCCTGGGAACCCATAGAGTTTAGGAAGAAAATAGCAAAGATACAAGACATGGGCATGCTCCAGTGAAAGGGTGCCATGGATCCTTTGTCTTAAGGCTTTTTGTTTTTCCTTGGCTGGCAGGAAAGCTAATACTCTTAAGCTTTTCAGGTGTGCTTCAATATGCTGATTCATCAAAATGTATAAAACAGAGCCAGGGGTATTTTCTGGTTAGTTTTATTTTTAAAGAACATTATTGAAGAGGGACTGGACCGAGGCTGCTCTACCCCATGACAATCTGGAATGTGTAAACTATTTGCTCTTAAGTATCCTTGGTTAGTTTAGTTTTTAAGTAATGTTATTGGAAATAAGACCTGTGTTTTATTAGCTGGCTGTAAATTGCTCAAATTGTTTGGCCTTGTCTAATTGTTTTGTCTCAGTTTCCCTTATTCCACTTGTCGAGAAATTTGCTATCCTGCTTCACTGTGAGTTCATAATTTCCTGGATTCAGCATTAGGACAAATTGGAAACACAAGCCTGGTGGTAGGCATCACATAGCTGGTCAGATCTGTGACCTGAGCAGCATTTACTTTCCACAAAATACTGGTGGTCCCCTGCTATGCAGAGGTGGTACGGAGTGTGGTGTGGTGGGAATGTGCTGATCAAGTAGGCAAGATTGGCTTCTGTCTCTCCATGACCAATCTCTAGGGAACTGGTAAGCTATGAAGAATTATAGGTTCCCTGCATGATTTGGGAGGAGGGGTAAGCTTCCCTTATTTTATTTTATTTTATTATTTTATTTTATTTTATTTTTAATTGAATTTGTTGGGCTGACATCCTATCTAATAAAGAGGGAATATGCAAATTGACTGTAACACCATCACAAGCTGGCAGCCCCCACAGCAGAGGCAGGGTTTCTGTAACAAGCCTTAATGAGTGATCAGCAGGGACCTGAGGCTGCATGGCGCCGGGCCAGGGCGGGGGACCTCAGGCCGTGCCCCCTGCCTGGCAGGGTTTGACAGGGGACCTCAGGCCATGCCCCCTGGCTGGTGGGGTTTGATGGGGGACCTCAAGTCATGCCCCCCCAGTGCTGGGCCAGGGGACTTCAGGCCATGTTCCCCACCCTGGCACTGGACCGAGGGGCCACAGGCCGCACCCCCTGCATGGTGGGGCTTGACAGGGGACCCCAAGGCATGCCCTTTGCCCCAGCCCAGGCCAGGGGACCTCAGGCTGCACCCACCTGGTGGGGTTTGATGGGGGACCTCATGCTGTGACCCCTGCCCTGGCTCCATGCCGGGGGACCTGAGGCTGTGCCCCCCACCCAGCAGGGCTTGACAGGGCACCTCAAGGTGTGCCCACCGCCCCAGCTTGGAGGACCTCAGCCTGCACTGCCCAACCCAGCACCAGACTGGAGGACCTGAGAGTGTGCCGGGGAACCTGAGGCTTCACTCCAGGCCCAGCATGCACTAGAGGACCTGACATTGCGCCTCCCGCCTGGCACTGGGCCAGGGGACCTGAGGCTGTGCCCCCTGCCTAGTGGGGCTTGACAGGGGTGGGGCTGGCCAGGTCTGAATCTCACCCAATGGGGGTGGGGCCGGCTGGGTCTGGGTCTCGCGCAACTTCGAGGTGCACGCGGGTGGGCAGGCACTTGACTCTGGGTCCTGCAGCGCACCCCAGACTCTGACAGGAGGAAGATTTTCATATACATTTTACTAATTTTCTTTCATTTCTGACACTTCTATTATAGAGAAAGGGCAAATATTAAAATATTTCCTCTAATTAATTTCCTTTTAAATGGGCATGAATTTTGTGCACCTGGCCACTAGTTGGTTAATAAAATCATGTAGGTTTCAGGTATACAATTCTATATTACATCATCTGTATATGGTACTGTGTGTTCACTACCCCAAGTCAAGTCCCCTTCCATCACCACTTATCCCCCCTTTACCCTCTTCTCCCTCCCCTACTGCCCTTCCCTCTGGCAATCACCACACTTGTCTGTGTCCTTGAGTCTTTCTTTTTCCCCCCCCTCCCCCCCACCCCCCACCCTAGAGAACAGAGCTATCAATCTGTTCTCTGTATCCATGAGTCTATCTGCGTTTTGGTGTTGGTTTATTTTGTTCATTAGATTCCACATATAAGTGGTTTTGGGGGAAAACTTCTTATATTTTAAAAAGCTGGCGTAGCCTGGCTCAAACTCACAGCTGTGGATTTCTCGGGAATCTCCAGTGTTTTCTCGCCTTTGAAACAATTTTAAATTTAATAAATGCTAGAAAATAAAAGTAGTACCAAAAATACCCTTATACATTTTGCCCAGATTGAGCTATTGTTAATGTTTTACTCCATTTGCTTTGTCATTTGCTTCCTCTCTCTCCCATTTGAGAGTAAGTTTCAAAATACATCATGCTCATTTACCGAAGTACTTTACTACAAAACTTCAGTACATTTAACATTGATGGAATGCATTTAGTCTATGGTCTGCACTACAACATGAGCAGTTTCCCTCTTGAGTACAGGATCTCAGCTGGTCATTCAGCCGGCATGTCTTTTTAGTTTCTTTGATCTGGAATACATCAACAGCCCTTCCTTGTCTTTTATGACATTGACATGCTATTTGAACAAGACTGCTTTTTCTGTCTCTCTTTTTCAACTGGCTCCTCCTCCCCTCCCCTCCCCTCCCCTTCCCTTCCCTTCCTTTGCCTTCCCTTCGCTTCTCTCCCCTCCCCTTCC
>NW_006294762.1:31277-33139 GCF_000327345.1 Myotis davidii
CCTTCCCTCCCCTTCCCTTATCTCAAGAAGTTGAGAAGGAGATGCTCAGCACCAGGTGTCTGTGGTGGAGTCAGAAGACATTCATTCTCTTTCAGTAAACCAGCACCTCTGGACAGTATTTCTGCTCAAAGTTGGTCTTGGAAGACTAGTGGGGTTGATGCTGTGTCCTTTACAGGAGTCTTAAGACATCTTTAGTTTCTGGCTTTGTTCCTTTTGGAATATACCATCTGGAAGCTGCCATGTGAGCAGTCTGACTACTATAGGATCGCCATGCTGTGAGAAGACCCAAGCTAGAACCATGGAGAGAATGGTCAACAGAAAGCCATAGCGGGGTCCACCAGAAAGAAGTCTTTTTGGACCTTTGAGCCCACTACCAGCTAAAGGCAGAGCAGCCAATAATCCCAGCTGGTGTTGAGGATCAGAAAACAATGTGTGCTAGAATGTGGCATATCTGGAAAGTGTTCCCTGGGCACTTGAAAAGAATGCATATTTTTCTGCTTGAGGTTGAAATGCTCTGAAGTACCCATTAAATCTCTCTGTTCTAGTGTGTCATTTAAGACCCCTGTTTCCTTGTTGACGTTCTGTCTGGAAGATTATCCATTGATGCCAATGGCATGTTAAAGTTCCCTACTATGACTGTATTACCTTTGATCTCTCCTTTATGGCCATCAATATTTGCTTTATATATTTAGGTTTTCCTATGTTGAAGGCATAAATGTTTCCAAGAATTATATTCTCTTGTTGGATTGATCCCTTTCTTATGATATAACATCCTTCTCTCTTAGGACAAATGCACCCCTATGTTCATAGCAGCACAATTTACAATAGCTAAGATTTGGAAACAGCCTAAGTGCCCATCAGCAGATGAGTGGATTGAAAAACAATGCTATATGTACACAACGGAATATTACGCTGCTGTGAAAAAGAAAGAACTCTTACCATTTGCAACAGCATGGATGGAGCTGGAGAGCATTATGCTAAGTGAAATAAGCCAATTGGAGAAAGATAAATACCACATGATCTCACTCATTTGTGGAATATAGTGAACAACATAATCTGATGAACAGGGACAGATCCAGAGAGAGAGATGCATCGAACAGACCGTCAAACTTCAGAGGGAAGGCAGGGGACGGGGCAGAGGGGAGGTAAGAGATCAACCAAAGGACTTGTATGCATGCATATAAGCATAACCCATCGACACAGACACTAGGGGGGTGAGGGCATGTGCTGGGGGTGGAGGTGGCCGGGGAGAGGACAAGGTGGGGAAAGAAGGCATATGTAATATTATATGTTATACTATAAACAATAAAGAATTTTTTAAAAAAAGTAAAGGGATGGAAAAAGGTATTTTATGCAAATAGAGCATCAATAAAAAAACAGGGGTAGCAATATTCATATCTGACAAAATAGACTTTAAAATAAAGGGCTACTCCAGATCAATAAAAGATTGGAGCGGCCTGAGCATCCGTGGAAGTCCTTCGGGACTTGGCCGCCTGGTCCCCCAATATTGCAAAATTATCTCGTGTCTTTTTCTCTCATTTGCTTTGCTGCTCCTCTTTCAGATACTGAACCCTACTCCTGGAGGGAATCATACACAACACTTGCCAACACTTGTCATTTGTTGATTTGTTGATGGTAGCCATTCTGACAAGTGTGAGATGGTATTTCATTGTCATTTTGATTTGCATCTCTCAGATGATTAGTGACTTTGAGCATGTTTTCATGTTTCTTGGCCTTCTGTATGTCCACTTTCAAAAAGTGTCTATTTAAGTCCTTTTCCCATTTTTTGATTGGATTTTTTATCTTCTTTTTGGTAGGATATATGAGTTTCCTATAAATTTTGGAGATTAGACCGTTATCGG
>NW_006294762.1:34118-37574 GCF_000327345.1 Myotis davidii
TTCCTTCTTAGAAAATTATTGAAAGACCTTAAAAGTGTGGTTTTGAGCTCTATATCTTCCATTTCTGACATCTGCGTCCTGTTTCTTTGTCTCCGCATTTTTTATGCTTTCTTGGTGCAACCCCTAGTGGTCTTTATGCGCAGTGTTGTTGTAGTTAAGCCTAGATTGTTGTAGGTAATACTGCTGGGAATTTGACCTCTAGGCCAACTGGCTGTGAGAATCAGCTGTGTCTGCAGTGAGAGAACTTCTGTCCTCTAGGGAGGTGCTAATCTAGCCTTTGCCTGAGGCTATCCGGCAAATGCCTCTGTGCAGGGCTTGGGTGGGGCGGGTCGCACGGAATCAACAGGGTGGGCTGGAGAGAGCAGTTATGGCGGCTCTCAGTCCTGTCCCGAGGGGCTCTGCCTCTCAGTCCCAGTAACCGCTGCAAACCTCGGAGAGAAAGCTGCACTCGCTCAGACCGAAGCCAGACAGTCCTGCTTCTCCCGTTTGAGTCTGGGTCCCTAAAGACTCACCCGGATCTGGAGCTCAGAGTCTGCAACTCCCTCCCGATTAAAAACGCCAACCGCGCCCTCAGCCACCAGCCCGCTCTGCATGCACTCCGCACCTCAGTAATTGACTTCAGCACTGCGCCTCCTCTGAGTGTCGGTTCGCGTTTCTCCTTCCTCCTAGCTGTAGGACTTCCACTCAGCCAGCGTTCCTGTGGTTCTGGGTGATGTCCATTCCATGTTTTAGTTTCACTTTTGAAGTGGTTGTTCGAGGCAGCAAACTCTGGCGTTAACCTATGCCGCCATATTGGTTCTCTCCAGGCTGTTTTTAGTCCCTTTTTTCCTTCTTAATTAAGTTTATTCCTAGGTATCTTAATTTTTTGTTGCAGTTACAAATCGGATTGCTTCTGGTTGTTTGTTTTTCTTTCTGTGAGTTCATTATTGGTGTACAAAAAAGTCATAGATTTCTGGGTGTTAATTCCATCCTTTTACTTTTGATCCATGTGTTTCTTTGGTTCTAAGGTGACTCTTTTGTAGACAGTATATATGGGTCATATTTTCTTTCTTTCTTTCTTTTTTAATCCTCACTCCAGGATATTTTTTCATTGATTTTTACAGAGAGTGAAGGGAGAGGGAAAGACAGAGAAATATTGATGTGAGAGAAACACATCAATTGGTTGTCCCCCCCAATCTGCAGGGTTATGTGCCCTTGACTGTAATCAAACCCAGGACCCTTCAGTCCACAGGGTGACGCTCTATCTACTGAGCCACCAGCTAGGTCTTGGGTCATATTTTCTTATCCATTTATTTATGTCTTTTTATCAGAGCATTTAATTCATTTGAAGTGATTATTGATAGGTATGTATTTACTTCCATTTTATTATTTAATTATGTTCTTTTTTTTAAAGTCCCTTTAACATTTCTTTTAATAGTGGTTTGGTGTAATAAACTTAATAAGCTGTTTCATGTCTGTGAAGCTCATTATTTCTCCTTGAATGTCAAACAATAGCCTTGGTTGTAGGTCCTTGCTTTCATCACTTTGAATATTTCATGCCAGTCTTTTCTAAGCTAAGGCATCTTAACTTTAAAAAGTATGTCTTTTGAGGAAGGAACAGCTGAATCAAACAACACCCACCTGGAACTGGCAAATTAAACACAGCTGGTGAGGCAATCTGCAGATGAAAAGATCAGATATCACCTAGAGAAAGTCAACACAGGAGAGAGAGAGCACTACATAACCAGAAACCCTGAGCAGAGCAATCATGGGGAGACAAAGAAACAGCCCTCATATGAAAGAAAAAAAGGAATCGCCAGAGAAGGAAGTAAAGGAAATGGAGGCAAGCAATATGAAAGAGAAAGAATTCAGAGCAATGGTCATAAGGTTGCTGAAAAGGAAGGAAGACAAATTCAGCAATATGTGTAAGAACCAAGAGGAAATGAAGAACCAAAAATAAATGAAAAATGACATTGCTGCAATAAAGAGCTCAATAGAAAGCATCAACAGTAGACTAGAAGAAGTGGAGGACCACATCAGTGAGCTAGAAGGCAAGGTAGGAAGAAAAACCGAAGCAGAGCAGCATTTAGAAAAAAAAAAAACTTTAAAAACAGGAGAGCCTAAGGGAACTTTGGGATAACACAAAACGAAACAACATCAACATAATAGAGATGCCAGAAGGAGAGGAAACTGAGCAAGGAATAGAAAACCTGTTTGAAGAAATAATAAAAGAAAACTTCCCTGATATCAGAAAGAAAAAACTCACACAAGTCCAAGAAGCTCACAGAGTCCCAAACAAGATAAACCCCAAAAGATTGACACCACGACACATTATAATTAAACTGGCAAACACCCAACGACAAAGTAAGAATCTTAATGGCTGCCAGAGAGAGACAGAAAGTTACCTACAAAGGATCTCCCATCAGACTATCAACTGATTTCTCAACAGAAACACATCAGGCCAGAAGAGAATGGAATGAAATATACAAAGTCATGCAAAGCAAGGGTCTGAATTCAAGGATACTGTACCCAGCAAGGTATCAATAAAATTAAGGGTGAAATCAGGAGCTTCATAGACAAACAAGGAATGCTAAAGCATCTGCTGTAAAAAAAATAAATAGGAAGGGAAGAAGGAACACAGGCATAAAGAATAAAAATGGCGACAAACAAGTACTTATTAATAATAACTTTAAATGTAAATGGATTAAATGCCCCAATCAAATGACATAGGGTTGCTGAGTGGATAAGAAAACATGACCCATATATCTGCTCTCTACAGGAAACCCACTTCGGATCAAATGACTCACATAGACTGATGGTGAAGGGATGGAAAAAGGTTTTTCAAGTGAATGGAAATGAAAAAAGGCTTGGGTAGCAGTACTTATATCTGACAAATTACACCTCAAAGTGAAGGCCATAACAAGAGATAAGGAAGGCCACTTCATAATACTAAAGGGAGCAATTCAACAAGAAGATATAACTCTGGTAAACATATATGCACCCAATACAGGAACACCCACATACATAAATAAAACTTCTGGAGGGTATCAATGGAGAGATTCACAGCAATACTGTCATAATAGGGGACTTTAATACCCCACTAACACCACTGGACAAATCCTCTAAACAAAAAATTCAGCAAAAAAAAAACATCAATTCTAAATGACTCACTAGATCAGATGGGATTAATTGACATTTTCAGAACATTTCACCCCAATGCTACAGAATTCACATTCTTCTCAAGTGCACATGGGTCATTTTCAAAGATAAGACCACATATTGGGACACAGTCAAAGTCTCTTCAAGTTCAAGAAGATAGAAATCATATCAAGCATCTTCTCAGATCACAATGGCATAAAACTAGAAATCAACTAAATAAAAACAATTAAAAAATCAAACACATGGAGGCTAAATAGCATGCTACTAAACAATGATTGGATTACCAAAGAGATCAAAGAAGAAATAAAAAGCATCATG
>NW_006294762.1:38416-39213 GCF_000327345.1 Myotis davidii
GGGCAGCTGATCGATGTTTCTCTCTAATCGATGTTTCTAACTCTCTATCTCTCTCCCTTCCTCTCTGTGAAAAATCAATAAAAATATATTTTTTAAAAAAAATAAAAAAAAATCACATAATCATATCAATTGATGCAGAAAAAACATTTTACAAAATCCAACACTTTCTTGATAAAAACTCTTAGCAAAGTAGGAATAGATGGATCATACCTCAACATAATAAAAGCCTTATATGACAAACCTATAGACAACATCATACTCAATGGGTCAATACTAAACTCATTTCCCCTAAGCACAGGAACAAGACAGGGATGCCCACTTTCACCACTCCTGTTTGATATAGTACTGGAAGTGCTAGGCATAGCGATCAGACAAGATGAAGAAATAAAAGGCATCCAAATTCGAAAAGAAGTAAAACTGTCCTTATTTGCAGATGACATGATACATAGAAAACCCCAAAGACTCCATCAAATAACTATTAGACCTAATAAATGAATTTGGCAATGTAGCAGGATACAAAATTAACACCCAGAAATCTATGGCCTTTTTATACACCAATAATAAACTCACAGAAAGAGAAACTAAAAAAAAAAAATCCCATTTACCATTGCACTAAAAAAAATTAAGATACCTAAGAATAAACTTAATCAAGTAGGAAAAAGGCCTGTACTCAAAAAACTACAGGATATTGAAAAAAGAGATAGAGGAAGACAGAAACAAAATGGAAGAATATACCATTCTCATGGATTGTAGAATCAACATCAGTAAAATATCCGTACTATATTAGCAATCTATAG
>NW_006294762.1:39478-46019 GCF_000327345.1 Myotis davidii
AAGCAATGGAGACTAAGGAGAAAATAAACAAATGGGACTAAATCAAAATAAAATGCTTCTGTAGAGCAGAAGAAACCATCAACAAAACAACAAGAAAACCCAGTGCATGGGAGAACATATTTGCCAATGTTATCATCCGATAAGTGTTTAAATCTCCAACGTTTATAGGGAACTCATACAACTTAACAAAAGGAAGATAAACAATCCAATCAAAAAATGGACAAAGGATCTAAATAGACACTTTTCAAAAGAAGACATACAGATGGCCAAGAGACATATGGAGACATGCTCAAAACCACTAATCATCCCGAGAGGTGCAAATCAAAACAACAATGAGGTACCATCTCACACTTGTCAGAATGGCTACCATCTACAAATCAACAAATGCCAATGCTGGAGAGGATGTGGAGAAAATGGAGCCCTCGTGCACTGCTGGTGGGAATGCAGCCACTGTGGAGAACAGTGTGGAGTTTCCTCAATATGTTAAAAATGGATCTGCCATTTGACCCAGTGATCCCACTTCTAGGAATATATCCCAAGAAACCAGAAACACCAATCAGAAGGGATATATGCACCCCTATGTTCATAGCAGCACAATTCACCATAGCTAAGATTTGGAAACACCATAAATACCCAACAGTAGATGAATGGATTGAAAAACTGGGGTACATCTACACAATGGAATACTATCTATATATATAAAAGCCTAAGCAACCGTTCCGACTGGCCGACCGATCGCTATGACACGCACTGACCACCAGGGGGCAGACGCTCAATGCAGGAGCTGCCCCCTGGTGATCAGTGTGTTCCCATAGCCAACCTCCTGCAGCTGGCCAACCTCCCACGGTTCCTCCCCGGAGCCGGCTGCCCCAATTGGGACTGGGAGAGATGGCCCCAATCAGCCCCAATTGCCAGCCAGGCTGAGGGTCCCCACCCATGCACGAATTCGTGCACCAGGCCTCTAGTCCTATATAATAAAGGGATAATATTCAAATTAACCCTCATGCCATAATGCTGTCACAAGATGGCAGTGCGCACAGTGCGGGTGGGGCCGGTTGCTCTGCGCTAGCTGCCGTAGTTACCGCACCCCTGCAGGGGGCCGGGAGGTCCGGCGGCCGCTCTGCATACCTGTGCCACAGTTCCTGAGGCCCTGCAGGGGAGCAGGAGGCCCAGCGGCTGCTCCACATGCCTGCCACTAGGGTTTCTGTGACCGTGCCAATGGGCGGGGCCCAGCAGCAGGTGCACGGCTTTCCCAGATTTCCCTCAGGGGACTGGTCCCCGGAGGGGCTGGTCCCTACTGCTGCTCCGCATGGCTTCCACCAGGGTGACCAAGCTGGCAGGGGAGGGCAGTTGGGGCAAGATCAGGCCGGCAGGGGAGGGCAGTTGAGGGTGATTGGGCCAGCAGAGGAGGGCAGTTGGGGGCAATCGGGCTGACAGGGGAGAAGTTAGGGGGTGATCAGGCTGGCAGGCAGGCAAGCGGTTAGGAGCCAGCAGTCCCAGATTCCCAGATTGGAAAAGGTGCAGACTGGGCTGAGGGACACCCCCCCACACACACACCCAGTGCACGAATATCGCTTGTTGATTCAGTTCACAGCATTCAGACCAATGATTCTAAAACATTAATATGCAAAGAAATCACTCTGAGATCCTGCCGAAACGCTTGCTAGTTCAGTAGGTCTGGGATGGAGCTGATATTCTGCATTGCCCAGAAATTCTCCTGTGCTGCCACTGTAGGTCCCAGGTTCACACTAACCAGAGGTGGAAATTCCACTCTGACAGATGGCGTATCTGTCCTGGGTAAAATTATTTCTGTTTCAGTGGTTCTCAGCCTTCCTAACGCCGCGACGCTTTAATACAGTTCCTCATGTTGTGGTGGCCCTCAATTTCATTGTTACAAATTGAACATAATTAAACATAGTGACTACTCACAAAAACAATATGTAATTATATATGTGTTTTACAATGGTCTTGGGTGACCTCTGTGAAAGGGTCGAGACCTACAGGTTGAGAACCGCTGGTTTAAGCTGTCTAGTTATTCAATTCTCTAGTTAAAGTCAGAACAACACCAGAAATTAATCTTAGAGATCTTCAACCGAATATACTTCTCAATTTCGGTGGAAGTGTGGCTTCTGCACATTCATTAATGAAAGCAAATTTCTGTTTCACAATTTGGAAGGTTCAGCTTTTCTTCTTGCTCAACCTGCTGTGATCACGATCAACGTGGCTCGAAAACAACAAGCAACTGAGACATGCTGAGAATCTATGGGCTTTGTTATTGAATTTATTAGTTTGACATTGGTTAATAAGATTACATAGGATTTAAGTGTACAATTCTATGATACATGCCTATGATCTATGCCTGTAAAAAGAAGGGTCAATTGAGGCAAACTCAGGAAATAATGCATTTTTCAAAAGTAGAACTAATTTTAAAATCTGGATTTTGAAAAGTTTTTCTTTTGTTAAATCTTTCCATCCTTACCTTTTCTTATATAGCGGAAAATGGAACCAAAAGTCAGTTTGGTGATGTGCTTGTGTTTCGGAATCTGAAGCCTAGTCTTCATTCGCCTTTTGCTTTCGCTTCCTCAGACACACCGGGTGTGGACAAGCCCGAGAGTTTCTTTTTTGAGCAAGGAAAACTATGAAATATTTTAAAAAGGAACTCAACTTTCAACGTGGAGGTGCCGGGGATTGAACCCGGGGCCTCGTGCATGCTAAGCACGCGCTCTACCACTGAGCTACACCCCCTTGTGGTAAGTTAGGCTGCTCATGGGGATAAACGCAAGGATGAAACAGCCATTTAAGACGCGGAACCAACCCCAAGTGCACTCGGAGTCCGCTGTCTGCAATCCCAACCCACCGACGGCCTGCCCCCGACCCTGCGGTCCCCACAGGGGTCCTGCGGGCGCTCCCCGCCGCCCTCGAGGGGCCGAGACGACGAATTTTCTCTCGTGTCTCTCTCTTCTCTCTCGCCGGCTGCTCCAGGGGCTGCGAGGAAGTCACGCTGTGTGAAGCGGGGGTACAAAACCAGGGCCTCGGTTCCCGAAGCAGCGCGGGGAGATGAGGGTCAGAGCAGGGCTGTGGCTGCGGGTCGCGGAGAAGAGGGGGCGCGTCCCTCGCGGGCAGACACCCCGCGGGGCGAAGACCGCTGGCCAGCAAGGCCCCGAGCGAGGTCAGGGTCAGGTCCCGGCGAGGTCCCCTAGGTCAGAGCGAGGTCTGGGGTCCGCCCTGCGCGGCGGGCTGGCTCACCGACCGTCTCCTTCTCCGGAGCCCTGAGCCTCCCCCTTCCAGCTCAACAAGCAGAGCCGCAGCTCACACTGGGGGAGTCGCTTATATAAGGAAGAACAAAAGCCATAATAAAACAATGTAAATAGGACTTCCAATCAGTGGTTAAAAGGTTAATATAACAGTGAAAAAGAAATGAATCAAATTCTTAGCTCAAGATGTTGCAAAATAAGCCAAAAGAATGTAAAAACAAGGTTTGATTGAGGCAAACTCAGAAAATAATGCGTTTTTAAAAGAAAAACTAATTTTAAAAATCTGGATTTTGAAAAGTCAACAAAATAGACAAACTTCTAACCAACCTAATTTAAAAGGGGGAGTGCAAATACACCAAGTAGAACTGACTGGAGGAGAAACCATCTAAACATACCCTTCTAGGCTGGTGCCATCTTAGGGCTCAGCCCATCTGGTATCCAGATGACCTAATACATTTATAAATTTACTCGAGGCTCAGTGCATGAAATTCGTGCACGGGGGCAGTCCCTAGGCCTGGCTGGTGATAGAAGTGTGAGTGTCTGGCCTGGAGGACAGGTCCCAGCTGGGCCCTGGGCAGCATCTGGGCCACCACCACCCCTTCCCCACCCCGGCACTCCCCATCCGCCTTAGTCATCAGCCCCCACCCGGCTCCCCTCAGAGCCTGGGAGCCATGGCCCTGCCCTGCACTGTCACCACTGGTCACCGCCTGTGGGGCGACCTGCAGGGCAATCAGGCCCTGCTTACAGGGCCTGACACTGCCTGCTCACCTACTCCTTGGCCTGGCACTGCCTGCTCACCTACTCCACCTCACTCCTGGTGTAGAAGACAATTTGCATATTAGGCTTTTATTATATAGGATAATCCCCTACCAAAAAAAAAAAAACATTTCTTTTTAAAAATCATAAGAAGCATTATAACAACTCAGCAAACGATTTGAAACTTAGATGCAGTGGACTCTGTGTATAAATACAGCATTCCCATATTAATCCTGTAGACACAGAAGTCCAAACAGACTCTAATGACTTTAGAAAAATAGAGAAAATATTTGAATTGGCATGCCCCTGGAAAAGGGCACCACACACAAATCTGTTTGCAAGGGTATTCTACCAAACTGTTAAATATCAGAAAATCCCAATGCTACGCATATTACAGAAAGCATAGGAAAAGAAGAAAAACCTTCCAATTGATTTCATAAAGTGGATATAATGCCACAAACATTTCCAGTTTACACCAAAAATGAAAACCACAGGCCAATTTCACATATAAAATATTTGAAATTTCAAGTCCAAGTCTTATATAAAATTATCAGCAAACAGAATCCAATAGCAAATTTAAAGTAATGCTACAGGATGCCTGTGCTGGGTTTATTCCAGAAGTGCCAACCACCCACCGAGGCGGCCAGAGACAAAGATCCTCTCCTTACCTCTGCTCGGGCTCCTGAGCCCCCTGCTCTTCCATTTCTGTCTTCATCTCTGTGTTGTCCAGTTGTAACAAGAGTCTTGCTAAGTGGGTTTAGCAGTCTTAAGAAACTAATATAAATATGCTCAAAGCACTCAATAAAACAAGAATTGATCGATACTTCTCAGCATGATAAAATACTTACATATTTCAGTCCAAAAGCTAGCGTTTTAGTTCATTGGGATATACGAGGAGCTTTGTACTAAAGGCAGGAACAAAACAGGGATGCATGCGCGCCCCCTGCTGTTCATGAGGTTGAGGCCGCTGTCAAAGCGATGGCAGGACAGGTCCTGAAGGCACGTGAAAGGCATGTAAATTTAAAGAAGCTTCAGAGTTATGATTATATACCTGAAAATTTCAAAAAGTTAACAAACTACTGCAAAAAGTAAGAGATTTTGGTAAAGTGGTCGGTTAGAAAAACAACAGATGAAGCCATTAGCCAAAGCAAAGAGAAAGAAGGGAGGAGGAACCATGGAGGGAGGGGAAGAACAAAAGAGGAAAGGGAAAAAAATTAAAGACAAAATCCCTGGATGTAAACTTAACAAGAAATTTCCAAAACCTATATGAAAAATACTATAATGCACTCCCCAAGTCACAAAAGTATCTCTGAACATTGTAAAACCATACCATATTCACTCTCTCCTCCCATCCTTCCATCTTCCGCGAGCTACACCGAAGATCCCATCTTCAGGGCCAAACACTAGTAAGGGGTCTCGACCACTCCCCACCCAGCCCTCCCTCCAAGGAGAGAGACCCTCTTCATGGACCACACTCTGTACTTGGGGAGTGAGGATGGTCTCAGCCAAGTCCCACCAACGTCAAACCTCCTGACTGCAAGTGCAACTCACCACACCATGGCACCGGGGCTTCCTGAGGCTGGGAGGGGGCTGCCCTATTAAAGGAGGAAATGGGGGAAGGGAGGGAGGGGCTGAAATTTGTTTAAAAGGCAAAAGACATGTTTACAGGTTGGGGAGAGGCAATATTTATTTGTTGTCAATAGCAAATGCTAGACTTTAATATTATGTAGGGTGTCCCAAGATTCACGTAAGAAGTAATTTTGATAGAAAACACAGGTTTATAATTAAAAATTGTAAATTTTTTATTGATTCATAAAGTATACAGGATAGGGTTATGTATGGAATAGCACATCGGGTAAATGGCCTCCACGGCTTTGCTGGCACTTACGCAAAGCTGTAGTCTTCATTGGTCTTCATTGTCCCTGCTCCTGGGCCATAATTGGTACTTGGTAATGCCTATCA
Source organism: Myotis davidii (assembly GCF_000327345.1). NCBI lineage: Eukaryota > Metazoa > Chordata > Mammalia > Chiroptera > Vespertilionidae > Myotis > Myotis davidii. The sequence goes on from NW_006294762.1 coordinate 45,451, forward strand.
AATTGAAGGGATTGAAATCAAAGGGCAACAGATATTAGAATCTGATTCAATAAACCAAGTAAAATTAGGCTTTTATTTTGTGTTGTTGTTGTTATTAATGCTCATGCAAAATTCAAATCTTGCGTGAATTTTGGGACACCCTATATTACAATTTCATTTCTACTATAACAAAGAAAAACAATGACCAATCTGAAAAGAAAATTAAAAACATAGCCCCGTTTAAAAGAACAAAATATTTAGGAATAAACTTAACCAAGGAGGTTAAGGACTTGCACATTGAAAATTATAAAACAATGTTAAAATAAATCAAAGAATCCTATCTAATAAAAGAGAAACATGGTAATTGGCGTACGACCGCTACCCTTCCCATTGGCTAATCAGCGAGATATGCAAATTAACTGAAAGCCAAGATGGCGACCGGCACCCAGGCAGCTTGAAACTAACATGAGGCTTGCTTGCCTCAGTGACAGAGGACTCCAACGTTCCCCGCCTGCCGCTGCAGGCCTCTGAGCCGGCAGTTTCAGAAACTCTGCAACAAATACCACCGGACTTCACAACATTGTAAGCAA
>NW_006294762.1:46617-55176 GCF_000327345.1 Myotis davidii
TCTGCCACCTGGGAGCAGGCCTAAGCCAGCAGGTCGTTATCTCCCAAGGGGTCCCAGACTGCGAGAGGGCACAGGCCGGGCTGAGGGACCCTCCTCCCCGCCAAGTGCACAAATTTTTGTGCACCGGGCCTCTAGTCTATAATAATAAAAGGCTAATATGCAAAGTGTCCCCTGGGGAGTTCAACCTGGAGACCAGGAGTTCGATTGCTTGCTATGATGTGTGCTGACCACCAGGGGGCAGTGCAGACCATGGCAGGCGACCAGCAGCAGCGTGGGCCAGGCGCTGAGAGAGTGAGGGAAGGAGGAGGCAGGGAAGCAGGGAACCTGATTAGCCCTGATCACTGGCCAGGCCTATGGACCCTACCTGTGCAAGAATTTCATGCACTGGGCCTCTAGTATACAAGTATAAAAAATATTTTTAGTATACAAATATAAGCAATATTTTCAAAATACCAATACTGCTCAAAAGGGTCTACAGACTCAGTGCAATTCTTATCAAATCCAAATGGCTTTTTTTTTGGCAAAAATAAAAAAGAATTCTAAAAATTCTATGGAATCTCAAGGGAACCTAAATAGACAAAAAAACCTTGGGGGCAGGAGGGGTTGGAGGCATCACACTTCCTGATTTCAAAATACACTACAAGATGAGGTGGTACTGGCAAAAAGACTGATCTATAGACCGATAGAACAGAATAAAGAGCCCAGAAATGAACTGTTGATTATATAACCAAATGATTTTTTTTTTCTAATCTTCACCCGAGGATATTTTTCCATTGATTTTTAGAGAGATGGGAAGAGGGAAAGACAGAGGGAAATACCATCACACACACACCAGACCTACACTGGACCCTGCTACCGAGGTATGTACGAACCAACCGAGGTACGTGCCCTTGACCGGAGTTGAACGCAGGACCCTTCGGTCTGCATGGTGAGCCAAGCTGGCTAGGTCACCTCTTGGCTATTAAAAATAATGCTGAGATGAACATTGGTGTGCAACTATCTTTTAAGATGTAGTTTTCAATTATTTTGAATATTTACCCAGAAGGGGAATTGCTGGGTAATATGGTAGTTTTATTTTTAACTTTTTTGGAAACCTCTGTACTGTTTTTCACAATGGCTGCACCATTTTACATTTCCACCAATAGATATAAGGGTTCCAATTCCACCACATCCTCACCAACACTTGTTATTTTTGTTCTTGTGATAATGGCCATCCGAAGAGGTGTGAGACGACATCTCATTGCAGTTTTGATTTGCACTACTTTTATGATTTGTGATGTCGAGCATCTTTTCATATGTTTGTTGGCTTTTGGTATAACATCTTCGGAGAGCTGTATATACAAGTCCTTTGCTTAGTTTTAAATTGTGTTATTGGATTTTTTCTTGTTGAGTTGTAGAACTTCCTCATATATTCTAGATATTAACTCCTAATTAGATACATACATGGTTTAGAAATATTTTCTTCCATTGGTTGTCTTTTCCTTCTGTTAGTTGTTTGCTGTGAAGCACAGAAGTTTTTAAGCTTGGTGAAGTCCTGTTTTGCTATTTTTACTTTTGTTGCCTGTGCTTTTGGTGTCACATCCAAGAAATTGTTGCCAAATCCAATGTCTTGAAACTTTTCTCCTATGTTTTCTTCCTTCCTTCCTTTTGTAGTTTTAATGTTTATATCTTTTTTTATAGTTTTAAAAATATTTAAGAACTAGAGGCCCGGTGCATGAAAATTCATGCACGGGAGGGGGGGGGGGTACTTCCGCCTGGTCTGCCCTTTTCACAGTCCGGGAGCCCTCAGGGGCGGGAGGCGACTCGGCGATCAGGGAAGGCGACGCCCCATCACACCTCTGCTGCTGCCACTGCCGGCAGCACCTCGGCTGGCCCTGGTTACCTGAGCCTTGGGCGGCCAGGCAGCCGCCATCCAAGACTTGCCTACACCTTGGGCAGCCCTGGGTGGCTGGGCAGCCGCCATCTGAGGCTTTCCTGTGCCTTAGGCCGGCCCTGGGCGGCTGAGGGGATTGGGGGACTCCAGAGGCAGTCGCATGGCTGAGGGGACTGGGCACCGCCATCTTGAGGCTGTGGGTGCCGCCATCTTTGAGGGCGGGGAAGTCAATTAGCATATTCTCTCCTTATTGGCTGTGGGCACCGCCATCTTTTGCGATGGTGTAAGGGTCAATTAGCATAGTCTCTCTTTATTAGATAGGATGTTTTATTCTAAAATAATCTCAATTTACAGAGGAGTTGCAAGAATCACACAAACAATCCCTATATGCCCTTCACCCAGATTCACCAATTGGTTTTATTTTTTATTTAATCCTCACCCAAGGATATTTTTTCCTCTATTGATTTTTAGGGAGAGTGGAAGAGAGAGGGAAAGACAGAGAGAAATGTCAATGTGATTCATTGCCTCCTGCACGAACCCTGACTGGAAAGGAGACTACAACCAAGATATGTGCCCTTGACCGGAATTGAACCCAGGACCCTTTAGTCCAGGCTAATGCTCTATCCACTGAGCCAAACCAGCCAGGGCTATAACCAAATGATTTTTGACAAAGATGCCAAGATTGCACAACCCCCAGACACTTCAACAAATGTTATGGGGAAAACTGGATATACACATGCAACAGAAAAAAGTTAGACCCTTACAGTGAAGCATAGTGGTCCCTCCTTTAGAAAAACTGCTGTTTGAACTACTCTGTTATTCTTGGTCTCTTATTCTATAAGTTAACTCTGTTGTTTTTAGACTGTAAAATAACTTTGTTTTTAGCTTGAATAATAGAAAAGATAAACTTAACTGTCTGACCTTGCAAGCTAGCCATCCAGCTGATACGCTGATATTGATGCCAGGTGCCTGTATAGATATTTGCTCAAGGTTACACACTGTCTACAAAAATAACTTACGCAAAGAACTAGAAGGATATAAAAAGGAAATACTCCCTCCTGGTTTTGGTTCAGAATTGGACAGAGGTAATCTGCTCTGAACCTGCACGCAATAAAGATGACTCCTAACTAACTGGCTCATTATGCGTCTTGTCCAGCTCGCTGATTTGCGATACAACAACATTATACCATATAAAAATAACTCAACGTGAATTAAAGATGTAAACATTAAACATGAAAATAAATAGGTATGTTTTCAGAAAATAAAATTTTAAAAAGATAGGAGAAACTGAGGCCCTGCCAGCTTTTCAGTCAAGAGCAAGGGCCCAGCCTAGAACTCCTGGTCCGCTGCCCCAGGTCACAAGCACGCAGCCGCCCCTGACCTGGGTTCAAGGGACCTTACTCCCAGGGCTGGGGAAAAACATCCCAGGGCCTTTATGAAACAAGAAGATGTGACAAGCACATGCACTGAACTAGGTCCTGTATTGGGAACAAGTTCTATGAAGGACGTCATCAAAATAATTTTTCAAATCTGAGTATCAGTGATAGTGTTCAATAAATGTGAAGTTTCCTGAATTTGATAACTGCTGCAGTTATGCAAGAAACATGTTTTGTTCTTAGGAGACACACACTGAAGAATTTAGGGGTAAAGAGGCATAATGGCTGGAGCTTGTTCTTGAACGGTTCCAAAGAATCACTGTTGTTGTTGTTTTTGAAGAAAGAAATAGACCAAATTTGGCTAAATATTAACAATTGGTGGCCCTAGCCAATTTGGCTCAAATAAACTCACAAAAAATTATTTGCAAGTTTGAATGTTGTTTTTACATTAACAGAGCCAAACTGTCGACAATTACCGGGAAGCAGAATCTCAACGCATTGAGACGATATCCCGGAGAAAGGTGTGTTTCACCTTGTTTTGTACATTCCCATCCAAGGAGGAGAGTAAGTGGGTGACATGAAATCCACCGGTGCCAGGGAGGGAGGCGGGAGTAAGCAAGGCGGGGACACCTCTGGGATTGGATAAGGAGTGAAACGATAGACACATGCTGCTTTCACACAGGTGGGTGCAAGGCAGTTTACAGTCAACAATGAACAGAGAACAATACAATGAGGGGATTTGTGATCTGCACCCTGGCAGCATTTGTTGCTCGCTGAGGGGACCAGGGAAAGGGAAGTTACAAGTTACCCTGACGTTTCACAGGTGTTATCTTAGATGCAAAAAGAGAAAAGGCTCAGTAAAGATCGAAGCTGACCTTTGTCAGGGAAAATACTGGCCTAGGACATGACTATAAACTGCTTTTTTAATTAAAAGTTTTTAATTTCAGACCACACTTTGTGGTTACTTTAGGTCTCCGAGTTTGCAAGACCAACACACAGGCCCTTCCCTGAGTTAGCCAGGTTAGCAGGTGGCCCCTTTTTGTCCACACAACCCCCTTTTGGTCATAAATTAATCCAAAGGATGCACTGATCCCTTTACATGACCAACCTTTCGACTGGATGATGGAACCCGGAGCCCCACAGTGCTGGGAAGGCTCATTCCCAGGATGTCTCAGTGTCGGCTTGTCTTCTGAGCAGGGTGGACCACTGGGGATGGAGCAAGACCATCACTTTAGATGGCTTTCAAGATTGAATTATTATTATTATTATTATTATTATTATTCAAAATAAAAGGCAGGTAAATGGGAGGCAGTCAGATCCTATACGTCCTTGTTAAAACATATTCTGGATCATTTCTAATTTTTGAGCCACCAGATCCGACTCTTTTTGCTGCTTGTCTTAAGTTTTGTTTTTCTGCATCTAATATAACATTTACATACCAGGAACAAAAGTAACCATAATAAACCAGTAACACTGATTAGAAAGAGAAAATGTCTAATACTAGACAAGGAAAAGTCTGAGAGGAACAAGCATCCCAGCCAACCAGATCCCTTTACATGCATCATTATAATTTTTATTAAGCTAATTATATGTTTTCCTCCTTCATCCACTGTCACTTGTACCTTATGATATGTTTGGCCAGGTGAATTAAGACTCTCTACTATTTTATTATGCAGAAGCTCTAATTTTTCTTCTGGGCAGTTAGGTTCATCCATTCTTATAGTTAAACAATACTCATCTAAAATACTCAACTAGATTAGAACTGTATATAATTCTACCAGGGAATTATTAGGGAGGTGTTCTTGGAGGGGTTTGTCCAAGATGGTCCTTTATAATAGACTAGAGGCCCGGTGCACAAAAATTTGTGCACTCGGGGGAGGGGGGGGGGCGGCAGGCGGCCCTCAGCCTGGCCTGTGCCCTCTCGAAGTCTGGGACCCCTCAGGGGATGACCACCTGCTGTGGGGGGGAGGGTTAGGGCACCACACCCTGTCACACACAGAGCCGCAGGGCAATCAGGGGGTTGGGGAGCTCCCCCCTATCAGGCACAGAGCAGGGCTGATCAGGGGGTGGGGCACCTTCCCGTCCAAAACAGAGCAGGGCAGATAGGGAGGTTGTGGCCCCGCCCCCTATCACACACAGAGCTGCAGGGCGATCAGAGGGTTTGGGCGCTTCCCCCTGTCACACTGATCCCGGTGCCAGGAGGCCTCTCGGCTCCGCTGATCCCGGCGCTGGGAGGCATATTACCCTTTTATTATATAGGATAGAGGCCTGGTGCATGGGTGGGGGCCGGCTGGTTTGCCCTGAAGGGTGTCCTGGATCAGGGTGGGGGTCCCCACTGGGGTGCCTGGCCAGTCTGGGTGAGGGGCTGAGGGCTATTTTCAGGCTGGCGGGTGACTGAAGCTCCCAACTGCTCCTTTTTTTCTTTCTTTTTTTTATTCTGGGCCAGCTTCAGCTCTGGCTCCAACTCTGAGGTCTCTGCTACTGAAAGCAGGTATCTGGTTTGTTTGGGTTCTATAATCGAAACACTGTATCAACTCCAGTTCTGAGATCCCAGGCCAGCTGAAAGCAGGTTTCTGGGGTTTTGTTTAGCTCCTATATTTGTAACAATGTTTCAAACTGCCAGCTCAGAGGCCGGCAAGGCAGGCAGGGAACGTTGGATTCCTCCATCACTGAAGCAAGCAAGCCTCATGTTAGCTTCAAGCTGCCTGGCTGCTGGCCGCCATCTTGGCTGGCAGTTAATTTGCATATCTCACTGATTAGCCAATGGGAAGGGTAGCGGATGTATGGCTAATTACCATGTTTCTATTTTATTAGATAGGATGCAGCCTGAAAAAATGTACCAAAGCTTATATTGATAGTAGAAGACCAGTGTGTGGCCAATAAAACATTAACTTCAATAACATAGCTGATAATCAGAATATCATTGTTTAGTAGGTGGGAAAGATTAGCAGACCCAAGTTATATGTTTTTCATATCTAATAAGGGAGGGAGGTACAGGGAGGCAAATATTGTTCCACTAGGAAACTGTAAGGAGGATAATAACAATATAAAAATCATTTTATATACATTCAATCAACAATAATTAGGTGATATAAGAACAAGGTTTGAGCAGCATCAACCTGCGAGCATAAAGGCCTTGTTGATGTCTTGCCTCCTCCCTGGTTGGCAGCTTCTCATCCTTGAGCTGAAGGCAAGTGTCAGCGACAGGGGCAGATGTCCATTGGTGGTCAGGTACCTGATAAGGTGAGGTCCCTTTAACACTGTTGGAGAGAGTGTTTAATTAATGCATTTCCTAACGGACAAAAATCTCCAGTTATGTCATGGTCTTTGAATCTTTGCCTCCTGAGAATACTATGAAATGAATGTTACTAATTTATTTGTTTCTATAATACAGAATGTCTACTTTTTAGTTTTCCTTATATTTAGGAAACAAAAGATTTAAAAATCAGCAATATTTTAAATAGAGTCATAATAATAATAATTATTCTCAGTTAATTTAGTCCCATAACCATTTTTGTTTATCCCGATTATTTGTCAGTATTTTTTATGAATTCAGTTATTCCTTGAAGTTCTATAAATCCTCATCCAGTTCAAAGATCTGACCTGTTTAGAAGCCTGCAATTTACAGTAAGTCAGAGTCCTTTTCATGGATTTTTCTTAAAATATAACACACCTGCAAATGCATTAAAATAAAACAATGGCTATCTATGAATGACAAAACTTAAAGTAGCCTGGGTATGGATTCGATCATAATTTAATTGATAAAAACTTAGTTTTTCTATAAGATATAACATTCCAACACAATAATTTCTTGGTAAATAATAATTACTGTAAAATGACATAGAGAATAATATAAAGTCTATATATATTTAGATTCATTAGGCACATAAAGAACAAATAATATATAAGATTTTAAATGTTGCACATGGCTTATCGGAAATGAGCAATGGAAGTAATTCATAAACCCCCAGTATGTGGAGCACAGATACCCCAAGCATCACTGCCAGACGGCCACAGGGAACCGTCACTCTTGGCTTCCCTGGAGTCCCTGAATGGGCACCTGCTACCCCTGAGAGTGTCCTGTTTGAACTTGGCCCTGAATCTTTGTAAGTTCATTTCTGGAGCAGCCTGACATTTCCAGCACATCAAGGAGCCATCCCAGAGGAGTGTTTTTGCGGGGACAGAAACAGAATTCCTCATGGTGTAAATGAGGAAGAGCAGGTAAGCACAAAGCTAGACTGAGGGAGGCATCCCAGCCAGCTAATCAGGCTCTGGGGGGAGAAAGACAGCCTGATCCCTGTGTTGGGCTTTGCCAAGATGAGGAAGGGTGTGGGGCCTGGTCCCGGGGCCAAGGCTGGACTGGAGAGGATTTCTAGCCGAGCACTAAGTCTTTGTCTGAGATGGAAAATAGCGAATCAGAGATCCGGGGGATGAGCCTATTGTTTTGTAGCGGAGGTGAAATGAGCTGGTGTTGAGTGCAGGGTCAGCGATGCATAAGGAGAGGTCCCCGACCCCATCCTGCGGGCCTCTTGGCTGGTTCGGGAGGGCCAATAAGAGGGAGGCCTAATGGAGGCCAGCAATCGAGTCACCAATTGGGAGGTAAGTCCAGGTCAAGCTGCTGCTGCCTACTGCTCTCTGAGTAGCAAACTCGGGTGACCAAAGCCGGGGTGATGGCTCCCCTTCCCCATGGAACCCTCCTGGGTTTTGACACCAAATGTTAGGGTCACTGAAGGAGGAACTCACGAGACCAAAAATGGTAAAGAGTTACGAATTTATTAGGTCATCTGGATACCAGATGGACTGATCCCCAAAATGGCACCAGCACCCAAGGATGGGGAGTTAGAGATTATATACCGTATTTGCCAGCGTATAAGACGATTTTTTGGCCCTGAAAAATATGCCTCCAAGTGGGGGGTCGTCTTATACGCCAGGTACACTTCAGATAGACTGCCCATAGTGCTTGCCCCGTGCCATAGTGGCCTCCCGATGCCCGCCCACTTCATTCCACATACCGTTCAGGCATCAGCAGCGCTGCTGGGTGTATGCTCGGCTGTTATGCGATTTTGCTGTTATGCGATTTTACCACACTCGCAAAATCGCACACAGCCGACCATACACCCAGTATGATAGCGCAAAATCACGAATCGCGATACCATACTGGGTGTATGGTTGGCTGTGTGCGATTTTGCGAGTGTGGTAAATTCGGGTTACCGTATATTTCTTTACATATGCATTGAAGATTCGCGATTTTGCGCTATCATGGTGCCTGTTAGAATGTTGAAGAGCTCGCACTTGCGCACTAGTGAGGTC
>NW_006294762.1:55226-61917 GCF_000327345.1 Myotis davidii
AAGCATCTACGGTACCAGTCTATAGAGTGTGTTTTCTTTAGTGAATTACCGGTATGTTTACCGGTAATAAACTTGCACTGTTTTATGTATATGTTTGATTACATACAGCCTTGTGACAGTTTTCCTGCATGTCATAAGCATTTGAATATAAATTAAAATGTTAAAATCAAATCTGATATTGTTTTACCTTTTATTTGGTGTGTGGAAGGTGTGCGGAAGAGGGGGTAGTCTTATACAGCGAGTATATAACAAACTCTGTATTTTGAGTGGAAATGTTAGGGGGTCGTCTTATATGCCCAGTCGTCTTATACGCCGGCAAATACGGTATATATAATTTCAGAGAGAAAGGGAGAGGGAGAGAGAGAGAATGATGAGAGAGAATCATTGATCAGCTGCCTCCTGCACACCCCTACTAGGAATTGAGCCTGCAACCTGGGCCTGTGCCCTGACCAAGAATCGAACCGTGACCTCCTGGTTCAAAGGTTGACACTCAACCACTGAACCCTGCCCATCGGGCAGGGACTCAGAGGTTTTAAAGAACTCCAGATGGGCTTTTTCGGCCAGGAATTCTCTGGGTTGTCCAGATCCTGGACAAGTCCGGAGGGGAAAGATAGTGGTCTTAGCAAATCCAATGTGGTCTAAGCGAAAGGGAATGTCGGGTGTGAAGTGGTCTAAAGGCCAGTTTCCAGGGTAGGGGGTATTGACTCAATTTATGTGATCAGACCTAACAATAGTGTAACTGGACAACCAATGGGTCCAGGTTGCCTGTCACTACTTGAGCCAATTAAGCAGAGACAAATGGAATCATATATGAGCGTTGATTCCAATCCTGCCGGCAGTGTGGGAGAGCAGCAGGTCAGCCACAAACATCTGCTCTGCCCACCATAAGCCACTGCTTGTACTGGGTAGAGGGACACAGATCACGTGGGAAAGTAGGCAATGAGGGCTGGGGCAGGACTCCATTGTATGGGGAAAGATGATTGTTTGTTTGTTTTTGTTTTATATTTTTATTGATTTCAGAGAGGAAGGGAGAAGGAGAGATAGAAATATCAGTGATGAGAATCCTGCATCAGCTGCTTCCTGCACGCCCCCCACTGGAGATCGAGTCCGCAACCCGGGCATGTGCCCTGACCGGAATGGAACCCGGGTCCCTTTGGTCTGCAGGTGGACACTCTATCCACTGATTCAAACCGGCCAGAATGAGATGATTATTAATCTTTCCATGTTAATAGGCATTTCTTGAATGAGAATGGACCGCATTCCAAGGTTGACTGCCAGGTCCCTGGGGCTTTCAACTCCCAGCCAGGTCAAAATGTGCCTTCTTTAACCAACACAAGGCAATCATGGTTAACAGAGCATGATTAGTGTTTCTTATAACTGTAGCTAGTCCCCAATATTCTATTTCTGCCCTAACAATAGGAGGTAAGAGGAGTTAGCTTGACACGCAGACAGGGCAGGGTCCCGTGGGAAACAAAGGCAGTGGAACGCAGGCAGGGCAGACACAGCAGTTTGGGCAGCCTGACCACAGGAACAACCACGCAGGAATAATAAAATGTTTCTGGACTCAGAGCGGGAGGCATAGGAAACTAGGGAAGGCCTGTAGCAACAATAAGGTGAACTGACGCCTAGAAACAGAGAAGGTTCAACATAGGGACAGAGAAAGAACAGAAACAGGGAAAGTTCAGGTCCAGGTCCGCTGCTGGGCAAGAACAATGAGGAAATCAATCAGGTGGCAACACAGGCAGACAAAGAGCAGGCTTGTAGCAGATATACCCCTGGACTACAAGGCTTCACGGGCAGCCCATTAAAGGGCCCCCCTCCCCATGAGGGGAGTCTGAATCTGCTTGCGATAAATTTTCCACACTTTTGCTTAAATCTTCTGGTCCACGGAGCTCATGCCTCGGTGTCTGAAGACATGATCCTGGGAAACGTCAGGGCTCACGGCTCCGGTTATCAGAGGGGCCTCCAGGAAGGCTGACTAAGTCTGAAGGCAGATAAGCAGAGACACGCCCCTTGTTGCCCAGCTGGCATGGCTCCATGGTTGTTTAACAGCTGAAAGAAATTAATTGTTGATTTGTTGATGTTAGCCAAAATAAATTTGTGAACAAAATAGATCCAGAGACATAGAAACATAGAACAGGCTGTGGAATCTCAGAGGGAAGGCAGGGGAGGGTGTGTGGGTGGGAAGAGATCAACCAAAGAACTTGTACACATATAAGCATCACCCATGGACATAGACAATAGGGTGAGGAAGGCCTGGGGTGGGGGTGGGGGCGGGCTAGAAGGGGTTAATGGGGGGAAAGAGGGGTATACTAGTATGTAACACTTTCAACAATAAAGAATTCATTTTTTTTAAAAAAAAGAGAGAATAAACCTCATTTTGGTACATCAGCATAAAGCTGATGAATATTCTATTGAAATCCTTTCCTAAGACCTCCCCTAAACGCCCAGCCTTTAAAATTCCTCAAAACAGCCCAACTGGTGTGGCTCAGTGGTTGAGCATTGAACCTATGAACCAGGAGGTCACAGTTCAACTCCTGATCAGGCCACATGCCTGAGTTGTGGGATCAATCCCCAGCTTGCAGGAGGCAACCAATCAATGATTCTCTCTCATCATTGATGTTTCTATCTCTCTCTCCCTCTCCCTTCTTCTCTGAAATCAATAAAAATATATTTAAAAAATAAATAAAACCCTTCAAAACAAAGGCCCAGCCTGGCCAGAGTTGCTCAGTGGTTGAGCATCAGCCCGTGAACCAAGAGGTTACTGGTTTGATTTCTGGTCAGGACATATGCCCAGGTTGCAGATTTGATTCCCAGTAGGGGGCGTGCAGGAGGCAGCCAATTGGTATTTCTCTCTCATCATTGATATTTCTATCTCTATCTCTCTCTCCCTCTCCTTCCCTCTCTCTCTAATATCAATAATTTTTTAAAAGGCCCAGAATGTGCTCTTCTGAATAATGAATTTAAGTAAAATAACTTGGAAGGTCAAAAGTAAACTAATACAGAGTTAGAATTTGGTTCTTTTCTACTTTGTTAAAAGGACAAGGATTTTCCTCTTGCTTTTCTGATATAAGGAGACTTATTTGTTCTTCAAGCAATTTGGTGAAGTATATGTTTTTCTCTCTATCTTATCCCTCCAGAATTTGGCAATTCATATATATATATTTTATTGATTTCAGAGAGGAAGGGAGAGGGAGAGAGACAGAAACATCAATAATGAGAAAGAATCATTGATTGGCTGCCTCCTGCATGTCCCCCACTGGGGATTGAGCTCACAACCCAGGCCTGTGCCCTTGACTGAAATCAAACCCGGGACCCTTAGTTCATAGGCCAACACTCTACCCACTGAGCCAAACCAGCTAGAGCTTGGAAATTCTTAATGAGTGAGTCATGGCATGTTTCTTTCCATTAATTCTATAAGACCAGTTTCCAATTGTGGTTTATTAACCAAGACTTTGGCTGGAATGTCATGTCTGAGGGAGACATGTCTAGATTATGGATGTCTCCAAAAGCCTTGAAAAATGAAGACTAAAAAAAAAGAAAAGAAAAGAAAAATGAAGACTAACTTCAAAGCCAATAAAAGCCCCTTGGAGAAAGCCTGGTACCGTGCTTGGTCATGTTGGAGAAAGCCTGGTACCGTGCTTGGTCATGTGGTTCACGGCAGTCTCTCCAGGTTGGAGAAAGCCTGGTACCGGGCTTGGTCATGTGGCTCATGGCAGTCTCTCCAGGTTGGAGAAAGCCTGGTACCGGGCTTGGTCATGTGGCTCATGGCAGTCTCTCCAGGTTGGAGAAAGCCTGGTACCGGGCTTGGTCATGTGGCTCATGGCAGTCTCTCCAGGTAAGGAACAAAGGCTATTTTCCTGAGCGATGGCAAGGAAGGAACCTCAAGAATGTGAGGAATTCACCCAAGTCTGCAGGTATTGCAGGAAACCTGATGGCAGCTAGGTGGCTCAGCTTCTTTGTCCTGGGGGGGCTAATTAAGGCTCAATCATGAGATTCCAACAAAGTATATTTAAAAGAGCCTAAACAATCAATTACTATTCTTATTGTGTTCATGCAAACAATCAGGCCAAATTGAAATTGAACTTAATACAGTAAATAAACTGGCCTTAATTTGACTCCTTAATAAAAATGAGGGTGATTTGGGGGGAGTAGGGAATGTATTTCAACAGACTATAATACACAGTTGCGAATATTAGACTCTAATTCAAGTAATTGTCTTCAAACTTTTATTTTTTACTTATGGATTGAACTGGATCCTGATTTTTTCTAATTTTCTTAAATATTTTACTACAGCCCTCAAACTAATATTTCTTTTTTATCCCATCTTTGACTTGGAATTAGTGAGAACTAACATTTTTTCCCTTCCACTGGACCATTTGTCATAATTCTTGTCATTCTAGCTTTTGCCCAATAATACTAAAATTTATAACACAGTTTGTCTCCACCAGGTTACAAGCCCTACTCACACTCAGGGAATATGACCCCTAGACACCATCACCAACTCCTTCTGTGCCCAAGCCTTATCGCCTCTCTGACAGAGAGCAGAGATCTCTTGGATACAAAGGAAAACTTCGTCCCTCTTCAGCTGGCAAAACAGGAAGCAGCTATAAAAAGAACCCTGCATCCCCTTTCTCTGAAAGAATTCAGAGCCAAGATCCTTGAGGGGGGGAGTCGAGGAGGCAGTTAAACAGAAATGAGCAGAGCAAGGACGATGGGCCAGGTACAGAAGTTCAACAGGGTGGAAAGCCCCAGGTGCCTGGCAATGGACACATAGAGGCTGGAACCTTACCCCAAAGCGTATCACTGGTCATGCAGTTTGGACCACCTGACCTTTCCTCCCTAGAGATAACATAGGCTGTGGTTGTACTTCAGTTCCAGGAGAGCAACAAAGCCAGCCATTGACCTCAGGACCAGCTGCATTGGCCCTGGTGTTGGCCAATCAGTGGCAACCACAACTCTAAAAGGACACACCTGGAAAACTGTTAAGTATTCTATTGAGATCTTCCCCTGGGGCCACCCTTAAATCTCCACCCTTAACACCCTGGGATAGAGGACCCAGCAAGCTCTCCCTGCAGGGAGCACACTGTGCCTTTCCCATCCCTCCCTCCCTCCTACACCCCTGCAGGTTACCATTAGCTTCTTCACATGCAAGCTCCAAGGGTGCTTCCTCTATATCTGGTTTCCTAAGCCCATTTCTTCTAGGAATTACTTTATCTACCTCTGCAATTTACCTAATAAATGTCCTCTTACAGTTTGGGTTTTGGCTCAGAATTCTTTCCTAGCCAGAACCCAAGTACTGAGGTTGCTGAATCCGGGCTTGGTCTGACTCTGCCAGTCAGACACCGGGTGCCCTTCCCACTGCCCCCAACATAAGGAAAAGGCTGTTCCCGTGGAGAGAGCCTAAAGCAGGTGAAGGCCTGTCAGAGGACCGTATGTTCGGTGTGACTGCAGCTCTGCGAACACTAAATATCTTTAATACAAACACGCGCAAATGCCGAGAAAACAGAACAGTAAGATGTACAGCAGACTGTTGATGGTGGTTACATTTGGAGGAAGGTATAGCTTTCAAATTTTATACAGAAGTTAAAATGGTACTGAATTTTGACTGAGGAGACAAAGCAATAATTTCAGGTGCCAATAGAATGTGAATGTGCATAAATCACAAAGGAAATGTTTGAGAACTAGTTTCGTGTCTTTTGAAAGCGCAGAAACAGGAGACCTGTGTGGGGCTTCTTTCGCAATGGCACTGCCAGAGACAGAGCGGGTGGGGCTGGGTAAACTCGAGGAGCTGTTCAGGGGGCCTGGGACAGCCAAGCGGAGAAACAGCACAGCACAGGCTCGCCCCCTCCCCCAGCTCCTGCGGTTCCAGCTGACCTCGCGGTGCCTCCGAGAAGTCACTCGCTAGTAACCTGTTCTTTATTAAGCATCTTTGCCCCGCTCGCGGCTTCCAAGTATCAGTAATACTCGGTGATTCCGCTTTGAGTCGTCTCGGTGTTAACAGTTCCTGTGAAAAATCTTCTGAACGCACTTTTTAACACTATGAGCTGGTAAGGTGTTTATGCATTATGCTCAGATATTATTAAAAAAATAAGGGGGTGAAAAAAAAGCCTTGTGTCAGAAGTGGGATTCGAACCCACGCCTCCATTCGGAGACCAGAATCCCCAGCAGGGAAGCAGAGCTTGAGTCTGGCGCCTTAGACCACTCGGCCATCCTGACACCAGCAGCAGCCGGCGGACTTCTTACCCAAGTAAATGCGGGACTCCCCTCCCTGCCGGCACCACGCGCAGCCGGGAAGCAGGAGGGCGGCGCGGACAGTGAGGACGCCGCGGCAGGAGGGAGAGGACGGCGGCGGGAACAGAAGCAGGTGCCTGCGGACCAGTGAGCGCGGGCGTCAGGACCTTAGGCTGCCCCCGAGAGGGGTGACCGCCCAGGGCCGGCGGGAGGGAGGGGAGCCGGGCTGAGCCTCCCGGGGGTTCTTTATCTGAACGCAGGGGGAGCAACAACAGTGAAAACACGTGACCCCTAGTCTACGGCCCCGTTTTTCTCGTTTGTTTACGTTACTTTTGCGCCCAGAATTGCTTTGCGGCTCCAGGAGAAGTTTCTCGGGCGCGGAAAGCGGCCAGGGCACGGCCGGTGGCCCGGGGACACCCAGGGCTTCTCAGGGCATGGCCCCGCCCCTCGCATCGCA
>NW_006294762.1:62037-65010 GCF_000327345.1 Myotis davidii
GCAGGGAGCGGCCCTCTGAGTGGACGGCGCCCCCCTCAGGCACCCCAACACGCTGCCCGGGTTCAGCGGCTGTATTTGGGTCGTGAGTTCGGGAATAGAAACACCAATTTGGGAGTTTTAAGTAGATTTTGTCCCGATGGGTTATTTTCTGTATTTATGAACACAAAGGTTCCCTTCCCTTTCAGTAAGGTAAAGGTTAAGGCTCTTTTCTGCATGGAAAATAAATAATGCGTTATATTGTAACTGAGAGAGATGAACATAAGACGCCTTAACAAGCCAAATTAATTTGGAGGTTTTTTTAAAAAAAAAATACATTTTTATCGCCCTTACTGGTTTGGCTCAGTGGATAGAGCATCTGCCTGCGGACTCAAGGGTCCTAGGTTCGATTCCAGTCAAGGGCATGTGCCTTGGTTGATTGATGTTTCTCTCTCTTTGATGTTTCTGGCTCTCTATCCCTCTCCCGTTCTCTCTGTAAAAAATCAATAAAATATATTTTTTTAAAAATACGTTTTTATTGATTTCAGAGAGGAAGGAAGAGGGAGAGACAAACATCCATGGTGAGAGAGAATCATGGATTGGCTGCATCCTGCACGTCCCAGGATGGAGCCCACAACCAGGGCACGTGCCCTTGACCAGAGAGGAACCTGGGACCTTCCAGTTCGCAGGGCAGCATTCTATCCAGTGAGCCAAGCCGGCGAGGGCTAATTTGGAGTCTTTTTTACACCAGCAGGGTCAGAGGAATATTGCTTCCAGAGTCTGAGCAAGAACATGGAGGAAGCTTTCCCTTTTTATATTTTTCTAATGTCTTTGTCTCCTAAATATGGGGCTTCCAGTCCCTTTTGCAAGTTTTCAAAAGAGCCCTATATGTGCTTATCAGGTATCTCGCAGGAAGCCTTGAGTACAACACAGTTCAGTAGCCTTGAGCGCAGATAACTAAGAGACACCTGGTATGGGGGTAGCTGGGACGGCAGCGGAGCGGCCTGCACGTCAGACAGCTGGGCTTATTTCCCTATCCTGAGAGCAAGCGCGTTTCACAGGAGCCAGTCACAGCAGGATTAACTCACAGAACAGAGGACTGTCTGTGTCTAGTGGAAATTTCAAACAGCAGTTTTTACAAAATAGAGGTTGCTATGCTTCAAATGTCTGTATTTTCTTTAAGGTACTCCTGACATTGCAAGAGTAACCTCTTCAAATTTATAATTAGTGGCATTTTTTCCCTACTTGCAAAGTGCTGCAGATTTCCCATATTGAAATGGTTTTGAAACTGGGTTATTTCTAAATTTTCATTTTCATGAGCAATACTCTAAAGAGCATGCTTGCTTAGATAAATATTTTCAAATACTGGCAATTATTTCCTCAAATTTCTAGAAGTGAAATCACTATATCAAAGTTTACCTAGTTTTAAATGCTTTTAATAAATACAGACCAATTTCTTACCTAAAAATTTGAAGCAGTTTAGGTGCCCCAAACTTGATCGGCACAGAATACTATAAAAAAAACAGTAAAATGGGTGAAAATGGTGAGGCATTGTTATTTGCTTTCATTAATGAGGTTCAACGTTCCTGTTACAGGATTTGTTTTACCTAATTTGTATTGAGGTGTTCATCTTCCCTTATTGATCTGTTAAACTCATTATATGAAAGATAAACTTTTGCAATAGTTTCCATTTACCAAGAATCCAGACAGAAGTTTCTTTTATTAATAAGAATCCTATTAAATCCCTTCAACATCTCATAAAAACTATGAGCTATAAAAATTAACAAGGGTCAAATGTCAATCTTTAAAAACCAAACCCTGGCCCACATTTACTGTCTTTATAATGTTATCATGTGATACAGTCACTTTTATTACTGGTCATTTTTTGTCCCACCCTTATTTCTCTGTTCCTTTATGCATATTAAACTCCTTTTACCTTATTTCACTTTATGTTGTAAACTGTTTGAAATCCTTTCTGGGATAAGGATTTCAGGGATGTAATTAAACATGCAAATATTTTACTATTTACTAACAATATTTACTGTGCAATAGGACTTGCCTTTTCATGAAAACATTTACAAGGGAAACTTTGAAAAGCCCCCTAAATAATCCTATGTAATAAAAGCTTAATATATTAAGTGTCTAGTTATGTGGTCATCTGTTCAACCAATCAAAGCATATGTGTTAATGATATGCTCAGACTGTTCAACCGCTCACCATGACATCCACTGACCACCAGGGGGCAGACGCTCCAACCAGTTGGTTTGCTTGCTGCTGGGGTTCTGCTGATCGGGACTGAGCAAGACTGGCCCTGGAGCCTTCCTGTGGTCCCTCCCCAGCTCTGATCATGCACCGGTGGGGTCCCTCGGCCTGGCCTGCTCCCTCTTGCAATCTGGGAACCCTCAGGGGATGTTGGAAAGCCAGTTTTGGCCCAATCCACAGGCCAGGCCAAGGGACCCCACTGGTGCACTAATTTGTGCACCGGGTCTCTAGTTTTCAATAACAGGAGTAGGGTGAAAATTGAGATGAAGCTATATTCAAAGTGGGATTGGCATATATTGTTGTTGAATTTGAGACATAGTACTGAATATTTTCTTCATTTTTGTATGTGCTTTGAGATTTCCAAGTGCAGATGCAAAACGAGGTAAAGTAGGGGGGCATCAATAACTTCATCAAAAGCATCTATTACTATTTTTTATATACTTCTTTAGTTTTTTTTAAAGTGTAGGTTGAAAAATATGAAACCTCACTACACTAAAATAAATTTTCTTTTAAAAAATATATATATATTTGGGGGGGAAAACCAAGATGGTGGCATAGATAAACACCGGAGTTTGCTGCCTCAAACAAACACTTCAAAAATACAACTAAAAGATGGAATGGACATCATCCAGAACCACAGGAAGGCTGGCTGAGTGGAAATTCTACAACTAGAAGGAAAGAGAAAAGCATACCGAGACTCAGAGGAGGCGCAGTGCGGAAGTAAAATACTGAGGT
>NW_006294762.1:66274-74470 GCF_000327345.1 Myotis davidii
ACCAAACCAGCATTATACAAAATGCTGAAAGGTATCGTTTAAGAAGAGGAAGAAGAAGAAAGAGGTAAAGATACAAATTATGAACAACAAATACACATCTATCAACAAGTGAATCTGAAAATGATGTGAATAATCTGATGAACAGAATGAACTGGTGATTATAATAGAATCAGGGGCATAGAAAGGGAGTAGACTGGCTATTCTTGGGTTCTTTTCCCAAGGGTACTTGCTCTCTGTCAGAGGTGGAATCGGTCCCCCTAAATAATACAAGGGGTGAGGGGGATGCAGGAAGAGACTGGACCAAAATCGTGCACCTATGGAGGAGGACAGTGGGTGGGGAGTGAGGGAGGAGGGTGAGGTGGGAACTGGGTGGAGGGGAGGTATGGGGGGGAAAAAAGAGGAACAAATGTAATAATCTGAACAATAAAGATTTAATTAATAAAAATATACATATATTTTTATTGATTTCAGAGAGGGAGGGGAAGAGATAGAAAAATCAATGAGAATCACTGATCGACTGCCTCCCACACCCCACCCTACTGGGGACCAAGCCCACAACCCAGGCATGTGCCCTTGACCCGCAGTCGAACCCCTAGACCCTTTAGTCCACAGGCTGACGCTTTACCCACTGAGCCAAACTGACTAGGGCTCTTTTCTTTTTCTATTACATTATTTGTATCACAACCCCAAAATGGGTTTGGCATTTACATCCCATACTATTGAAGTATGGCAGCAATCATCTCAGGTAGAAACTATAGTTTAACTTTAACCCTGCTGTTTGGCTTCTGTACTTATTTGCTTTGTTTAACAATAGAAAAGTTACTTTGATTTTCTGAATTATATAAATCATCCCATTCGATTGAATGCCTTATGATTGTAATGTGAATACCCCATTGGGTGTGGTCATCCTGGTGTTAGAAAGCACATTCCTCTGTACCTGGGAACCAGGACAGCACAATTATCCCGAGACCTGAGGGTTCCAGATCATGTGTCCCTGTCAACTCAGTGGTCCCAAGACCCCAAACTATAATTAATCTTTGTAGATAACTAATCAGCTCAATCTTGCTTCTGTAACTGCTTTGTGCAAACCAGGGTCCTCATTCCAAACCCTGGATGTAATCAATACCTTTGTGATCTTTGCCTATAAATCTGATGTTGGGGCTGGGAGGACACTGAGGTTTGGGAAAGCAAAATGCCCCCTCGTAGTCCCAGATTTGGAAGAAATGTGACTCCTTAATTCAACTTTGTGAGGCGTCCTTGTGTGATTCGTGGGCTACATTACAACATTTGGAGGCTCCCTAGCGAGATTCAGCGCCTCTAGGGGTGCTGGACTGGTTGCGGAGCCTGGGGGGACTCTAGGGAGTGTGCACCCTGAGAAGTTCCAGGGCCCTGGAGAACTCTTCATATCCAGCAAGCAGGCAGGGGACGTTGGCCCGTCCCTAAATAAAAAAATTCATAGGAGTCACCTGAGAAATCCTCTAGAGGTGAGTCGTGGGACCGGTCACTGGTGGTGGAGTGCGAGAAGGGCTGGATGCAGCCATAACTTCTCCTTTCTTGAAGTACCCCTGAGACATCAGGGGCTACTCTTGGCCTTGGTTTTCTTGGTTTTGTTTTTGTCTTAACCCTAACCCTAACCCTAACACCCCCCCTAACCCTAACCCTAACCCTAACCCTAACCCTAACCCTAACCCTAACCCTAACCCTAACCCTAACCCTAACCCTAACCCTAACCTTGCCTCTCATCCCCGAGGGGTTATTTTGAGTAGGCGGCCTCTGCTGCAGTGGCAAAGTGGGAAATTTCCCTTTGCTTCCTTGTGCCTCCCTGCGCCCCAGTAAGACCCAAGAACCCCCGGGACAAGGCCTCCTTGGACACTTTTCACCGTGTTCTGTTGGGGGCTTGGGGGAAGGGGGTGCTTAAAAGGCAGCAGCTAGAAAAAGAAACTCCAAAAATTAGAAGGATTTGAAGGAATGAATTGGTCACAGCTGGTAGAGGTAGCCCAGAAAGTCTTTAACAGTAGGGACACCCTGGTGGAGAAACAGGACTAAAGGAAAGAAAAGGACGCAGCAAACTAGGAATTTATTAGTATGCCTATTGTAGGAAGTAGGGGCACTGGAAGAGAGAATATCCTGGTAGGTTAACAAAGGAAGGCCGAGGGGAAAACCCAGGCTCTGAAGGATTTACACTCGGGGAAGGGGACTAATAGGGCCAGGACTCCTTTTCCTTGAACCCCTTAGAGCCCAGAATAATAATTTTTTAGTTTCCTGGGGTGTTCTGGGGCAGCCTATTCAGTCTTGACAGAGGCAATGGGACCTATAACATCTAAGAAGACATCAGTCCCGGGAGCCACTGGACAAACTGCCTTTTTCCTTGGACATCAAAGAGGACTGTGGACCTTGGAAAGAACACGGTAACACATTCGTTTCTGGTCATGCCGGAGTGCCCATACCCCTTACTTGGACGTGATCTCTTACAGAAACTACCAGCCACCATATCCTTTGAGGGGGACGGAGCACAGTCCACTGTGATCCAAGGAACCCAGGCCCGGACCCATCCTCCCCGGCTGCATTCTTCTAACCTGTCCTCTCTCAGAGGAATATCTTGCAGGAAAGGGCCAAGGTGGCTCTGCTTACTTGGGGAAATTACGCCTCTTTCCCATGGTTTGGGCAGTAAACAACCCCCCAGGGTTAGCAAGTCATCAAGCTCCTGTAGTAGTCCAATTGCAAGCAACACCCCTCCAGCTTTGGTAAGGCAATACCCCCTGAGTTTAGAAGCAAAGAAGGGAATTGTTACCTTTGCATTCGAGTGGAATGACCCAGAGGGTGGATTCTCAGGACAATTAACCTGGACTAGACAGCCTCAAGGTTTCAAAAACTCTCCCACCCTTTTTGATGAAACCTTGAGCTCGGACCTACTTGCCTTTAGACAGGAGCATCCAGAATGTACCCTACTCCAGTATGTAGATGATCTGCTGGCAGCAGATACCGAGGAAAATTGCTGACAAGCCACCGAGGGCCTGTTAGGCACCTTACAAGCATTAGGCTACCAGGTGTCAGCCAAGAAGGCACAGTTGTGCTTCTCTGATGTCACATACCTTGGTACGACATTAGCAAAGGCAGGCGGACCCTCTTCCTCAGTCGAATAGAGGCAATCGTACAGATCCCCATGCCTACAACCAAGAAGCAGGTTCAGGAATTCTTAGGGGCAGTTGGATGCTGCCGCCTGTGGATACCGGGGTTGGCGGAGATTGCTAAACCTCTATACTCAAGTACTGGGGGAACGCAGCCGCTGAACTGGACCGAAGTGGAACAACGGGCCTTTGAGGAGATAAAGAAGGCTCTGTCATCTGTCTAAGAGACTAGACGCTGTGGTGGCAGGATGGCCTGCATGCCTCCGGGCAGTGGCCACCACAGCATTGCTGGTAAAGGAGGCAGATAAGCTGACTTAGGGCCAGGAACTAGCCCTGACAACACCCCATGCTGTGGAAGCCCTCCTTCGAGGTGCTCCAGAGAGATGGATGTCAAACACCAGGGTCACCCAGTACAAGCTCTTCTCCTGGACCAGCCCCCCGCATCCGATTCCATAAGACACTGGCCATCAACCCTGCCAGCCTGCTCCCAGATGATGATCTGGAGGAGCCCATCTATGACTGCATAGAGGTAACAGATGCAGTACAAATGGCTCACCCAGACTTGACTGATGTCCCGCTATCATCACCAGACAAGGTACTGTTATGTACAAGATGGGAGCAGTTATGTTCAGGATGAAATCTGGTATACAGTGGGCGGTGGTGGTCACCCTAAACCACCCAAGGAAACCAGCTGCAGACCAAACTGCCAAGGAAGCGCCCAAAAACCAGTGGGGCCTTTACAAGAGGAGGAATTGGCAGAACAGAAGCAAGCTACCAGAGGACCAAATGGTTGGTGGACGCTACCAGATGGCAGACTCTTGGTCCCAGAGGCTCTAGGTCGGACGTTAGTTACACCAGACTACCCACCTTGGCGTCACCAAAACTTCTGAACTTCTGCGAGGCAGGTACTATATACCAAGCTTAGATAAGATAATTAAAAGCATAGTCACTAGATGTACTATCTGTGTACAGGTAAATGCTAAGCAAGGTAAGAGGCCACCCCCACCCCCACCCCCGGGAATTCGGGCCCGGGGAAACTCCCCAGGAGAACATTGGGAGGTAGATTTCACAGCGATCAAGCCACCAGCGTCAGGGTACAAGTACCTGCTAGTTTTTGTAGACACCTTCTCGGGTTAGGTAGAAGCCTACCCCACCAGGGCAGAAACTGCCTCTATAATGGTCAAGAAATTACTCCAGGAGATTATACCTAGATTTGGGCTACCATCAGTCATAGGATCAGATAGCAGCCCCGCCTTTGTAGCCAAAGTATCTCAAAGTATAGCTCAAGTCTTAGGCATAAATTGGAAACTCTTGTGCATACCGGCCACCGATTCAGGGCAGGTATGAACAGGACTCTAAAAGGACGTTAACTAAATTTATCCCAGAAACTGGTGAAAACTGAACCAACCTCCTGCCCTTTGCCCACTTACAGGCCAGGTGTACCCCCAACCGGGAGGGGTTCTCTCCTTTTGAAATCATGTTTGGTAGACCTCCCCCTATCCTGCCCAAAGTTAGGGGAGGAATTAAAAGCTAAAAGTCATAACCATTCCTTGCTCAAGTCCTTGCAGGCTCTGCAGTATGCCCAGAGAGCCACCCATAAGCTTGTTCGAGACACCCTGCCGGTACTCACCTTGGACCCTGTACATCCCTTTCAGCCTGGGGACTAGGTGTGGGTAAATAAGTTCACTCCCCAGGGACTCACCCCAACTTGGAAGGGACCATACACTGTCGCCCTAAGCATGCCCATGGCTGTTAAGGTTGACAGCATCCAGACCTGACTATACCACTCCCAGCTCCTGCACCAGAAAATGGCCTTGATCACAGCAGCCAGCAGCCTCACCCGTGAGATTCCCTAGCCAGGGCTCCACGCAGGCCAGGAGGAGGCTCGATGCCCACAGGAGGGGAACTGGGCTTCAGTGAGGACAGTACTGACGGGGACCGTGGCACTGGGGCACTTGGTAACTGTAAGAACATTTTTTCTAGCCAGTGAGAAAGTCCAGGGCCAAGTGGGGCTAGATGTGCTAGGGGACGGGAGAGCAGGAACAGAATAGAGAATGCCCTTAAAAGAAGTGGGGTGAGTAAATGAAAATTAAATGTGGCAAGCAGGCAGGTTAGAAAAAATAATTCAGTCAAACTACTTGTAGTTAGGGGGCAGTACAATCCCCTAACTAATAAGGATGAGTCCAAGATTTGACTCATGCACATAAAACCAGTGGGGAATGAAGTATGGTAGCAGTCATCTCAGGTAGAAACTATAGTTTAACTTTAACCCTGCTGTTTGGCTTCTGTACTTATTTGCTTTGTTTAACAATAGAAAAGTTACTTTGATTTTCTGAATTATATAAATCATCCCATTCGATTGAATGCCTTATGATTGTAATGTGAATACCCCATTGGGTGTGGTCATCCTGGTGTTAGAAAGCACATTCCTCTGTACCTGGGAACCAGGACAGCACAATTATCCCGAGACCTGAGGGTTCCAGATCATGTGTCCCTGTCAACTCAGTGGTCCCAAGACCCCAAACTATAATTAATCTTTGTAGATAACTAATCAGCTCAATCTTGCTTCTGTAACTGCTTTGTGCAAACCAGGGTCCTTATTCCAAACCCTGGATGTAATCAATACCTTTGTGATCTTTGCCTATAAATCTGATTTTGGGGCTGGGAGGGCACTGCGAGATTTGGGAGAGCGAAATGCCCCCTCGTAGTCCCAGATTTGGAAGAAATGTGACTCCTTAATTCAACTTTGTGAGTTGTCCTTGTGTGATTCCTGGAGTACATTACAACACTATTATCTAGATCAGGGGTGGGCAAACTTTTTGACTCGAGGGCCACAATGGGTTCTTAAACTGGACTGGAGGGTTGGAACAAAACTGGACCGGAGGGCCGGATCAAAAGCATGGATGGAGTGTTTGTGTGAACCAATATAAATTCAAAGTAAACATTATTACATAAAAGGCTATGGTCTTTTTTTTTTTTTTTTTAGTTTTATTCATTTCAAACGGGCCGGATCCGGCCCACCGGCCGTAGTTTGCCCACGGCTGGTCTAGATACATTCTGTGTGTGCTCTGGATGAGGAATCTGAGTGAGATGAGTGTACCTCAAAAGGTTACCCTCAAATTCCCTGCTTATGTTTCAAACTTCAAATGCAAAATGAAGCCAACAAACCAGACCTGAGAAATTTGTAATTGAGCTAAAAATAAAAGGCCTTTCAAAATGAGAGGCAACAGCATTTCTGACATAAAAAAATAGCCCTCAGGAAGCGCTGGCTCAGGCAGTAGCCGAGAGAAGGAGACCAAGGCCGGGGTATTCGTGAGAAGGAGGAGAGCTCTGGCATCACAGAGGCGCTGCTATTGTGCAGAAAAGCCGGCTGCCTCCGCGATGTTACCCTAAACGACGTTTCTAATGTTCCGTGCAGTAGTCAGACTGCTTTATTTTAAAAAATATTTTTATTGATTTCAGAGAGGAAGGGAGAGGGAGAGATAGAAACATACATGATGAGAGAGAATCATGGATCAGCTGCCTCCTGCAAGTCCCCTACTGGGGATGGAGCCTGCAACCCCGCAGATGCCCTTGACCGGAATGGAACTTGGGACCTTTCAATTCACAGGCCGACGCTCTATCCACTGAGCCTAACCGGCTAGGGCCAGACCACTTCTTGGCATGCTGCACACAGCTCCCTGGGGCACCGGGTTGCCCTAGTGTTACAGAAGAGCAAAGAAATGTCAAGCACGCTTCCTAGAGAAAGGGAGGAACCCATTTATTAACACTAGTAACTAGTGGACTCTGGGAATAATTTCCAAATCAGAGTGAAGTAACATACAGAGGCTTCGCTTTTTATAATCTCAAGTGCTGCCCCCCACCTGGCAGGGCCACAGATCCGTATCTTGGTCCCGTGGACAGCCTCAAGCGCTGCCCCCTGCCCGCCAGGACATGGAACCAGGTCCCAGACCACGGACAGCCTCAAGCACTGCCCACCTCCCGGCAGGGTCACATATCCGGGTCCCAGACCACAAACAGCCTCCCGTGCTGCCCACTGCCCAGCAGGGTCACAGATCCAGTCCCGACCGCGGGACAGCCTCCCGCGCTGCCCCTGCCCGTCAGGGTCACAGATCTGGTCCCAGACCACAGACAGCCTCAAGCTCTGCCCCCCATCTGGCAGGGTCACAGATCCGGGTCCGGATTGCGGACAGCCTCGCCCGCTGCCGCCTGCCTTCAGTATGCAAATTGACCGCCATCTTGTTGCTTCACAGCTCGATTCTGAGGTTGCGGGCTCCATCCCCCATGTGGGGCAAGCAGGAGGCAGCCAATCAATGATTCTCATCATTGATATTTCTATCTCTCTATCCCTCTCTGAAAGCAATAAAAATATTTTTGGGGAATAAAAACATCTCAAGTCTTATTTAAGTAATAGTGTCACTGAAAAAATGTGATTATCTGTAGCCACTTAAGTATTATTTTTTGAAGTGATAATTTGCTTGCCTAATTATATATACACACACACTAGTGGCCCAGTGCACAAAATTCGTGCACAGGAGGGGGGGTGTCCCTCAGCCTGGCCTGCACCCTCTCTAATCTGAGACCCCTCGAAGGATGTCCTACTGCCTGTTTACAGGGATTGAGCCTAAACCAGCAGTCAGACATCCTTCTCACAATCTGGGACTGCTGGCTCCTAACCACTCCCCTGCCTGCCTGCGTGATCGCCCCTAACTGCCTCTGCCTGCTTGCCTGCCTGATCACCCCTAACTGCCTCTGCCTGCCTGGTCACCCTAAATGCCCTCCCTTAGTGGCCTGAACTCTCCCCCAACTGCCCTCCCCTACCAGCCTCATCTCTCCCTCAAATGTCCTCCCCTGCTGGCCTGGTGCCTCCAACTGCCCTCCCTTGCCAGCCTGATCTCACCCCCAACTGCCTTCCCCTGCTGTCCTGATTGCCCCTAACCCCTGCTGGCCTGATCTAGCCCGCAACAGCCCTCCCCTGCTGGCCTGATAGCCCCTAACTGCCCTCCCCTGCTGGCTTAATCGCCCATAACTGCCCTCCCCTGCCAGCCATCTTGTGGTTGTTGGCACC
>NW_006294762.1:75637-78645 GCF_000327345.1 Myotis davidii
GGAAGCGGGCCTAAACCAGCAAGGGGTCATCCCCCAAGGGGTCCCAGACTGTGAGAGGGCACAGGCCAGGCTGAGGGACCTCCTCTCCCCCCTGAGTGCACAAATTTTTGTGCACCGGGCCTCTAGTCTATAATAATAAAAGCATAATATGCTAATTAGACTGGACAGCCGAACAACCTTCCAGACATCCTTCCAGACGACCTTCTGGATGAAGCTGAGGCTGCAAGGGCCGAGGTAAGCTGGGGCGGCTGCAAGGGTCAAGCCCCTTGCATGAATTTCCTGCCCCAGGCCTCTAGTCTATATATAAAAGCCTAATATGCAAATTGTCCCTGTGGGAGTTCCACCAGGAGACTGACCACTCACTATGACATGCGCTGACCACCAAGGGGCGGCATGAAACGAAGGAAGGCCCCGGCCGGCAGCCAGAAGGCCCCAATCAGCCCTGATCACCAGCCAGGCCTAGTGACCCTACTAGAGGTCCTACACAGGGCCTCTAGCAGATAATAAAAGCCTAATATGCAAATTGACTGAATGGCAGAATGACCAGTCGTTATGATGTGCACTGACCAACAGGGGACAGACACTCAACGCAGGAGCTGCCCGCAGCCCACAGGCCCCAGGAGAGCCAAGGTGGGTGTGAGAAGAGGCCCCCAGACCTCCTCTCTGGTTGCCCCACAGATGGAGGAACCAGTGGCAGCAGCGGGGGGCAGGGCCAGTGAGCAGGCAGCAGCAGCTGGCCAAGGCGAGTATGAGTGGGGGGCCCCAATCACCCTGCCAGTCACCCCACAGATTGTCCCTGATCGCCAGCCAGGCCTAGGGACCCTACCTGTGCACACATTTCATGCACTGGGCCTCTAGTATATATAGAATAAACTTGCTTAATTAGTCCTGCTTTCTGATTTAGCTAAACTTTTTTCAGCCCAGTGAAGCATCCCAACTTCTCTTTCAGGTAATTGTCAGCAACACAGTAGTAAATATCAACATGAAGCAGATTTTATGTGAGGATCAAATGAGATGAGGCACGGGAAAACGCTTCACAGACATTTGGTTAAAGTGTAAAATGTTTGCACCTGGCTATAAAGCAAGTTGTGTTCCTGGCTGAAGAAACTCCAAGGAGGCTAGTTGCTAGGGAGAGGAAGCCGGGCGTTGCTATGTGATGTCATTACCTGGTGCCCGCAGCCATTGTTTCTGGGCTGGGCTGGGCCATGGGGTCTCTGCAGCATTGGCTGTAATTCAGTGGGGTGTCTCTCTGGGGTGGTGGCAAGGCCTGTGTCCCACTCAGGAGAAGCCAGTGTTGCTTTGGCAGTGCCAGGTCCGCAGAGCCATTTCTTTGTGAATGGCTAGTGTGCATCATGGCAGCTTCTGCATTGAGCATCTGCCCTGTGGTTGTCATTGCACGTCATAGCGACCAGTCAGATGGTTGGAGGGACACTTGGCATATTAGCCATACACACACACACACACACGCACACACACACACACACAAACACACACACACACACAGATGTTCTCTTATAGTTTGGGTCTTGGCTCAGAATTCTTTCCTAGCCAGAATGCAAGTACTGAGGGTGCTGAGCCCAGGTTTGGTCTGACCCCATGGGAAAGGTGCCTTCCCACCACCTACAACACATCTGAGTTGCCAGTCATTGCCACATGGAGTGGGAGGATCACACCATCGAGCTCTAAGTTTGGGGCAATTTGTTACCTAGTATGATGTAATTAGAATAAGGAATGGCATTAGGTTATTAAACACATCAATATAGGTTACTCACTGTGACCAGTGCCATGGAGGAAGAGACGGGTGCTATGAAGAAAGAATAACACTGCAGCGGGAATGGTGTCCTGGACTGCAGGGAGAATCGCTCACAGACCTGCAGGGTACTGGGCCTAAGAAGGTTACAAGGCCTCCGTAAGCTCTGGGGCCATTGCTCCCCCTCCCGGTGCTAAACTTCACACACTTTCCTGGCAGGTGACCCACTCCCTCCAGAATCAGCTTCTCGTAAAACTTCCTCTATCTTCCCAACATGACAACGTCTCCATTCTTCAGTATCTTCAGAACTTATACGGCATAGCATCTAACTGACACTGAATAAGGAATTGTCTTACCAGTACATAGTAATTTTAAACTTGTCTAGGTAAAGTACACACAAAGGGCAGTGTTTCAGTGTAGAACTCACGGGTTAGCTACATGTGTGTAGTAGCTATTCTCCAGATAACAATGAAGAATGCTCTCAGCTTCCCAGAAGGCTCCCTCTTGCTTCCCTCCATTAATACCCACCCCAAAGGCTATTCAGAAGAAATCATTTTTTTCATATTTCTAGAAACATTCATTATTTCGCCTGTTCTTGAACTTTATATAAATAAAATCATACAATAATCACTTTTTTGTCTGGGTTTTTTTTTACTCATTATGTCTGTAAGAATCATTCTTATCTATAGCAGTAATTTAATATTCTTCTGCTGAGTAGTGATTCACAATATATCACCATTTAGTTAAGAATTTTGCCATTGACGAGTATTGAGTTGCCATCAGCTATTGTCTATTATGAAGAAAGCTGCCCTGAACATTCTTATAAATGTGAATGGACAGGTGCGCTCATTTTGTGGAGTGGGATCGATGAGTTACAGCATAGGTATATGTTTAGTTTTATAGATATTTCCAAACAATTTTCCAAAGTAATTTCCTCCTATTCCTTTGGTTACTTTTCTAAACTTTTTTTCTTTTCCATTGCTACATTTTTCTTTCCTTGTATGAATATGCCACAACTTATTTGTGCATTCTGTTGGTGGGTACTTAGGCTCTTTAAAAAAAAATTTTTTTAATCTTTACTGTAGAGTATTATAGATGTCCCCCATGTTTCTCCCCATTGCCCCCTCCACCCCATTCCCACCCCACCCCAGGCCTTTCCCACCCTATTGTCTGTGTCCATAGGTAAGATCTCTATGCATACAAGATCTTCCCCCCTCCCGCTTCCCTCTGAGATGCCTCAGTCTGTGCCCTGCTTCCA
>NW_006294762.1:78874-82557 GCF_000327345.1 Myotis davidii
CTTTTTGCCCTTGGCATTTTAATTATGATGTGTCTTGGTGTGGTCCTCTTCGGGTTCCTCTTGTTTGGGGTTCTCTGTGCTTCCTGGACTTGTAAGGCTATTTCTTTCACCAGGTAGGGGAAGTTTTCTGTCATTATTTCTTCAAATAGGTTTTCAATATCTTGCTCTCCCTCTTCTTCTGGCACCCCCATAATGTAAATGTTGGTAGGCTTGAAGTTGTCCCAGAGGCTCCTTACACTATCTTCATATTTTTGGAATCTTTTTTCTTTTTGCTCTTCTGATTGGGTGTTTTTTGCTTCCTCATATTCCAAATTATTGATTTGATTCTGAAACTCCTCTGCCCTACTGTTGAATTCCTGTATATTATTCTTTATTCCAGTTAGTGTATACCTAATTTCTGGTCCTTTTTCATGTATTTCACATTCTCACTAAGTCCCTTGAAGCTCTCATTAAGATCCTTTAGTAACTTTATAACCATAGTTTTGAACTCTGTGTCCAGAAGGTTGCTTGCTTCCACTTCTTTCATTTGTGACATGTTTGGAGTCCTGGGAGGCTGGGGCCGGCTGGGCGCCTTCCCTGCAAGCGCCATGCTTTCCTGCTGCGTGCTTCCCCGTGGGGCTTGGGCCGGGACTCCGGAAGCCTGCCGCATCCACTCAAAGTTTCAGACTTGCGTGGATAAAGCTCCGGCTGAAAGCGGCAGTGGCTTATAGTGCACACTCGTTGCCAGGGTGGTCTTGCCCAGCCGGGAAGACGCCGAGCGTTGGGTTGGCCGCGGGGGGCCATTGGTGGGGGGCGTGGGAGGGCCGACGTGTCCGCAGTCAGTCCCTCTCCCACCTCTGGTTTGTTCTCCGTCCTGCTCTGCCGTTTCTTTCCGAGCCTGACCACTGACCCGCACGACTGGCCCTCAACGTAGTCTGTCGCTTTCCTTTTCCTTTTGGCGGCTCCTTAACCGCGGATTGGGAGTGCTGGGCTGGGACGGGCAGGAGGGTCCCCAGCCTGCAGACCGCGCGCTGGAGCAGTCCGCCTTCCTGACTACTGCGTGTTTTTAACTTTTTAAAAAGCATATATTTTACAGAGAGGAACGGAGAGTTAGAAGCATGGATGAGAGAAACATACACCAGTAGGGGACCGGAGACCTTTCAGCCCGCAGGCGGATGATCCATCCACTGAGCCAAACTGGTCAGGGCTACTGAGCTGTTTTGAAAAGTTAAGGTTCCACCGAGATTTGAACTCGGATCGCTGGATTCAGAGTCCAGAGTGCTAACCATTACACCATGGAACCCCTTTGGGCCCTTTAGGCTGGCTACCCTAGTAACTCATTTCTCCTAAAAAAACCCATGCGCTATAATTATAGAATATAATTGAAAAAGAAATGCTACTTTGTGTTTTTCTCTCTCTCTCTCTCTCTTTTTTTTTAAGAAATGCTAGTTTAAATGAAAGCTCTGCTTCTTCCTCCTAATTGATTTTTTTTTAATTTACAGGAGTATTTTTAAAAATTAGATCGAAGCCGTTTGAAGGAAAAGCCCACACAAGGTGGGACGTGGGGTTTCTCTGAATGTTTTCACTGACCTCCTGTCCGGGTTTCTTCCCCTGGCTGCCACGGGCAGGGCAGGGTCCTGATCCCAGAATATTGTTACTTCTGGCGATTTTGATTTCGCCTTCATTTTCGACCCACACAAGGACAAATTGGATTTTAATCTCCCCGTTCAAAAGGGAGATTTTACCTGAGCTAAATATTAATTATTGACCATGTGCTCTTAATGTTTGTCTAGTAGTCCCCAAGGCCGAATTGCTAAGAAATCCCTGAAACAGTTTCAGTTATTCATCCTTTTGTTAAATCTCCAACCAAGCAAAATAGCTGCTCAATGAATGTGGGTTGAAGTGAGTATATCTTTTGAGAGGTCAGGAGGGAAGCAGAAAAATTCAAAGACTTTTGGCCAGGTGCCAGTAACGCCCCTTCCCTCCACACACGCTCTCCCAGCCATCTGCACGAACCTCCTGGCTCAAGGTGGTCTAAGCCAGCTCAGATGGAGCCGGATCAGGGGCAGGTCTCCCGCCCCCGCCCCCCCGCCCCGCCCCCAGGTGGCATATGTATTATCCCATGAGCCACAACCTTTTTTCTTAAAGAGAAAGAAAAATGTTCACTGGTTTAAAACGATACCAGAACTTGAAAGCCCATTCACTATTCGACTATTGGCTTGAGACTGCACTCCGAGCGGCCAGGGAGAACTGTTTTTCTGACCTTTGTACATTTACCTCCCCTACCTGCCCCCCAGGAAAGCGGGTAAAGACCAGGAAAATAGGGCAGGTGGCCATGGATTGGTTTGTTTATTTTTTGTCCTATATTTTTTTGGTCACCTCTTCGTGTGATACTGATTTTTGTGCGTGTCTGTGTATTGGGATTAACAACTTTAATGGTGCGAAACATTGTAATCTTTTCTACTTTTATTGAGAAACAATTATATTAGCTTCAGGATTGCAACATAATGATTCAATATTGTATATATTAAGAAATGATCACTGTAATAAATCTAGTTAACATCCATCACCACAGTTACATGTTTTTTCTTTGATGATAGTTTTAAGATATCCTCTCTTAGCAACTTTGGAACACACAATACAGTATTATTAACTATAGTCACCACAGTTACATCCCCAGACTTGTTTATTTCACAGCTGTCAGTTTCCCTTTTGATGACCTTCACTCATCTCGCCCACCCCATCCTGGAGGCTTGTTTATTCTCGACTCTAGAGTTCATCAGGCTGCACCTTTTCATTGGAATTACCTACGGTTGGTTTACAAACGTTGCAAGGTAAATGCAAACAGTTGACAGCACGGAGGGAATGAGTAGAGGACGCGATGACTGGGTTCCACAGGCCACGGGCAGTCTCTCAAAGGTGGTTCGCAGTCCCCTGACAGCAGGGCTGGACCCGGAAAGAGCAAGTCCGCAGGCCAGACCACACTTGGAAGGATGTCCTATAGGAGGCGCTGCAGAACCTGAAAGGAAAAAAAAATGCTACAAGCCGCCTGTTTTATCTCAACTCCCCAGGCTTCCCCCCCAACCCGCTAGGCTCACTTCACAAACTGGAAAGCCATTCTGTCCTGTGCACAGTCATTGAGACCACAGATATTTATCTGGTCCCTATGATGTGGGAAGCGAGAGAAACACAGAACTGATGCATGGGGAGGAGCAGACAATTGCACAAACATCTCCGAAACTTTCAGTAAATGCTAAGTGTGGGTTGAGGGAAACCAGCCCCTCCGCCGCACACCGGCAGGAAACCCCAACCGCGGGCCGCCTGCAGCAGCACAGGCTGCTCCCCACACACTGCATTTCTCCTTCGCTGTATTTCTCCGGTTTCGAGTTTTAAAACTTCATTTATAAACTGGTGAATTCACGTATTTGATTTATGAAACAAATACCCACTCATTGTAACAACTCAAACTGAAATGTCTAAAGTAAAAGTTACCATCTCCCCCTTTCTCTCCTCTGGCGCTGCTACCGCTGGGAACCATATAGTGCTCCCCCTACAGCGCGCTGATGGGAATTGCAGGGGGCCCGGGGCGCTGCAGGGAGGACGCCGCTTGCAGCTGGGACCCGGGGGTGGGAAGAAGCCCCGCGGGCAGAGCGAGCCTCCCCGGCGGACAGAGGGAACCGAAGAGGAGACGCAGAGGCCTCTCG
>NW_006294762.1:82601-84828 GCF_000327345.1 Myotis davidii
TCAAGTCGCGATTCGGGCTCACAGGGGAGCAGGAGACGCCGCCGGCCGCTCGCCGCGCCGCGGAAAGTTCTGCGCGCTACGGTCCCGAGCGAGCACCCGCGCACCGGAGGCGCCGACTAAATTCTAAAAACACGAATGATTAAATGAAGGTCTGTTAAGTGCTGGATGCTTCTGGGTGTTGAAAATACAATGATGGAGTAAATGTCTCACACCCACGCACGCGCACACACGTGGGTGCTCATTAACTATTTGTTAATTGAAATAATTGAAGGCCTATCCGGTGTCGCGGCCGTTTGGAAAAGCGGTGAGTACGGTGTTACCTCTGACCTCTGGGAAGGCACGATAGGAGTGGAGGAACCTACCTGAAGCGGGGGCCCGGAGCTGTTCACGTGGGGAGTAAAAAGGGGCGTCCACTGACTGGGTCACGGAAGAGGGATGTGGCAGCGGTGGGATTCGAACCCACGCCTCCGAAGAGACTGGAGCCTTAATCCAGCGCCTTAGACCGCTCGGCCACGCTACCGCCTCCCTGAGACCTCGTGCCTGCACTTTCCGGAACTGAATGTCGCTTCCCCCGGCCTCGCTGCCTCCCCGCTCCCTGGTGCGCCCGGAGCCGGGGCGCGCAGGTGGCCCGGGAGGAGGTTCCTGCTCCCCGTGCCACCAACACAGAAAAAGGGGTCCTGCCAGCGGAGGGCCGGGGGGCGCTGAGGACGCAGGGGAGCCTCCGGCGGGGGAGAGAGCCAGGTCCGCGCCCCTGGGAAGGTCGAGGGGAGTCCCAGGACGCCGGCAGCCCCCACCCGCCTCGGCCAGAGCGCCTCCCAGAACCCCGAGCAGGCAGCGCGGTTCCGCTCCGGCGGCGGCTCCGCAGCCCGGCCCCTCGCGGAGCTGCCTCCGTCCCCGGCCGCCCAGGAAGGTTCGCGGGGAGACGGGTCGGCCCTGCTCTGCTCTGCACCGCTTTGGGGCGTTCGGATACTTCATGTCAGTTGCACTTTATTTTCAAACATTATGACCCAGGGGTCTTTAGTTGCTGCAGGTTACAATGACACTAGTAGACATTCCGCGGACACGAGGAGACAGGTGCCTCCTTAGCGCAGTAGGCAGCGCGTCAGTCTCATAATCTGAAGGTCCTGAGTTCGAACCTCAGAGGGGGCAGTACCTTGTTTTTGTTTGGCCTTTTTCTCCTAAAATCTTAACCTAAAAGACAAAGAAGGGAGTTAACAAAAATCTTTCTTCTTTCTTTATTTGTTTCTGTAGAAAGTGTACACCATCACCTTAAAAAAATCCAATGAGGACAAACGGTAATTTGCTGTTTAACCCAACCATGTAATGTTTCGTTACAAAACAGTGATTTTCTTTAAGAATTAAATACTCCAGAATTCTTCCACTCCTTAAACACCACTTGTAGCTAGGGCTAGGAGACTTTTCATATGCCTTTGGGATATGCTTGGCAATTTTTTTGTTACAAAAAACATCAGCGATAAGAAATACACTGGTTGAGAGGGAGAAGGGAGAAGTGGGAAACGTAGTATGATGTTCAACATTTATTAATGACTGGTTGTTTATTTTTTGTCATTATTCTGCAATTGTTTACCACCGGATCACTAATGACATCCTACATGAAAAAGAAAAGTGTCATTGGATCTCTTTTCGCTTCCAGTGTTATTGACTAGATCTCTCGTCATCCAACTCTGCGGTGCAGGATGGTGTAAAAAGAAAAACAAGAAGTAAAGAAATGAGAAGTGATATTTTGAGTCAAGGTAAGTACCTTACTCAAAAATGAACGAGATTGATATTTAACATCCTGCTCTTTTTCTAAAAATATGTTCTTATTAATTTCAGAGAGGACGAGAGGGAGAGAGAGATAGAAACATCAGTGATGAGAGAGAATCATTGATTGGCTGCCTCCTGCAGGCCCCCTACTGGGGATTGAGCCTGCAACCCTGGGCCGTGCCCTGATCAGGAATTGAACCTGTGACCTCTGGGTCAATACTCCACCACTGAACCACAATGTTCAGGCAGATTACAAAATTTCAAATAAAGTTTCTAGAATGCCAGAAAGGCTTTTAGTAATTTCCATATCACCAGAAAGACAGAAAAAAGAACATAGTTATTTTAATCATCTGAGATAAAATACTGCATTGCTCAATTGTCCAGTTACTCAGAGACATTAGTAAGTTCAGTTCCTCATCACCATTATTAGTGTTAATAATCAGAATCACAACTGAATATG
>NW_006294762.1:85091-90290 GCF_000327345.1 Myotis davidii
TGAGAGAGAATCATTGATTGGCTGCCTCCTGCAGGCCCCCTACTGGGGATTGAGCCTGCAACCCTGGGCTTGTGCCTGACCAGGAATCCAACCTGTGACCTCCTGGTTCTTAGGTCAATGCTAATATCCTGCTCTTAACATCTTTATTTATTAGCTGGGAAGCAGTGGAAAGATATTTGTTGATATTTACCACGCATTGTTCAAAATGTGTCCCTCCCTATTAATCTATTCTCTCTCCTCCTCAAACCCACACTTACAGACTCCATCAGCATGCTCAGGCTGGACATTTGCAAATCACACTTCCCAAACCTTTGCCAATTGGTGTTTATCTTAAGTTCCCTTAAAAGAGGAACTAGATGCAGCCGTGGGCAAACTACAGCCCGCGGGCCGGATCCCCGTTTGAAATGAATAAAACTAAAAAAGAAAAGACCGTACCCTTTTATGTAATGATGTTTACTTTGAATTTATATTAGTTCACACAAACACTCCATCCATGCTTTTGTTCCTCCGGTCCAGTTTAAGAACCCATTGTGGCCCTCGAGTCAAAAAGTTTGCCCACCCCTGAGTCTAGAGGGAGACTGGAATGCAGGAAAAGGGCTATTTTTATTTTATTTTTACTATTCTTGTTAATGTCCCTCCAACAATGGAAGTTGATTCCAAGCTCTGTTCTCTGTAAGGCCCCGCTCCGAAGTTCCAATTCTCCCCTGTTGTCCCCAGCCCTAGACACTTCCTGTGCTATTGTCTCAGGGTTACCAGTGTCCCCACTGAAATACCTGGTGTTGCTTCTTACGTAGACCTTGGCTGAGACACGGGCTGGTGCACACGGCAGGAAATGCATCTGTCGAATGGAGTTCGCTATATTTTAGTGGGAAATGGCAGACAATAAACTCTTTACTCAATATGAAAGATGTCACTCGGCGTCATTTGACACGTCTGCATTCGTTCCCATCCTGCAGGCTGCCCTCCGACCCAGCAGAGTGTCTGGGGGCTCCTTCCCCAGCGCCTGTGATCTGCTCTGAAGGGTCGTCCAGTGGTCTCATTCAAACCCATGGCTTTGTTGCTCTCAGAGCTACCCGTTAGTCCAGAGTTAGCCCCGGAGTCTCCTGAGTCCCCTGGCTGCAGGAAACCCGTGGTTGCACCTCTGATATCCCATACTCAGCCCTCACCTTCTGCATGCCTCCAGTCACTCTCAGTCCTAGGGTTACTCTCGTAGATCATCCCAGCAGCCCAGTCTTCCCAGGGAGGAGGCTGGGCATCATCTTGCACTGCCTTCTAATGTAATTGCTGGATGCAGTCAGTGTGCAAGCCCTCCAGGCTGTTTCCTCTGACCTCCGTTCCTTATCGCTGGGTTTCCAGAGATCGCCTCCTGTCGGGTCTCCTCTCCTTCCTCCAGTTCATCCGCATGTGTGTCTGAGTGACCTTCCTCAAGTGCAAGGGCAATCCTGTCACTTGTCTATTGAAAACCTTTAACACCTCACACTTTTAAGAAAACGTTCTACGTGTTAGGGCACACACACCTCCTGCTCTGGTGTCTGCTCACCTCTCCTCTGACCTCACCTTGCTCTTCTCCATCCGTCCAGGACACAGGCCTGCTGAGGGGTCCCAGGTTGAGGTCACTCTCCGCCGTGGAAGTGATGGGAACACAGGAGCCGCTCCTCTCCAACCCCTAGCAGGGACCAACGCGGTCTTCGTTCCACCGGCCCTTTGTACTGCCCTTGCCTTAGATAAAACCATCTTTGGTTATTTCAGGTGAAAATCAAAATCCGAACCCAATGGAGACTTCTCAGTGTAGCTGTATTACTTTGCTTTGGCTGCCATAGCTCAATACCACAGACCTGGTGGCGTCAACAACAGGAATTTATTTCTCACGGTCTGGAGGTCGCTCATCCAAGACCCACATCAGCAAGTGGATCTGCTCTGAGGACTTCCTCCTTGGCGTGCAGATGGCTGCCTCCTGCTGTGTCCTGGCACGGCCTCCTTTGTGCCCTGGTGTGTGTCCACACTTCCTCTTCTTCTCAGGACGCAGTCAGATGGCAGTAGGGCCACCCCAACTCTCCATTCTAAAGCACCTCTTATCGTCAGTTACAGTCACATTCTGAGATGCTGGAGAGGGGAGGTAATTCAGCCCATACATTTCCTTAAATTCCCCTCTCTTCCTTCCTCCCGACAACAGCTGTCAGGTCTGTTATAAATAATTGTTTTGTTATAAACAATTGTTTTTGCAGAGCTTGATATTATAAAGACACCACCCAGATAATGCTTGCTCAACTTTTTAAGATGACCACTAAAGTCTACAAGACTTAATATGAGAAACCTCAAGAACCCATGAAAGGTATTTGCCTTTAAAGAAAAATGACGGTAAAGCCTTCCTCTGTGCTGACGCTCCTGCTGCTCAGATGTGGCCTAAGGCTCCTACGCAGGACCTGACAGAACCCAACCCTGAAGGAGCCACCTGACAATGGAGAACCAAGGATGCTTTTACCAACCGATCAGTGTTTCTTTCAAAGGAAGATCTTGATCAAAAGAGGCAAATGTAAACATAATATAAACGGAGCCACTTTGAAATGGAGCTGGAGTTGTCATCCCAGAGGAACTGCCCTACACATCTTATGCCTCAAACGTTTGGGATGTTGAAACGGGGAAAAATGACCGTTTTGGACTGGGCCTAAAGCAACATTGCACCCCAAAGAACTGTTTGCAAGGATAACAAGAAAGCAGTTAATATGATTACCAAAGAGGTAGTCATAATACACTAAAAGTTAAAAACATTGTTTAGGAAGGCGGGGGAGGTGGGGGGTAAAGCTTAACCGAAGAACGTATATGCATATGTGCATAACGCATGGACACAGACAATAGTGTGGTGAAGGCCTGGGGGGCAGAGGAGAGGGTGAAGAGGGTTATAAGGGGAGCAAAGGAGACATCTATAATACTTTGAACAATAAAGATAAATAAAAAAATAAAATAAAAACACTAGAATTAGCATCACTATATTATATTATCCTATCTGAACCAATAGAAATGCCTTTCTTCTATTGATTTAACTATTCCCCTTTCCTTGCTCATCAATACCCCTTGACTTTGTCTCCTAATTGGCAACTATTTGGTCTTCTGCCTGAATCTGTGCTTCTTGAATTCTTTAAAATCTTAAATAAATGTTTGTTGCCTCTCACTTTGGAAGGCCTTTTATTTTTATGTTAGAAACCTATACACAAATGTTTATAGCAGTTGTATTAGTAGAAGTAAGAAACTGGAAACAACCTGACAAAAAAGACACCTACTGAGAAGGGCTCCTGGTGGCTAACTGGGCTCCAATTTTAAAACCAAAGCCTCGCAGCCATTTCTACACAGCAGCCTCTCACACAAACTGCATTTCACGGAAGCCCCCAGCTGAACGGCCTGCCTGTACTGTGCCCTGCCAACTGAGCCAGCCCTTATAAAGAAGGTCCTGGTATCCTATTTCAACCAATAGGACTGAGGCTTTCCCCATCCAGTCAGAGTTGTGCAGCTCTGCCTAGAGTGGCTCTATTCTGATCAATCAGGACAGTACCTTGTGGACCAATCAAACTGGGAGGATTTGGAGTCCTCATTTGCATGAGGATGGATCAACCAGGGAACAAGGTCAGGTGCTTCTATCTATACTAGAGGCTTGGTGCAAGGATTTGTGCACGGGTGGGGTCCCTCGGCCTGGCATGCGCCCTCTCACAATCTGAAATCCCTGAGGGGATGTCGGAGAGCCAGTTTTGGCCCAATCCCTGCAGGCTAGGCCAAGGGACCCCACCAGTGCACGATGGGGGCCAGGGAGGGCTTCAGGGCGTGTCTGGCTGGTCTTGCCCAGTCCCAATTGGCCTGACCCCAGCAGCAAGCTAATGTACTGGTTGAGTGTCATCCCCCTGGTGGTCAGTGTGTGTTATAGCGACTGGTCGAAGGGTTGAATGGTTGGACACATATTAGGCTTCTATTATATAGGATAAGCAAGCGCCCCTGTGACTTAGAGAGTGCATTTTCTCTTTCTACGGAGACTGAAAACTTTGATTTCCTGGCTGTGCTGAAACACTGAACATGCCTCCCTGGAGCAGAGCAGACCTGTCTCGCTGGAGAAGGGCTGGGTCCCAGGGCTGCCTGGCCCTAGGGCTGCCTCACTGCCATGCTGTTCCTACAAACCTGCTGTATTACAATTGAGTTGTTTTGTACTAAAGTTTTCATCTTCACCACACCCCAAATTGGGGAATCCTGTTGGCATTGAATTGGCATCAAACATCAATTGACAAACCCAAATGTCCTTTATTGGGGGAAGGTTTAAACAAACTCTGGTAAATTCATACTATAGACCAGTACACAGCTGAAAAGGAATGGAACATTGACACTGAGTAACTCAACAACCTAAATGTTCACCAGACAATTACTATGAGTGCAAAAGCCTATCCCAATATGTTACATATTATATGGTCTTATTTATATAATACTAGATGCCTGGTGCACGAAATCTGTGCACGTGGGGGCGCGGGGAGGGGTCCCTCCACCCAGCCTGCACCTTCTCACAGTCCAGAAGCCCTCGGGGGATGTCCACCTGCCGCCCTCAGGGGGGAGTGGGCCTAAGCCAGCAGTCAGACATCCTTAGCGCTGCCACGGAGGCGGGAGAGGTTCCTGCCATTGCCACTGTGCTTGCCAGCCATGAGCTAAGCTTCTGGCTGAGCAGCGTTCCCCCTAGTGGAAATGCACTGACCACCAGGGGGCAGCACCTGCGCTAAGCATCTGCCCCCTGGTGGTGAGTTCGCATCATACCGACTGGTCGTTCTGCCATTTAGTCGATTTGCATATTAGCCTTTCATTATATAGGATTCTTAAAATTACAAAGCCAGAGAACCAAGATGGCGGCGTAAGGAAGAGACCTGTGCGTGCTGCCTCCCACAACAACATCGAGACTACCAACTGTGGGACAAACAGCTATCATCCGGAACCATGGGAAAGCTGGCCCAGTGGAGGCTCTACAACTGGAAGGAAAGAAAGAAGAGCACTGAGACTGAGTAGGTTGTGCAGAGGCTCCAAGAATTGAGGTACGGAGTCGTGCGCCAGGCTGGCTGCAACTGGATGCACGGTTTTTTTCAATTGGAAGGGGCTGCAGACTCTCGAGTCCACTGAGCTGGTTTGGGGAGGAATTCTGAGGTCCCAGACCCCTACGGGGAGAGGCGGGGGGGGCCC
>NW_006294762.1:90943-94157 GCF_000327345.1 Myotis davidii
GGATATAATTAACAACATAAACTGATGAACAAAAATAGAGCCAGAGACAGAAAGGCATCGAACAGACCATCCAAACTAAGAGGGAAGGCAGGGGACGGGGGGATAAGAGAATCAACTGAAGACTTGTATGCATGCATATGAGAATAACCAATGGACAAAAGACACTGGGGAGTGGGGGAATACCAAAAGGGGGGGGGAGGAGACATATGTAATACTCTTTGTAATACTTTAAGAAATAAAAAAAATAATAAAATAATAATAAATAAATAAAATTATACAGCCACAGAAATGGAAAGCAGGTTAGTGTTTGTCAGATTGGGGCGGGGAGGGGCAGAAGGAAAGTGGAGTGGCTATAAAAGGGCAACATGAGAGATCTTAGTGGTGATGAATTGTTGTGTATTTTGACTTATATTAACATCAATATCCCAGTAGTGATGCTACTAAATGTGGAAGCATGGGAGACTTGGTTGGAAAGTCTGTAAGGAAGAAATTCTGAAAAGGGAGGCTGGCTGAAGGTGGCCTGCCTCTGTGTCTCAGAATTCCAACTTAGGGAAGTTGGCTAAAGGTGGCAACTTCCTAATTGTTTCTTCACCTTTCCAAACAAGTCTGCGCACGTGCAGACCCTTGGTTGTTTACTAGAATCATTATGCTTAATCTTTAGGTGTCCTTGCTTAAAGGACACTGCAGACACATGTGTCCCTCCAAGATTACTTACCCTACTGATTGTATCTAAAAGATAAACTTTGCCTTAAACTGCTGCTACAATAAAAGCCTGAAGAGGCAGGCAAATGAGGTTGTCTGGTTCCTTTAGCCAGGCAGTCCCTTAGCCCTCTCTTTCACAGCAAACGTGTGTCAGAGTTATCATTCATCCGTTGCTCAGGGTCTGCTGGTCAGCCTTGGCAACTAAACTCATGAGGTTTGCCACTTGGGGATACTCTGTTCAAGAACGAGATGTGGTTGTCATTGGGTAGTTTAATTTACTTGCAGCAAATAAAGGAGACAAGGGATTTACATCCAAAATAGTATCCCCAAGACATTCACCAGTGGTACATAAGGGGTTAATATCCAAATTTTTTAAAAGAACACATACTACTCAACACCAAAAAACCAAACAATCCAATTTAAAAAAATGGACAGAAGACCTGAATAGATACTTCTCCAAAAAGGAAATACAGATGGCCAATAGACATATTAAAAATGCTCAGCATCACTAATCATCAAATTAGTGAAAGTTAAAATGACATAGGTACCACCTCACACCAGCCAGAATGGCTATCACCAATAAATCAACAAATGGCAAGTACTGGCGAGGTTGTGGAGAAATGTCAGGGTAACTTGTAACTTCCCTTTTTCCCAGACCCTTCAGGGCACAACCAAATGCCCTGGGTGCCAGGACAGAGACCACAAAGTCCTTCACTGTTATTGTTATCATGCTAATTGTTGGCTGTTGACTATCCTGCACCCACCTAAGTATGTGTCTATCATTTTACTCATTATCCGATCCCAGCGGTGTCCCCACTGTGCTTTCTCCTGCCTCCCTAATCTATCCCCAATGGATTTCATGTAAATGAAATCCACAACAAAGTATACATTTCCTCCTTTGATTGTAATGTATAAAATAAGGTGAAAAACCACCATTCTCTAAAGCAGGGATCCTCAAACTACGGCCCGTGGGCCACATGCAAATACAAATATTGTATTTGTTCCCGTTTTGTTTTTTTACTTCAAGTTAAATATGTGCAGTGTGCATAGGAATTTGTTCATAGTTTTTTTTTTTAAACTATAGTCCGGCCCTCCAACGGTCTGAGAGACAGTGAACTGGCCCCTGTTTAAGAAGTTTGAGGACCCCTGGGATAGAGCGTTATCTCAATCTGTTGAGATTCTGCTTCCTGGCAATTGTGGACAGTTTGGCTCAAGTAAACTCACAAAATGTTTTTACAGGTTTGGATGTTTTTACATTAATAGAATGAAGACTGGTGCAGCCTCTGTGGTCTTAAAAAATTAAATATGAAACTTCCATTTGCCCAGTGACCCCACTTCTAGGAATATACCCTAAGAAACCTGAAACACCAATCAGAAAGGATGTGTGCACCCCTATGTTCATAGCAGCACAATTTACAATAGCTGAGATCTGGAAAAGCCCACGTGCCCACCAGCTGATAAGGAGATAAAAAAGGTGTGGTACATTTATACAATGGAACACTATGTAGCTGTCAAAAGGATCTCTTATTATTAGCAACAGCATGGATGGACCTGGAGAGTATTGAAATAGGAATTTTAGGGGTAAACTAGGACAGGTTTAGGAAATTTTAGGAATTTTGGAAATTAAGGAGACCATGGAGGAAGCACAGGGTTGCAGAGCAGCAGAAGGTATATTTCCATACAACAGGGAAACTGAAAAGCTGCAACAGGTGCATTTCCATAGAATGAGGGAGCTGGGAACAGCAGGTCTGTATTTACAAAATAAAGGGAAGGAAGCCGCATCCAGGAGAAGAA
This sequence comes from Myotis davidii, assembly GCF_000327345.1. NCBI lineage: Eukaryota > Metazoa > Chordata > Mammalia > Chiroptera > Vespertilionidae > Myotis > Myotis davidii. The sequence goes on from NW_006294762.1 coordinate 93,440, forward strand.
GGAAGCCCGGAGGGAATAGGAAACAATAAGGAAGGAGGGGGAGAACTTCACATGTCTCTTGTGAGGTTCAACCTTTGAGCCCAGGAGTAACTATAGTAACCAGTTTAGGGAAACAGTGAGCAATCAGAGGGGATATGAGGGCACCGGGATCTGCAGCCTTTATAAGCTGCAGGGAAAAGGAGCTCAGTGGGACGCTTTCCCTCTCCCCACGTGGGAGTCTGTACTTGTTCTTCAGTAGATCTCCACCTTTGCTATGCCACTTTCTGTCTGTGGATTCATTCTTCGATTCTGGCGGACAAAGAATCCGGGTTCCAGTCCAAAAATTCTGTTTCAATATTATGCTAAGTGAAAGAAGAACAAAATAGATCCAGAGACATAGAAGCATGGAACAGATTGAAGAACTTCAGAGGGAAGATGGTGGTGGGTGGATGGGTGGGAAGAGATTAACTAAAGAACTTGTATGCATATATGCATAACTCATGGACACAGATAATAGGGTGGTGAAGGCCTGGGGGTGGGGGCAGGTGCAGGATGGAGGGGGGGTCAATGGGAAAAAAAACTCCACAAAGGGGACAGCTGTAATGCTTTCAAAATTAAAGATAAAAATAAATAAATACATACATAAATAGCAAGTGTTGGCAAGGATGTGGAGAAAAGGGAACCTTCGTGCATTGTTGGTGGGAATACAGATTGGTGCAGCCACTATAGAAAACAGCAG
>NW_006294762.1:94718-95212 GCF_000327345.1 Myotis davidii
TCTGGTGTCACAACAAAAAGTCTGTGTCAATATTATGCTAAGTGAAAGAATAACAAAAATAGATCCGAGACATAGAAGCATGGAACAGATTGAAGAACTTCAGAGGGAAGATGGTGGTGGGTGGATGGGTGGGAAGAGATTAACTAAAGAACTTGAATGCATATATGCATAACTCATGGACACAGATAATAGGGTCGTGAAGGCCTGGGGGTGGGGGCAGGTGCAGGATGGAGGGGGGGTCAATGGGAAAAAAAACTCCACAAAGGGGACAGCTGTAATGCTTTCAAAATTAAAGATAAAAATAAATAAATACATACATAAATAGCAAGTGTTGGCAAGGATGTGGAGAAAAGGGAACCTTCGTGCATTGTTGGTGGGAATACAGATTGGTGCAGCCACTATAGAAAACAGTGTGGAGGTTTCTCAAAAAATTAAATATGGCCCTGCCGGTTTGGCTCAGTGAGTAGAGCATGGGCCTGTGGACTGAAGAGTCC
>NW_006294762.1:95290-104967 GCF_000327345.1 Myotis davidii
GTTGTAGCATGTACTCAAAAAGATAAAACTCTAAATTATGATCTTGTTTAATTAATTTAAACTTTTTATTTTATATTTTTTAAATAGATTTTATTGATTGTTTACAGAGAGGAAGGGAGAGAGATAGAGAGTTAGAAACATCGATGAGAGAGAAACATCGATCAGCTGCCTCCTGCACATCTCCTACTGGGGATGTGCCTGCAACCCAGGTACATGCCCTTGACCAGAATCGAACCTGGACCTTTCAGTCCGCAGGCCGACGCTCTATCCACTTAGCCAAACCGGTATAAAAATATTTTAAAAAGCAAATAAAAATTTTTAAAAAGTATGTTATTTAAAAAAAATTTAAATATGAAACTGCCAGTTGACCCAGCGATTCCACTTCTGGTGAGGAGGAAACTGGTCTTGCAAGGCGTGTTATGCTAAGTGAAAGAAGAACAAAATAGATCCAGAGACATAGAAGCATGGAACAGATTGAAGAACTTCAGAGGGAAGATGGTGGTGGGTGGATGGGTGGGAAGAGATTAACTAAAGAACTTGTATGCATATATGCATAACTCATGGACACAGATAATAGGGTGGTGAAGGCCTGGGGGTGGGGGCAGGTGCAGGATGGAGGGGGGGTCAATGGGAAAAAAAACTCCACAAAGGGGACAGCCTCGTATTACTCACTCTGATTTGGAAATTATTGCCGGAGTTCACTAGTGTTAATAAATAGGTTCCTCCCTTTCTCTAGGAAGCATGCTTGGTATTTCTTTGGTCTTCTGTAACACAGGGAATATATCCAAAGAAACACAAAATACTAATTCAAAAGAATTGCCAAACCGGTATAAAAATATTTTAAAAAGCAAATAAAAATTTTTAAAAAGTATGTTATTTAAAAAAAATTTAAATATGAAACTGCCAGTTGACCCAGCGATTCCACTTCTGGTGAGGAGGAAACTGGTCTTGCAAGGCGTGTCAGGCCATAAAAACTGTGAACAATGCACTGTCCTGGGGGAATGGGGGGAGGGGAGGGGGAGGAGGGATGGGAAGGTCGTTATCACTGGCCCCAGGACCGATGGATATGGCCTGGGGACCCCCAACACCTGGGGGCCTTCCTGTAAGCCCACAAAAGGGGGTGGAACCATATCTGCAAAACAAAGACCCCAGAAGGTTATAAAATGTGAAGCCCTCCTCGTATTACTCACTCTGATTTGGAAATTATTGCCGGAGTTCACTAGTGTTAATAAATAGGTTCCTCCCTTTCTCTAGGAAGCATGCTTGGTATTTCTTTGGTCTTCTGTAACACAGGGAATATCCCACTTCTGGGAATATATCCAAAGAAACCTAAAATACTAATTATAAGGAATATATGCACCCCTATGTTCATAGCAGCATTATTTACAATAGCCAAGATCTGGAAGCATCCCAAGTGCCCATAAACAGATGAGTGAATAAAAAGGCAGTGGTACATAAATATTACCCAGCCATAAAAAGAATGAAAACTTACCATTTGCCAACAACGTGAATGGACCTAGAGGGTATAATGCCAAGTGAAATAAGTCAGCTGGAGAAAAACAAATCCCATATGATTTCACTTAGATGTAGAATTTAAAGTGCAAAAACCCCCACAAGTAAACAAAATGGAAACAGACTATGGCTATGGCTACAAAGGTCAGACTGATGGTTGTCAGAGGGGAGGGTGTTGGGGGGCTTTGTAATAAAGGTGAGGGGACTGGGGCTGGTGGAGGTGAGCAAAGGAGCGGGAAATGGGGTCAATGATAAAAACAATGTTAAAAATGTAAAAATAAAAAATAAAAAAGAAGGTATAATGTTAAAAAAAAAAAAAAGGTGCCGGGATTAAGAAGTATGACTAGATAGGCACAAACCCGCCATGGGCTGTAAAGTGCAGCCAGGGCACCTGGCCCATCACCCTGTAATCACTGCAGTGCCAGATGGGCCCCGAAACAGCCCAGGGAGCCCGTGTGAGGTCAGGGCTGTCTAATCCGCAGCCTATGCCCTGGAGGACACAAGGCCAACGGGAAGGTAGTCTGTGATTGAAGCACTTAGAGAAGGCGGAGCTCTGGCTCCTGAAGGAAGGCTCAGCGACTTGGCGAGCGGCCTGGGCAGCCATGTTTCTCTTCGCAGTTGGCTCCACTCATCAGGTTGGTTCTTGCCGAGCTCGTCCTGTTTACAGCTGCGTTTGCAGAAGGCTGGGCTGCATTGTAACCTCAGGAAGAAGAGCATTTAGTAAGAGCTCCCAGACCCGGAGACCCAGCTCAGTGCTAATGCTCTATAGCAGTGGTTCTCAACCTCCCTAATGCCGCGGCCCTTGAATACAGTTCCTCATGTTGTGGTGACCCCCAACCATAAAATTATTTTTGTTGCTACTTCATAACTGTCATTTTGCTACTGTTATGAATCGTCATGTAAATATCTGCTATGCAGGATGTATTTTCATTGTTACAAATTGAACATAATTAAAGCATAGTGATTAATCACAAAACAATATGTAATTATATATGTTTTCCGATGGTCTTAGGCGACCCCAAAGGGGCCTCGACCCACAAGTTGAGAACCGCTGCTCTATAGTGTTACAAGATGTGATCATTTCGTGTAACTGCATGTGTGAATCTACAGTTATCTAAAAATTTAAAATTTAATTTAAAAAAAGAGGGAGGTCAGGACACTGAGCATTAGCCATTTCGAAAGAGTTCTTAGAAGTGGAAGACTGGATGGAGCAGCCGGAGCCCCAGGTCCCAGGTTCTATACAGGCCACTCTCACTGACCAGCGTAGGAGAGGCTGTCCCCACCTTGGTTCTTGCCAGTGTCATGGGAACAAATTGAAACGAGTGCCCTGCTGGCACTGTGACAAGGACAACTTAGTAAAGCAAGCAAACTTATTAAAGCAGCCAGGAGAGCGCGTCTATCTCCTGTGTCGGGCCAGAGCGCAGGGGGCTGTCCCGCTCACCCGGGGAAGGGGTGCCTGGCGACACCCTCCTGCCACAGCCTCCGATGTCCTCTGCTGAGTACCTTGGCGTAGGTAGCTCCAAGGTCCCTCTGCACTTTGTTGTGGTCTTCCCAGCGTTCCTGCGAGGCACCGGGTAGCTTTATGTTGGGGGGCCTTGAGACTGCTGGCTTCTCTGTTTAGGGAGTAAAAAAAACTTAAAACTGCCCCTCCCTCCCCGCCTTCTTTCCGCATTCTCTCCCTTAGGGAGGCTCTTAACCATTTGCTCGCCAGGGTCCTTGGCGGGGTGGAATATGGCTTGTTAGTGACGAGCTGGCTGCGGGCTGTCCTCGCTGCGTGGCTTGTTTAATGTTCTTGTCCCCGCTTCCCTGTTCCTCCTGCGCTCGAGCGTTTCTAGCTCCTCGCTGTCTGTAACAGCCTGCGAAGGAAGGCTCGGTGAGAGTGTGCATCCTGCACAAAGTGAAGCTTTAGTGCCACAACAGACCCCCGGCGTGGGGAAGCTGGGGGCTGTTGGCGGCTCCGGGGCCTGAAGGCGACCTCAGCGAGGAGGCAGGAGGGGAGCCAATGCGGTTCTTTCACACGCTTGGTGATGGGCGGGGAGAGCGGGTCTGGGAAGGGCGCGAGGCGCCCGGGGGAGCCAAACGCGCAGGTGAAGGGATTCGCCTGGGGAACGAGGGAAACCTTTTCCTCTGGATGGAAAGACGAGGCTGGGATCTGCAAAAAGCTAGCCAATTAGGAGGGAGGGAAAAGGAGGCGAAGGAAACGTCCTTTGCTCCCTTCGCTCCGCCAGGGCGCCGCTCCCTCCTCCCCCTCCCGCGGGGGCCCTCTCCACCCCACTCTGTCCACGAACGTCCGTTCCGGCCTTGCCTCTCTCGTCAGGGGTGTGCCGGCGCCCACGACGCAATAAATATCAAAGGGGCCTGGAACGGAGAATAAAATGAATCGGTGCCCTCGTATTAAACGTTCCTTTCCATGGCTATCTATCGGGCCGGTCTCCTTTGCCTCATAAACCCGCAGAGAATACGACGAGGGGAAGGGGCTCGGAAAGAAAATGAACAGGAGGAGGGTGACGCTTGGGGGTGACTCCCTGGGCCGAGGGCGGGCGGCCGGGAGGAAGAGGCGCCGGGCGAGCGGGAGGCGCCCGGCCCGGGGCACAGCCCCGCGGGGACGGAGGGGCGCTCCTGCCCGCGACGGCGCCTCCCGGGAGAAGGCGCTCCCGCTCGGGTCCTCCACCCGCACAGCCGTTTTCTCGCACGAGTCTGTTGTGCTTTCCTTTATGAGTTTGAGAAAAACATTGTCTCTCTCTTTTTTTTTTGTTCAACGAATATTTTCATATTTGTAGAGGGTAGGTCCACTATTTTAATCCCTACGGCGCTCTCTCTGCGACCGCGGGGTGGACCGGGGCCTCCGAGACCTTCCGCCCCCGCGCCCCGCTTGCTGCTCTCTTCAGATAAGGCGGAATGGCCTTGTCATTTAAGTTTTTTATTCACTAGATATTAAATATTTTTAAAATAAACACCATGACGAACACTTTGAGGAATCCAGAGATATATTTAAACACGTCTTGGACAGGCTTACCAGTTTATGAGGAGAAAGACAAGGAAACCATTTCAAATTAGTGGAACAGGAGCCGCCGCCCTCGCTGAGGCTACACTTTACTCGGCGGAATCCCCACGCCCAGCGCAGAGAGGCCCCGGCCGGCTGCTGCCCCAGATCTCCTCGGGTTGGCACAGCGCCCCTCTCTAGGTCTTATTGGCTGGTGCCCTGCGGTCCATGAAAAAATAAATATAATTTTGCAGTAGTTCGGGAAATCGGGAAGGAAGCCATGGTCGCAGGATTAGAGCATTTGACTGATAAACTTTTATCCAAGTCCCATTACCATCCTCCCTGGTGGTCTAGTGGTTAGGATTCGGCGCTCTCACCGCCGCGGCCCGGGTTCGATTCCCGGTCAGGGAAGTTGCTTTTTCCACCCCCCCCCAAACGGCCGCACTCCTTCCGAGCTAAAGGCAACCTATAAAGATTAAACTCTAAATTGCATACAGTTTTGCCCTTAATATTCATATGAAGCGTATTTTGGAAATTTTGTGACATTCTTGGTATCTCAAATGCAAAATGACTTTTCAATAAGTTCTAGAATTTTGTTAATGAGCTCTGCACTGCTCTAAGTGTTTTTAAAATGTAACTCATTAGTTGGATAATTCACTGAGCGGGACATTTTGGAGACAGTTGATTAACTTCAGGAGTTGTTTCATATTAGCATCACGCGTTGAAAAGATAGTTGTTAAGGTGAAAGAAGAAATTGGGAAGTCATTTTCAGATCTGTCTCAGCTGGCGGTGCGTGCGTTTCCGAAGGGGAGAGCTGCTGGAGCTGGGACAGGCACTCCCTCCCTCCCGGGCTTCCTCGCTCCTCGGTCCCATTCTGGGAGCGCCCCGAAATGCCGACACGGGACTTCCCCCGGGACGAGGCGGTCCCGGGACTGCGTGATCTCTCGGGAGCCTGGGGTTTCCCAGACTAGGAACAGGAGAAGGTCGTGGAATCAGCAAAACCGCGAAGCCCGCGCACGAGTGAGGAGCACCGCGGACTGCCGCCCGAGGGATGAATGACGCTGCTTGACCAGGCGCGGCGCCTCTGTGCCGAGTGGCTTCTGGCAGTGTTGGGAATAAATCTTTGTTACCAGGCTTGTCTCATAGGAACTACAGATATATTGCTTGTTCTTCCCTTCTCCTTTCTTATGAAAGTTCGATGCATATATGACTTCTTCCCAACTTCTAAACAAAGGCCGTGCTGACCTTGACCTTACTGTACTGAGACATGGTGATGTGATGTTTTTGTGATCATGTTAAATGAAGCAGAACTTTCTCTAACTAATTGCACATTGCCTGCTTTCCCCCACACCCACCCACACATATAAATTCATAAATTCCAAAACCTCTCTGAGCTGGGACACTCCTTTTGCCATTTTGCCAGTACTCTCCTTGAGTGAATAAACTCGGACACATCCGTAAGCTCAATTTGTCTAAGAAATTTTGTTTGGACATAAGCATAAAGCAGTATAGTTTGTCAGTTTCATGTGTATTCTGAGGCTCTTCCCTGTCTTTCTGCTTAACGTTTCACAGGAAATCAGCTCTGGAGGCCTGATGGCACTCACTTCCTGAACACTACCCTCTGCATGACGTCATAGTTCGTCTCCTCTGTGTAGCAAGAGTCCTTTGCTTCATTTCTTTTCACAGCTCTGTTTCTATGAAGTACTCGTGGTGGGACCCCTAAATGTGCTCAATGTTTTTTTTTTGTTTATTTGTTTCTTTTTTGAACTTTCCACATAAAGCTAATGAGACAGGGACTCTTCTTTGAAAGCTATATGACTTTTTCCTTCTCCTGTTATGAGCTATTATTCATTCTCCTTGGAGAAAAAAAATGTTCTAAACTGTATTTTAGCACAATAGGTTCTGTTGACTCACTTGTCTACTCAGAGAACAAATGACAAACGCAAAATCCATCTTAAGGCAAGAGGAAGAAGGAAGAATGTGAATGGGTGTAAAACAAAGGACAGCCATTGAGGCCAACAGTCCATCCTGAGCACCAAGGCCAGTGCGGGCTTGCGTTACACTGGGTACCCTAGTCCCTACGGAAGGCGAAAAATGAGCAGGACAGTCATATCTCCTAACACCCCAAGCCCCAGCTTTCTCATCGGTTAAAAGGAGTAAATACATTTACTGCATAAAATCACTATGAGGAATAAATGAAATAATGCACAAAGGTGCTCAGCATACTATTATCCTAATCCATATGTTTTTACCATTATCATCATCATTATTGTTAGGCTAGGTGGCTCAGGAGGCGGCGCAAGAAATAGAGAGTCCAGTGAATCAGAAAGGAAAGGAAAAGGTTTATTTCTGTGTCCCCAGGAGACCCATGTACCCCAAGGACAGGGCAGTGGATTCACACCAACAGGGAGGGGGGCGCTTTTTTTATACTGCGGTTGGGTGAGGGGCAGGGACATGAGCTGAGGTATTCAGTTGAGGAAGTTTCAGCTGCAGGGGTCAGCCAGGTATTCAGGAATGAGTCAGTATCTGTGTGGGGGTAGGTGTGGATTCAGGGAGAAGCCTGTATCTGTGTCTGGCACGCTGATCTGCCAGAAATGCCAGGGGGAGTCCATTATCTCATCACAGGTCTGCATGTGTCCGATCCTGGGCTCTCTCCGACAACAATTATTACCCTTGTGGTACTTATGTTGAATGGAAGAGACAGATATTATAAACAAGTTTTGTATTGGTAGAAAGATTAATCTGTTAAAATGGAGTGTGGAAAAATCATCCTGGAGAGAGAGAGAGAAAAAGAGAGAGAGAGGAGAGAGAGAGAGAGAGAGAGAGAGAGAGAGAGAGAGAGAGAGAGAGAGATTGAGATTCCAAGGCAGGAGAACAGATGGAGACCTGCATTCCAGGACAAGGGACCAGGACCAGCGCAGCACAGGACTGAATGCGCCTGCATGTGAAGAGTCCTGCACACTCAGGACTTAGAATTCGAAATTCTTTGAAACTTGAAAAATCTCTGCGACTGATGAAATGGCACAAGTTTTCAATGTTGAGCTTTCTGGCCATACACAGTAAAGCTAGGACTAGAATTCCATGTATATTCCAATGGCAGTGCAGGCATATCCTAAAGACACATATTGTAGTGCTTTCCAGAAAAATTTTGAAGTCTGTGGGCCCTGGGGAGCTGGTTAATTATTTATTTTTTTTAAATATATTTTTATTGGTTTCAGAGAGGGAGGGAGAAAGAAACATCAATGAGGAGAAAGAATCATCGATCCAGGGGATCGAGCCCACAACCTGGGCATGTGCCCTGACCAGGAATTGAACTGTGGCCTCCTGGTTCATAGGCCACTGCTCAGCCACTGAGCCACCGGGCTGGGCTTACATGCTTACAATCAGACTAATCTCTAAACAGAGGATCGTAGGTTCTCCGTTCAATTTCCAGGAATCTGTGCAGGTGGTTGGGAATCTCATTCTCCTGCCCAGCTTACCCACAAGGCGAACCTGTGCACGGAAGCTCTGCAGCCCTCCTGGCGGGAACAGAAGCAGCAAGAAGTGTATTGAGTAGGAGTAGGCCAGGCCAGCCCCGCCCCCGGCCAGGAAGAGGGGTGCATTTGTACTACTTACTAGTAACTCCTGTTCTGACTGTGCCGGCCTGAGGAAATGGTCAGAGAGTGGCATGTCCAGGGCCCCCTGCTCCACCCCCAGCACCCCTGCTGGCCAGTGGAGGCTGTCTGAGCAGCCTCCTCCAGTTTTAACCCTCCTTTACCACCTGCTGCTTTCTCCCTTTCCTCACCCCTGGCTCCTTCGGGAATCGTGGGTTTCTGCCCTGGAGGCCGGTAGGGGGAGAAGGACTGAAGGATTCACTCCCCCATCCCCAGTCTTGTCACTGCAACCCTCACACGGCCCACTCCTTGGTGCATTCTAGGTTCCTCCAAGCAGGTCTTTCCAGATCCACCCCGTGTGCTCCCCCAACAACTGTGACCCAGCCGGTCTCCAGCCCCACGCTGAGCTGCAAGTGGAAGAACTGGGCCGACGCTGCCTTTCCAGCCTTGGTTCTGAGGGCAAGGGCAGCGCCTCCAGGGTCTCCGCTGGACCCTGTCGCACCGCCTGGCACCAGCGGCCTATGGACGCCCACTTGCTGGCGTCACTTTCTCTCCAATTATTTCTTCATTTTTCTATTGGTTTCCCTCCCTCTTAGTTCACTATTCAGGAGTGTACTAGTAAACTCTAGAGACAGGAAATTGGTCCCTGGCTTGATGTCTTTGGTGGATGAAATGGAAACTGAGGGAGGACCGTCTGGGGGTTAGGGTGTCACCAAGCAGCCAGTCTCCATCCAGCTGGGCCGGTTTGCCCGCAGAACCCAGCACTGAGGGGACCTGCTGCTGCCGGCGGCTGAGAGGCAGGCGGCTCAGACGCCAGGGAGAATGGAGGCTCCTGGCCAGGGCTGCGGGGGAGTGCGGAGCCCCTCAAGGAGGGAGAGTGGAGAGACCGCGTTCTCACCGTCCTTGAAAATCTATTTTCTTAGTCATTTTTCTGAAGTCATCTCCCCAGGAACTAGCACTGGTCATTGGTAAAGTATTGCAACGACGGATGATGAGATAATACTGAATCAAGTTTTGACCTTTTAGGAGGACGAGGTCATGTGAGGACAAAGTCGAGATTTGAGACGCTGGCTGGAGACTGAGGGGGTGCGGCCACAAGCCAGGGGGTGCGGGCGGCGCAGGACGCCTGGTGAGCGGGACTTTTGGCCCCCAGGCTGAGAGAGGGTCCTCAGACGCCACGCCCTTTGCGGTAGTTTGTTGCCTTGGCCGGAAACTGCCCGGGCAGTGCAGGCAAGGCTCGGAGCGGCCCTGCTCAGGCGTTTGTGAGAAAGCCCAGTTTTCCTTAGATGACAGAATCCACTTACCGGCACCGAGTTTCTTGGAGGGACTGGCAACACAACGGGAACTCCGCGTGAGTAACTGTCTCTCCTGTGGCCTCATCCTCGGCGTGGCCCCGCAGCCGCCCTCGGGTGAGCACACCTGCCTGGCCGAGACTTTGGCCCTAACTAAGAAGGGACGCGGGCAGCGCCTTCACCAACGCGTTGCGTCCCCTCCGGACGCAGCTCGCTCGCAAACGATCTGCCTCTGCACCTGAGCCGGCCCTCCCCGCCCCGGGGCGTCTCTGGGGAGACAGAGGCCTCCGGAATTTT
>NW_006294762.1:105381-109838 GCF_000327345.1 Myotis davidii
CCCCCCCGCCCCCCCGCGGAGCAGGGCTCTGGGGCCAGGCCGGCAGGGGCTCCCTGCGGGCTGGGAGGAGCCACGGGAAGGGAGCCGGAGGGGACGACATTGCCCGGGAGAAAATGCAGGAAAAGCAGCATTTAGTGGCCGAGCGTCCGAAGCCTTGGCTAAGGTCTCGGCCGTGGATGTCCACGCCGCGCTGCCCAGACGGTCCTCCCGAGGGCGGGCCTCGCCCTCCGCCTGAGCGCCGCCAGCCACCTGCCCTCGGCCTCCTCTCCAGCCGCCTCTCCCACCAGCTCCAGCCTCACACGGAGGAGGGGCCCTGTCCCCTGACTTAGGGCCGAGGGAGCTCTCCAGCATTAGGTGGATTATTGCCCACATGCGGCAGAGTGCTCACCAGGAGCGTTCTGGACCGGCAGCCGCAGGGCCCGGATTTCGCGGGCGGGTTAGGGAGTGCGCGCTGCGGGGGAGGGAGGCGGCGCGCCGCGGCTCTGCTGGGGCCGTTGTTCAGGTCTCTGCGCCGGGCTGCGTGTGAGTCTCTCTGCTGTTTTTCTTCACCAACAACGAGTTCTCTGATTCACCACAGGCACCAGCTGGGTGTCCCACGTGTCAACCCAGCCCCGGCACCAGCCGAGTTGCCGCTGATCCCCGCTCAGCCCACAGACCTTCCCACCTCTGGCACCTTTGCCCGTTCCAGGCCTGCGGACCTCGGACTGACCAGCTGTAAACAGGTTGGGTAATTTGCAGAACCACTCAGAACTCAGGAACACACTTACTTGACTTTCATTTAATGGTTTATTATAAACAGATATAAGTCAGAAAGAGACGCAGAGTGCAAGGCATGGGTTGAGGCACCTGGCGCTTCCATTCCCTGCCCAGATCCCCACCCTCCCAGCACCTCGGCTCCTCCTCTAGTCAGCTCTGAAGCTCTCCTAGATCAGTCATTTTGTTTTTTAATGAGGCTTTCATCACGTGGGCATGACAGTTACTAACTCAATCTCCAGTCCTCTCCCCTCCCGGGAAGGTTAGGGAAAGGGGGCGGGGCCGAGCGGAGCATGGCTTGGTCTTTCTGGCAACCAGCCCTCACCCTGAAACGATGTGGGGGCCCACCAAGCATGGCCTCTTAGGACAGAAGGGGCTCCTAGCATCCAGAACTTAAAGAGATGCGAGACCTGTGTCAGGAACTGTCAGGGCCAGCCTGATAGGGTTGAGCCGGGCTGAGGCAGGGAGGTGGGAATTGAGAAAAGAAAGAAAGACAGGCCGAAACCGGTTTGGCTCAGTGGATAGAGCGTCGGCTTGCGGACTGAAGGGTCCCCGGTTCGATTCCGGTCAAGGGCATGTACCTGGGTTGCGGGCACATCCCCAGTGGGCGATGTGCAGGAGGCAGCTAACTCTCTATCTCTCTCCCTTCCTCTCTGTAAAAAATCAATAAGATATATTTAAAAAAAAAAGAAAGAAAGAAAGACAGGAAAGCGGGGTCGGGAGGACCCCAGTTCTCTTGATGAACTGAAGCGAGTTTATTAGCTCTACAATCCTATTTATACACAACACACTGAATAGGAGGTCTGTCAAGAGGAGTGTATTCTTTGTTCCTCTTAATCTCTAAGGGAGGGACACAGCAGAAGGACAAATTTTCAGTACAGCATATCTCAGTAAATAGGTACAGACTTCTTGGCAAGCTATGAAAGGCTGTTTTCATTTTACAAATGTTACTTTCATTCTACTGATAATCACCATCCAAACAAGTTTGGAAAAACTATGTAAATAAGGGTCCTGGCCTTACTAGCCCCTGCAGGTGCAAGGACCTTGCCAACTTACATCTGGCCTCCAACAAGGAACTAGGGACAAAGACTGACATTTATATTTCCTACTATCCCACAGTCACCAACTGCCTCATGTTCTGGACTGTCTTTCAAGAATATTTATCTATGACATCAGAGGAATGGTGTTGTGAGATCCCTTGGCCTCTCCCCCTGAAACTTTAAAAACTTGATCTACTACAACTCAACAAAGGGTTCCCTGTTCAATGCAGAGGCAGCCTGAGACCCAGCATGAGGCATCTTAAGGTGGGCAAACGGGAGCTGAGAAGGGAGGAGAGTCCAGATCGCCCAGAGAGGGGAGGAAGCGGGCAGCAGCAGGCACTTCCTTCCCTGGGAGGCGGGAGGGACAGAGAGCCTCAGTGGGCACTCCAGCAGGGCAAGCTGTGTGAGCCATGGCTGAGGCAGCTGAGAGACTGGGGAAAGGACTCAGGGCAGGGGTTCTGCCACGCTGCCCACTGTCTAGTGGCCAGAGTGTCAGACAAAGAAATGGAGTCACAGAGCCATGCCATCCCCTTGGACTTGTTTCCAATTGCCCTGCTATCCGGTAGAGGAGCACATTATCTGTAAGCCAAGAGCTATTGCAGCGGAATCAGTGTTCCCTCTGTGACTGTTACCAGGGTGGGTGCATGAGGGGTGGGCTCAGTGCGCGGAGGGCGTTGATGAGTCTGGCTAAATCAATCTTGTTTATCTTTTCAAAGAACCAGATCTTGGTCTCATTGAGTTTTGTATTTTTTTAGTCTCTGTGTCATTTATTTGTGCTCTGATCTCTATTATTTCCTTCCTTCTACTTATTCTGGGCTTTTCTTGCTGTTCTCTTTCTAAATATTTAATGTAGGCTTGGATAGTTTATTAAAATTTTTTCTTGTTTTCTGAGGTAGGTCTGTAGTGCTATGAACTTCCCTCTTAGGATGCTCTTGCTGTGTCCCATAGGTCTGGGGTTGTTGTGTGTTCATTTTCATTTGTTTCGAGGAAGTTTTTTATTTTTTTTTTATCTCATTGGTAATCCATTCATTGTTTAATAACATATATTCCATAGCTTTCGAGTGGAATGTTCTGAAGATGTCAATTAGTTCCGTCTGATCTAGTGAGTCATTTAGGATTGCTGTTTCCTTGTTGATTTTTTGTCTAGAAGATTTATCTAGTATGTCAGTGGAATGTTAGTAGTAAAGTCCTATACTATAAGTGTATTGCTGTCGATTTCTCCTTTAAAGTCCTCCAGAAGGTTTTTTTTAATATATATTTTATTGATTTTTTACAGAGAGGAAGGGAGAGGAATAGAGAGTTAGAAACATCGATGAGTGAGAAACATAGATGAGCTGCCTCCTGCACACTCCTCACTGGAGATGTGCCCGCAACCAAGGTACATGCCCTTGACGGGAATTGAACCTGGGACCCTTCAGTCCGCAGGCTGATGCTCTATCCACTGAGCCAAACCGGTAGGGACCTCCAGAAGTTTTTGAAAATATATTTAGGTGCTACTATATTGGGTGCATATATGTTTACCAGGATTATATTCTTTTGTTGGATTGACCCCTTTAATATTATGTAGTGACCTTTGTTGTCTCTTGTGATGGCCTTCATTTTGAATCTATTTTGTCAGATATGAGAATTGCTACCACAGGTTGTTGTTTTTTCCCTTTTCATTTGCATGGACAAATTTTTACCATCCCTTCATTCTCACCTTGTGTGAGCCTTTTGTTCTGAGGTGGATCTCTTGTAGACAGCATATAGTTGGGTCATGTTTTCTTATCCACTCAGCTACCCTTTGTCTTTTGATTGGAGCATTTAAGCCATTTACACTAAGGCTATTATTGATGGTTACTTATTTATTGCCATTTTAATTCTGTGTGCCTAGCTTCTATCTCTGTTTCTTCTTCTCATTACAGCAGTCCTTTTAGCATTACTTGCAGTGCTGGTTTGGTGTTGACAAACTCCTTTAGCCTTTATTTTGTCTGAGTAGAAAGCTCTTTATTTCACCGTCACCGTCTATTTTAGATGATAACCTTGCTGGATGTAATAATCTTGATTTTAGGTCCTTATTTTCCACTAGAGGCTCAGTGCACGGGATTCATGCACTGGTGGGGGGCATGGCCTGTCGGGATCAGCCCAACTGTGGGAGTGCTGCTCATCTGGGTCATCCCAGCGGTGCTCCCACTGTGGGAGCACACTGACCACCAGGGGGCAGCTCCTGAGTTGAGCATCTTCCCCCTGGTGGTCAGTACACATCATAGCTACTGATGAACTGGTTGTTTTGGTTGTTCTGCTGTTTGGTTGCTGGGCTATTATATAGGACTAGTAGCCTGGTGCATGAAATTGTTCTGCTGTGGTTGCTGGGCTATTATATAGGACTAGTAGCCTGGTGCATGAAATTTGTGCACATTAAAAGGGAATTAATTAGCGGAAATATTTTATTTTATTTTTTTTCTTGTTTTTTTTTCTAGCAGAAATATTTTATAATTGCTATTTGCCCTTTCTCTATAATAGAAGTGTGAGAGAGGAAAGGAAATTAGTAAAATGTATATGAAAATTATATATACATTTATTGATAAATAAACAGTAACAAAAGGATATAACAACAACAGAGGCATAATATAAAAAGACAAAACATGGTATGAAAACAACAAAAACATGATATAAAAAAAAAAA
>NW_006294762.1:111589-125665 GCF_000327345.1 Myotis davidii
GGAAAGTATCTGATTAACTCATCAATAGATTTCCGAGAGTAGGCAGAGTATCTGATTAGCTCATCAATAGATTTCCGGGAGTATCTGATTAACAATAATCAACAAGGATCTACATAAGTATCTAAGGAATTAAGGGAACTAAGGTGGGGATGCTTCAACTATTATTACCTAAATTAACTGAGTGGTTCACAGCCCTGACCTTTGTTAGGACTTTCAAGCCCTGACCTTTACTAGGACTTTCAAGGGCTACCAGTTTCTGGGGGGTCTCTGTCTAAACTCAGCTAGTGAAGACAATGAATGGACTCCTGGCATCCTAGGCTTGAAAGAGTTCAGGTGCATGTAGTTGAGTAGGATTGAAACCCAGGAGAATGTTGTAAACATCTTGGTCATGCCCTGACTTTGCCTCGTGGCATCTGCTATAAAAAAGAGACGCGGCTGCGGGTATGGTCGCTGTCTCCCAGAGAAGCAGCGTCCCACTGAGACCCAGCTTTCACTCTCCTGTCTGTCTTTTCTAAGCCTTTTAACCGCCCCCACTCAGGTTCACCCTTGGCTGTGCTGGCACAGAACACTTTATAAAGATATTCCTCCACACTCCAAGGGCGGGTTCCTGCCTCAAGCCTTGCCCTTACCGGAAACAGCTCAGGGGAGGGTGCAGCCATTTCCAAGACAACCCCTACAGGACTGACTTCCTTCCACTTGGTCAAGCCTCCGGTCGTGATGTACACCCAGGGTTTTTATATAAGTAGATTACCTTGAGTACTTCATGACATTCCCTTCTGGCCTGTAAAGTTTCTGATGAGAAATCAGATGACAGCCTCATGGGAGCTCCTTTGTAGGTAACAGTTTGCTTTTCTCTTGCTGCCTTTAAGATTCTCTGTTTGTCTTTAACTTTTGGCATTTTAATTAACATGTGTCTGGGCATGGGTCTGTTTGGGTTCTTCTTCCTTTGGGCTCCTTGTATCTGCTGAACTTGTGTGACTTTTTCCTTCACCAGGTTAGGGAAGTTTTCTGCCATTATTTCTCCAAACATGTTCTCTGTCTATTGCTCACTGTCCTCTCCTTCTGGCACTCCTGTGATGGAAATATTACTCTTCATGTCCCACAGCTCCCTTGAACTGTCCTATTTTTAAATTGCTTTTTCTTTTAATTGAGTGATTTATTCTGCCCTGTCTTCTAATTCACTGATTCGATCCTTGGCTTCTCCTAATTTGCTGTGTGTTCCTTCCACTGTGTTCTTTATTAGAGCTATGCCATTCTTCATACTTACTGTATCTTTTCTCATGCTGTTGAGCAACTTTCCCATCATTATTTTGAACTCTATGCCTGATAAATTTCTTATCTTTATTTCATTTATTTCCTCTTCTGGAGAATTCTCTTGTTGTTTAATTTGGGGGCTTTTTTTGTCTCCCCATATGGGCTGCCTGTTTGGGTTTGTTTCTGTGTATTAGGTAGACCTGTTATGACTCCCAGTCTCTAGTGCAGGCCAATGTCAGCTTCTGTTTGTGACTGGCCCTGAGTACCTTGTTTGGAGATTTCAGCAATCCACAAGTTATAGCGCCCTCTGCTGGTGCTTGGTGCCTTTGTAAAGGACCAAGCTGTCACCAAGGTCTGCTTTACCTAGCTCTGGGACCAGAAAAATATCAGACAAAGACTCAAAACTCTGGAGATCCACCTCTGCCTGCAGTTTGATTGTTATTCAGTCTTGATTAGCCTCAGGCCATTGACCACAACAAGACATAGATGCCAGAGGATGGGGCCATAGGTTTTACAACAGGGTAGGGTAATTGCTTTCCCTCAGGCAAAAGCTGCCTGGATGGTAAAGATATGCTGGAGGAAGATGCCCTCTGCAGTTTGGGGGACTGACTCAGCACAGAAGACCTGGGCAGCTGCTTTCCAACCTCTAACCCACAGGCCCCAACCCTAGGTTCTCCTCACACCGCTGTAGTCCACTCTGCCCTCCCTCTGCTGAGGCCCAGGGTGAGTGGCTGTGAACAAGATTTTGTGGCTCTGCACACAATTTTGTGCATTGGACCTTTAAGTGGGTGCCAGCATTTCCAGCTGTCTCTCCCTGACAGACAGCAACCCTGCTGCTTTTGACAGCCAGATGTTATGTGGGCACCTTTCTGGTGAACTGGGTTGGGCAACCCAGATTAGGGTTTAGACCCCAGAGTTTTCAGGTGGCACCTCCCACTGCTGAGATGTCCCTCCAGAATGTCAGTGCTGTCTGTGGGGCCCGGCCAGCCTTTTTGCACCTTTGCACTTCCTACCAATCTCTGTGCGGTCTCCACTTTTCATTCTTGGTTATCAGGGTTCTCTCCAGCTAGCCTCCAGTTGATTATTCAGGGTGCTTTTTCCGTATTTTAATGGTAAGTCTAGATTGGTCCCGGGAGACTGTCAGCGTAGCTTTCCCTTATTGTGCTGCCATTTTGGAGTCAAGTCATGTCTCTTTTCATCACCATTTATAAAACCTCATAGCCTCTCTTGACTAGCCCTACCTCAATTTTTCTCTGGTAATTACCATACTGTTTTCTATTTTTGTTGTTGTTGTTAATCCTCACCCAAGATTATTTTTTTGCATTGATTTTTATTTTTTATTTTTTTAGAGTGGAGGGGAGGGGATAGACACAGAGAGAGAAACGTCGATGTGAGAGACACACATTGGTTGGTCGCCTCCCACATGCACTCCAACTGGGGGCTGGCGATCAAGCCTGCAACCCAGGCACATGCTGTTGACTAGGAATTGAACCTGTGACCCTTTAGTCCAGGGTTCAACACTCTAACCACTGAGATAACCAGCCAGGGCTGCTTTTTTATTTTTTATTTTTTCTTTAATCCTTTCACCTTTTTAACTTAATCCCCTTAGCCCCGCTGCTCTGACAGCAATAAGTCTGTTTCTATTTTATTTGTAGTATATTTCGTTTGTGGAATCATATGGTATTCATCTTTCTCTGACTGGTGTGTTTCAGTTAGCATAATATTGCCCAAGTCCATCCGTGCTGTCACTACAGATAAGATCCTTCTTTTCGGTAGCTGAGGAGTATTCCATTGTGCAAATGTACCACAGCTTTTTTATCCTCTCATCTACTGATAGACCTGTTGGCTGCTTCCAAACCTTGGCTATTGTAAATAATGCTGCAGTGAACATAGAGGTGCATATAATCTTTCAAATTAGTTTTCACTTTTCTTTGCATAAAATCCCAGAAGTGGAATGCTTGGTCACTAGGTAGTTCCATTTCTATTTTTTTTAAAATATATTTTATTGATTTTTTACAGAGAGGAAGGGAGAGGGACAGAGAGTTAGAAACATCAATGAGAGAAACATCGACCAGCCGCCTCCTGCACAACTCCCACCGGGGATGTGCGCGCAACCAAGGTACAGGCCCCTGACCGGAATCAAACCTGGGACCCTTCAGTCCGCAGGCCGACGCTCTATCCACTGAGCCAAACCAGTCTGGCCATTTCTAATTTTTTGAGGTAACTTCATACTGCATTACACAGTGGCTGCACCAATCTGTATTCCCACCAACAGTGCATGAAGGTTCCCTTTTCTCCACATCTTCACCAACACTTGTTTGTTGATTTGTTGATGACAGTCTGACAAATGTGAAGTGATATCGCATTGTAGTTTTAATTTGCATTTCCCTGAAGATTAGCAACATTGAGCATATTTTCATATGTCTATTGGCTATTTGTATTTCTTCTTTGAAGAAGTATCTATGCAGGTTCTTTACCCATTTTATTAACTGGATATTTTTTGTTGGAAGTTATATACAAGTTCTTCATAAATTATGGATATGAACCCCTTATGAGATGTATCATTAACAAAGACGTATTTCCATTCAGTGAGCTGTTTTCATTTTGCTATGGTCTCCTTTGTTGTGCAAGAACTTTTTAGTTTGATGTTGTCCCCTTTTTAAATTTTCTCTTTTCTTTCCCTTGTCTGAGAAGATGAGAAAAAAATATTGCTACAAGAAATGTCCAAGGTTTTACTGTCTATGGTTTCTTCATGAATTTTTATGGTTTCAAGTCCAACATTGTTTCATTTTTCTCCTTTATTGTTATTTTTTAAAATATATTTTTATTGATTTCAGAGAGGAAGGGAGAGGGAAAAAGAGGTAGAAACATCAACAATGAAAGAGAATCATTGATTGGCTGCCTCCTGCATGCCCCACACTGGGGATTGAGCCTGCAACCCAGGCATGTGCTCTGACCAGGAATCAAATCGTGACCTCCTGGTTCATAGGTTGATGCTCAACCACTGAGCACACCAGCTGGCCTGGTGAGGGTTTTATTCTAGGCTCTCTATGCTGTTCCATTGATTTAAGGTCTTCTTTTATGCCAGTACCATGCTGTTTTGATTATTATAGCCTTGTAGTATATTTAGATGTCAAGTAGTGTGATTCCTCTAACTTTGTTCTTCTTTCTAAAGATTTCTATGGCTATTCAGGGTCTTTTGTGGTTCAATATAAATTTTTGGAATATTTGTTCTAGTTCTGTGAAATATGCCATTGGTATCTTGATAGGAATAGCATTGAATCTGTAGACTGCTTTGGGTAGTATGGACATTTTAATTATGTTAATTCTTAATTATCCATGAACACAATATATACTTTCTCTTATTTGTATCTTCAAATTTTTTTCAGTGTCTTATAATTTTTCAGATACACATATTTACCTTCCTGATTAAATTACTTCCTAGGTGTTTCTTGGTGCAATTGTAAATGGTATTGTTTTTTTAGTTGCTCTTTCTTTTCATAAAATTGATCCTTATTGTTTTTTTTTGTTGTTGTTGTTTTTAAAATATATTTTATTGATTTTCCACAGAGAGGAAGAGAGAGAGATAGAGAGCCAGAAACATCGATGAGAGAGAGACATCGATCAGCCGCCTCCTGCACATCTCCCACCGGGGATGCGCCCGCAACCCAGGTACATGCCCCCGACCGGGATCGAACCTGGGACCCTTCAGTCCGCAGGCCGACGCTCTATCCACTGAGCCAAGCCGGCTTCGGCTGATCCTTATTGTTGAAAGTATTACAGATGTCCTCTTTTTCCCCCATTGACCCTTCCACCCAACACCTACCACCACACCAGGCCTGCACCCACTATTGTCTGTGTCCATGGGTTACTGCAAATATGCATGTAAGTCCTCTGGTTAATCTCTCCCCACCCACTCCCTTCTTCCCTCTATTGGTCCTGGGAGATTCCTCTGTCTGTTGCATGCTTCTATGTCTCTGGATCTATTTTGTTCATCAGTTTATTTTGTTCATCATATTCCACATATGACTGAGATCATATGATACTTATCTTTCTCTGACTGGCTTATTTTACTTAGCATAATGCTTCCCAGGTCCCTCCATGCTGTCTCAAATGGTAAGAATTCCTTCTTTTTTACTGCTGCGTAGTATTCCATTGTGTAGATGTACTACAGTTTTCTAATCCACTCATCTACTGATGGGCACTTGGGCTGTTTCCAACTCTTAGCTATTGTAAATTGTGCTGCTATGTACAAAGGGGTGCATCTATTCTTTCTGATTGGTGTTTCTGGTTTCTTATGATATATTCCTAGAAGAGGTATCACTGGGTCAAATGAGAGTTCCATTTTTAATTTTTAGAGGAAACTCCGTACTATTTTCTGCAGTTACCATCTGATGGTAGGTGTGAGGTGATACCTCAGTGTCATTTTAATTTGCATCTCTCTGATGATCAGTTACTTTGAGCATTTTCTCACATGTCTCTTGGCCACCTGTATGTTCACTTTGGAGAAGTGTCTATTTATGTCCTTTGCCCATTTTGTAACTAGATTGCTTGTTTTCCTTTTGTTAAGTTATATGAGTTCCTTATATATTTTGGATATTAACCCTTTATCAGATGTATTATTGCCAAATATTTTCTCCCATACACTGGGCTCCATTTTCATTTTGTTGATGGTTTCTTTTGCTGTGCAGAAGTTTTTTATTTTGATGTAGTCCCATTTGTTTATTCTCTCCTTAGTTTTTTTTTGCCCCAGGAGATGTATCTGTAAACATACTGCTATGAGAGGTGTCTGAGATTTTGCTGCCTATGGTTTTTTTCTAGGATTTTTATGGTTTCATGACTTACATTTAAGTCTTATCAATTTTTAGCTTATTTTTGTGTATGGTGTAAGTGGGTGGTCTAGTTTCTTTCTTTTTTTTTTTTTTTTTTTGCATATATCTGTCCAATTTTCCCAACACCATTTATTGAAGAGACTGTCCTGACTCTATTGTATGCTCTTGCCTCCTTTGTCAAATATTAATTGAGCATAATGGCATGGGTCTATTTCTGGGTTCGCTGTTCTGTTCCATTGATCTATATGCCTGTTCTTGTACCAGTACCAGGCTGTTTTGTTCACAGTGGCTTTGTAGTGTAACTTGATATCTGGTATTGTGATTTCTCCAACTCTGTTCTTTCTCAAGATTGCTGAGGCTATTCAGGGTCTTTTTTGGTTCCATATAAATTTTTGGAGTGTTTGTTCTAGGTCTGTGAAATATGCCATTGGTATTTTAATAGGGATTACATTTAATATAGATTGCTTTGGGTAGTATGGACATTTTAATGATGTCAATTCTACAAGACCATGAACACGGTATATTCTTCCACTTGTTTATATCTTCCTCTATCTCTGTTTTCAATATCCTGTAGTTTTCTGAGTATAGGTCTATTACCTCCTTGGTTAAGTTTATTCCTAAGTATCTTACATTTTTTTGTTGCAATGGTAAATGGGATTTATTTTTTTAGTTTCTCTTTCTGAGAATTCATTTTTTAAAGGAAGGAGTTTTTGGGTGTAGTTTTTCGGGTTTTCTATGAATAATATAATATCATCTGCCAATAATGACAGTTTTACTTCTTCCTTTCTAATTTAGATGCCTTTTGTGTTTTCTTCTTGTCTGATCACTGTGAATAAGGATTTCCAGTTGAATAAGAGTGGTGAAAGCGGTTTGTCATATAATAAGGTATGATCCTTCTATTCCCACTTTGCTGAGAGATTTTTTTTTCCTTCAAAAATGAGTGTTGGATTTTGTCAAAATGCTCTTTCTGCATTTGTTGATATGATCAAGTGATTTTTGCCTTTCAATTTATGTGATGTATCAAGTTTATTGATTTGTGAATGTTGTAATAGCCTTCCATCCCTGGAATAAGTCCCACTTAGTCATGGTGAATGATCTTTTTCATATATTGCTGGATCTGATTTGCTAATATTATACTGAGGATTTTAGCATCTATGTTCATCAGAGATATTGGCCTGTAATTCTCTTTCTTTGTAGTGTCCTTATCTGGTTTTGAAATTAGGCTAATGCTGGCCTCATAAAAAGATCTTGGAAGTGTTCCTTCATCTTGGATTTTTTTGGAACAATTTGAGGAGAATTGATGTTAGTTCTGTGAATGTTTGGTAAAACTCCCCTGTGAAGTCATCTGGACCAGGGCTTTTCTTTGCTGCGAGTTTTTTGACATTATTATTGGTTCAATTTCATCAGGTGATTGGCCTATTCAGGTTTTCTGATGCCTCTGATTCAGTTTTGGAAGATTGTAATTTTATAGGAACTTGTCCATTAATATACATTATCCAGTTTGTTGGCATATAGTAATTCATAATATTTTCTTACAATCCTTTGTATTTCTGGGGTGTCAGTTGTCACGTCACAGCTTTCATTTCTGCTTTTATTTATTTGCATCCTCTCTCTTTGTTTCTCGATGAATGTGGCTAAAGGTTTTTGCATCTTGTTATCTTTTTCAAAAACCAGCACTTGGTTTTATTAATCTTTTATATTGTTTTCTTAGTCTCTATATCATTTCTTTTTGTTCTAATCTTTATTATTTCCTTCCTTCTACTTTTCCGGGGCTTTTCTTGTTCTTTTTCTAATTCTTTAAGCTATAGGGTTAGAGAGTTTATTCCAATTTTTTCCTGATTTTTTGAGGTAGGCCTATAGGGCTATGACCTCCCCTCTCAGGACTGCTTTTGCTGTGTCCCATAGATTTTGAGTTGATGTGTGTTCGTTTTCATTTGTATCCAGCAAGTCTTTGATTTCTTTCTTGATCTCTGTGTTAACCCATTCATTATTTAATAACATGCGATTTAGCCTCCATGTGTTTGAATGGTTTTGGTGTTTTTATTGTAGTTGATTTCTAATTTCATTACACTGTGATCTGAGGAGATATTTGATATGATTTCAATCTTTTTGAATGTGTAGAGACTTAGTTTGTGTCCTAACATCTAGTCTATCTTTGAGAATGACCCATGTGCACTTGAGAAAAATGTATATTCTGCAACTTTAGGGTGAAATGTTCTGTAAATGTCAACTAAATCCATCTGATCTAATGTATCATTTAGTCTCTGTTTCCTTGTTGATTTTTTTTCCCTCTGCAAGATCTATACATTGAAGTCAGTGGGGTGTTAAGGTCCCCTACTATGATTGTATTGCTGTTGATCTCTCCCTTAATGTCCTCCAGAAGTTTTTTTTTTTAATTAAAGTATTACAAAGAGTATTACACATGTCTCCTTTTTTCTTTGCCTTGACATTCCCCCGGTTTTCCCTACCCCGCAGTGTCTTGTGTCCATTAGTTATTCTCATATGCATGCATATAAGTCCTCGGTTGATCTCCTACTCCCCCCAGCCCTCCCCAGGGTTCCCACTGTAGTTTGACAGTCTGCTCAATGCTGCTCTGCCTCTGTATCCATTTCTGTTCATCAGTCTATAATGGTCCTTATTACCCATAAATGAGTGAGTTCATGTGGTATTTTTCTCAGCTTCCCAGGGGCTGTCTCAGCCTCACTGGGGCCGTCTCAACCTCACCGGGGCCGTTTCAGCCTCACCGGGGCAGTCCCAGCCTCACCGGGGCCATCCCAGCCTCACCAGGGCTGTCTCAGCTTCACCGGGACCGTCTCAACCTCACCAGGGCCATTTCAACCTCACCGGGGCTGTCTCAACCTCACCGGGGCCATTTCTGTATCACCAGGGCCGTTTCAGCCTCACCGGGGCCATCCCACCCCCACCGGGGTCGTCCCAGCCTTACTGGGGCCTCCTCAGTCTCACCGGGGCCATCCCAGCCTCTCGGGGGGCCAACTCGGCCTCATGGGGGCCATCTCAGCAACACGAAGTTTGGCATTCTGTCCTTTGTTGGGCGGCTCCTTGCTGGACAAAATCTCCAGGCGTTCCTGGTGGCTGAATATCTGGTATGCTTGCTTGGATTTCATTTTCTACCAAGTGCACAGACTGCCTGTCTGCCGTCTCCCAGCGTCCCATGTGAGACTGGATCTGGTGGGCCTGCCTGTGCGTTTGCTGGTACAGTGGTTCCACATCGCCGGCCCAGCTGTGTCCGGCTCCGGCTTCCTCTGAACCTGATTCTGCTTCTTTATTGTGTCCCTTATGTGAGGAGTTGAAATCTGCATTCTGCTGGGCTGGACTGCAAAAGCACCGGTGGTTCTCTTGGTGCCACTAGAACAGCTTGGGCAGGGATGTAATTTGAGTTGGGCGGGACCAAGGGTAATGGCGTCTCCACATCTATTCCCCTCTCTGCGACTCAGCTACTCGCGTCCCCGAGTGCCAGGGAGCAGCTCCGCAAGACAGCCACTCTCCCTCTTTGGCCATCCCGCTTCTCCCCGTAGGGGTCTTGGACCTTAGGATCCCGCCCCAAACATGCTCAGTGGATTTGAGAGTCTGCAACCCTTCTGGTTGAAAAAAACCACGCATCCAGTTGCAGCCCGCCTGGTGTGCAACTCCGCCCCTTCGCTCCTGGGGAATCACTAGGGCGGGGCCAAGGGCAGTGGTGTCTCGGCTTCTTGTGCAATTCCATACCTCTGTTCTTGGAGCCTCTGCACAACCTACTCAGTCTCAATGCTCTTCTTTCTTTCCTTCCAGTTTAGAGCTTCCACTGGGCCAGCTTTCCCATGGTTCTGAATGACAACTGTTTCTTTTATAGTTGGTAGTCTCGTTGTTGTGGGAGGCAGCACGCACATCTTGGTTCTCCCACAAGTTTATATATATATAATTGAATGCTCCTATATTGGGTATATATATGTTTACCAGGGTTATATCCTTTTTTTTGGACCAATCTCTTTATTATTTTGTAGTGACCTTTATTTTCCTTTGTATGGCCTTGATTTTGAAGTCTGTTTTGTCAGATATGAGTATTGCTCTCTCAGGTTATTTTTTCCTTTCCATTTGCATGGAAAATTTTTTCTATCCGTTCACTCTCATCTGTGTGAGCCTTTTGTTCTGAGGTGGGCCTCTTTTTTTAAAAAAATATATTTTATTGATTTTTTACAGAGAGGAAGGGAGAGAGATAGAGAGTTAGAAACATCGATGAGAGAGAAACATCGATCAGCTGCCTCCCGCACATCTCCTACTGGGGATGTGCCCGCAACCCAGGTACATGCCCTTGACCGGAATCGAACCTGGGACCTTTCAGTCCGCAGGCTAACGCTCTATCCACTGAGCCAAACCAGTTTCGGCATGAGGTGGGTCTCTTGTAGACAGCATGTATTTAGGTCATGCTTTCTTATCCACTCAGCTGCCCTATATGTTTTGATTGGAGGATTTAAGCCATTTATATTTAAGGTTATTATTGATAAGTACTTATTTTTTTGCCATTTTAATTTTTTATGCTTATGTTTCTCTTTCTATATATTTCTCATTATTACAGCAGTCCCTTTATCATTTCTTGTGATGCTGGTTTGCTGGTGATAAATTCTTTTAGTCTTTCTTTTGCCTGGGAAACTGTTTACTTCACCATCTATTTTGAATGATAGACTTGCTGAATATAGTAGTCTTTGTGTCAGATCTTTTCTTTTCTTTTTCTTTTTTAATATGTTTTTATTGATTTCAGAATGAGGAAGTTAGAGGAAGAAAGAGATAGAAACAGCAATGATGAGAGAGAATTATGAATCGGCTGCCTCCTGAATGCCCACCCACTGGGTATCGAGCTTGCAACCGAGGCATGTGCCCTGACTGAGAATCGAACCATGACTTCCTGGTTCATAGGTTTATTCAGAACCGCTGAGCAACAATGGTGGGCAGATCTTGCCTTTTCATTACCTTGAATACTTCTTGCCATTCCCTTCTGGCCTGTAGAGTTTCTGATGCAAAATCTGTTGACAGACTTATGGGAACTTTTATGTAGATAACAAATTGCTTTTCTCTTTCTGCATTTAAGATTCTCCCTTTGTCTTTAATTTTTGGCATTTAAATTATGATGATTCGAGCATGGGCCTCTTTGGGTTCTTCTTGCTTGGGACTCTCTGTGCCTCCTGGACTTGTGTGACTTTTTCCTTTACCAGGTTAGGGAATTTTCTGCCATTATTTCTTCAAATAGGTTCTCTATCCCTTGCTCCTTTTCTTCACAGTTTGGTTCTCCTATAATGCAAATATTGTTATATTTGATGTTATCCCACAGCTTCCTTTCACTGTCCTCCTGCCTTTCAATTGATTTTTCTTTTTGGTTCTCTGACTGAGTGATTTATTCTACCCTGTCTTCTAATTCATTGATCTGATCCATAGCTTCTCCTAATCTGCTGTTTATTCCTCCAATGTGTTCTTTATTAGTGCTATGTCATTGTTCATTTCAGAATGGTCATTTTTCATAGTTACCCTATCTTTTCTCATGCTTTTGAGCATCCTTGTAATTATTATCCTGAACTCTATATCTGATAAATTTGTCATCTCCATTTCATTTAGTTCTTCTTCTGGAGAATTCTCTTGTTGTTTCATTTGGGGCTTGTTTTTTGCCTTCCTATTTTGGCTGCCTGTTTGGGTTTGTTTCTATGTATTAAGTAGTTCAGCTATGACTACCAGTCTTTTTGGAAAGTAAAGTGCAGAACAATGTCAGATGCTGTTTGTAATTGGCCGCGAGTACCCTGTTTGGATCTATCAGAAATCCACAGCTTGTGGATCCCTCTACTGGAGCTGGTTCATTTGAAAGGACCAAGGTGGGCATCCAGGTCCACTTTCCTAACCCTGGGCCCAGAAGTAGATCAGACAAAGTCTCAAATCCTTCAGAAATCTGCCTATACCTGCAGGTTGTTTGTTATTCTCAGTCTCTTAATGAGCCTCACGGTGTAGATCACTGCAAGATGTAAACTTGACAGGGTGGGACGAGACGTTTTTTAACACGGTGGGGCAATTGATTCCCACCCACCTCAGGCAAAAGCTGCCTGCATGGTTAAGGTCTGCCTACTCTGCAATATGGGGGAATGACTCAGCACAGGAATCCAGGCATCTGCCCTCCAAGCTCTCTCCCCAGTGCCTCCAACCCTGGTTTCTCCTGACACAGTTCTAGTCCACTCTGCTAAACCCCAAGGTAAGTGGCTGCACACAAAATTTTGTGTGTTGGCCCTTTAAGAGAGTGCCTGCATTTCCAGCTGTCTCTCCCTGGCAGATAGCAACCGTGCTGCCTTTCACAGCCAGATGTTATGTGGACACCTTTCTCAGTTCTGGTTCTCTGAGCTGTGGAGCCCAGCTTGGGGGTTAGACCCAAGTTCTCAGGTGGTACCCCTGACCCTCACACCTGAGATTCTCTCTAGAACTCCAGCTGCTGCCTGGGAGCCTGGCAAGCCTTTTTGCACCTCTACACTTCCTACCAGTCTGTGCCGTCTCCACCTTTTGTTCTTGGTTATCAGGATTCTCTGCAGCGAGGCTGAAGTTGATTATTCAGGATTGTTTTCCTATATTTTAGTTGTAATTCTAGTTTGGTCCTGAGAGTGTCAGTGTAGCTTCCACTTAATCTTTCCCCATCTTGGAATCCTTTTAGTTTCCCTTTCTGATAATTCATTATTGGTGTATAACAATTCAACTGATTTCTGGATATTTATTTTGTATCATAATGCTTTATTGAATTCATTTATCAGTTCTAGTAGGTTTTTTTGGAGGAATCTTTAGTGTTCTCCATATATAGTATCATGTCATCTGCAGATAATAACAAGTACATTTCTTCCTTTACAATTTGGAAGACTTTTATTTCTTTTTCTTGTCTGATTGCTTTGGCTAGTATTTCCAGTATTATGTTGAATAAGACAGGTGAAAGTGGACATCTCTGTCTTGTTCCTAATCTTATGGGAAGTACTTTTAGTTTTTGCCAGTGAAGTATGGTGTTGGCTATGGGTTTGTCATATATGACCTTTATTATATTGAGGTATGTTCCCTCTATTCCCACTTTGGTTAGAGTTTTTATCATAAATGGATACTAGATTTTATCAAATACCCCTTCTGTATCTATTGATATAATCATGTGATTTTATTCTTCATTTTGTTTATGTGGTTTATCACATTTATTGATTTGCAGATATTGTACCAACCTTGTATCCCCAGGATAAATCTCACCTGATTAGGTTGTATTATTTTTTAATGTATTGCTGGATCTGGTTTGCTAATATTTTGATGATTTTAGCATCTATACTTATCAGGGATATTGGCCTATAATTTTCTTTCTTTTTAATATCTATATGGTTTTGGAATTAGGATAATGCTGTCATTGTAAAATGAGTTTGGAAGTTTCCCTTCCTCTTAAATTTTTTGGAATAGTTTGAGAAGGTAGGTGTTGGTTCTTCTTTAAATGTTTGGTAAAACACACCTGTGAAGCCATCTGGTCCAGGACTTTTTCATTACTGCTTTAATTTCACTAATTGTAATCTGTCTACTCAGATTCTCTGAATCATCCTATTTCAGTTTTGGAAGATTTTATGTTTCTAGAAATTTGTCCATTTTATCCAGATTATCTAATTTTTGGCATATAATTGTTTAATTGTTTACAATATTTTTAATAATCTCTTGTATTTCTGTGAAGTTAGTTGTTACTTCTCCTCTTTTATTTCTGATTTTATTAATTGTAGGTTTTTCAATCTTGTTTATGTTTTCAAAGAACCAGCTCTTGGTTACATTGAATATATCTATATCTATCTATATATCTATATCTATATCTATGTCTATGTCTATGTCTATGTCTATATCTATAGACTCTATTTTGTTTATTTTTGCTCTGAACTTTTTTAGTTCCTTCTTTTTTTATCTTTAAATTCTTTATTAGTTATGGAATTACAAATGTGTTCTCATTCCCACCCATTAACCC
>NW_006294762.1:126200-135299 GCF_000327345.1 Myotis davidii
TTATGTTGATGGTTTCCTTTGCTGTGCAAAAGCTTTTTATTTTGATGTAGTCCCATTTGTTTATTTTCTCTTTAGTTTCCATTGCCCTTGGAGCATTATCAGAGAAGAAATTCCTTTGGCATATGTTTGTGATTTAACTGCCTGTGGATTCCTCTAGTATTTTTACAGTTTCCCATCTTATGTTTAAGTCTTTTATCCATTTTGAGTTTATTTTTGTGTATGGTGTGAGTTAGTGGTCTAGTTTCATCTTTTTGCATGTATCTGTCCAGTTTTCCCAACACCATTTATTGAAGAGACTGTCTTGACTCCATTGTTTAGTTCCTTCTTTTTACCCACTTTGGTCTTTTTGTTGTTGTTTTGTTCCTTTCCTAGTTCCTTTAAGTATAAGGTTAGCTTGTTTACTTGGGATTTTTCTTGTTTCTTGCGGTAGACTTATAATGCTATGAGTTTTCCTCTTAGGACTGCTTTCACTATGTCCCATCATTTTGGGTTGTTGTGTTCTCATTTTCATTTGTTTCAAAGAATCTTTTGATTGTTCTCTTGATCTCGTTGTTAACCCATTCATTGTTTAGTAATATGTTATTTAGACTCCATGTCTTTGTGTGTTTTTCAGTTTTTCTCTTGTTATTGGTTTCTAGTTTCATACCATTTTGGTCAGAGAAGATGATATGATTTCAATCTTCTTAAATGTATTGAGACTTGTTTTGTGTCCTAACATGTGGTCTATCCTAGAAAATGTTTCATGTGCACCTGAAAATAATGTATATACTGCTGCTTTAGGGTGAAGTACTCTGAAGATGTCAATGAAATCCATTTGATCTAATGTGTCATTTAAGCCTGCTTTTACCTTGTTGATTTTCTGTATGGAAGATCTATTCATCAGTACTAATGGTGTGTTAAAGTCCCCTAATATGACTGTATTAATGTTTATCTCTCCCATTATGTTAATCAACATTTGGTTTATATATTTAGGTTCTCCTATGTTGGGTGCATGAATGTTAAAGAGTTATATCCTTTTGTTGTATCACTCCTTTATCATTATGTAGCATCCTTCTTTGTCCCTTTATTGCCTTTGTTTCAAAGTTGATTTTGTCAGATATAAGTATTGCTATTCCAGCTTTTTAAAATTTCCATTTGCATGAAATATCTTTTTCCATCCCTTTACTTTTAGTCTGTGTGTATCACCCATTCCTAGGTGAGTATCTTAATTTCTTATCCGTTCAGCTACCCTAAGCCTTTTGATTGGAGCATTTAGGCCATTTACATTTAAAGTGATTACTGAGCCTGGCTGGCATGGCTACAGGGTTTAGCATTGACCTATGAATCTAGAGATTGTGGTTCTATTCCCAGTCAGGGCATATGCCTGGCTCTTGGGCTCGGTCCTCAGTGTGAACCGAGCAGCAGGCAACCAATGAATAATTCTCTCTCATCACTGATGTTTTTCTCTCTCTCTCCCTCTCCCCTTCTCTCTGAAATCAATACAGATACATTTTTTAGAAATCTATCAGAAATGTGTTTAAAGGACTCAGAAGCCTCTCTCATCATTAATGCTTCTATCTCTCTTTACCTCTCCTTCCCTTCTTCTAATCAATAAAAATATATAAAAAAATAAAGTGGTTATTGATTAGTATACATGTATTGACACTTTCTTTTTTATAACTATGTTCCTCTCTTCTTTCTCCTTCTTCTTTTCCTCCTCCTTCTTCAAAAAAGCCCTTTAACAATTCTTGAAATATTAGTTTGTTAGTAACAAACTCCTTTAGTTTTTTATTTTCAGGGAAGTTTTTTATTTATCCTTCAACTTTAAATAAAAGCCTTGCTGGGTAAAGTACTCTTGGTTGTAGGTCCTTACTTTTCACCACTTTGAATATTTCATGCCAAATCCTTCCAGCCTGAAGTGTTTCTGTTGAGAAATCAGCTGACAGTCTAATGGGAATGCCTTTGTAGGCAGCTAACTGTCTTTCTCTTGCTGCTTTTAAATTTTTCTTTACTTTTACCTTTGCCATTTCAACTATGATGTGTCTTGGTGTAGGACTTTGTGGTTTCATCTTGTTTGCAACTTCCTGTGCTTCCTGGACTTGGGTGTCTTTTTCCTTCACCAGGTTAGGGAAGTTTTCAATCATTTTTTCAAATAGGTTCTTAATCCCTTATTCTCTCTTTTTCTTCTTTTTTTAAATTTTATTTTCATGAAAAAGGAAATAGAGGTCATGAACAAGAACCAGACAGAAATGAATAATAATATATCTGACATCAAGAGCACACTGGAAGGAATTAAAGTAAATTGGATGGAGCAGAGGATCAAATCAGTAAATTTAGAGTCAGGTAAAATAAATACCTAATTAGAGAAGCAATAGAGAAAAAGAATTAAAAAGCAGGAGGATAGCTTAAGGGAGCTCTGGGAGAACATGAAATGCAACAATATCCATATTATAGGAATACCAAAAGGAGAAGAATGTGAGCAAGGGACAGAGAATCTTTTTGAAGAAATAATGACAGAAAACTTCCCCAACCTGGTGAAAGAAAGTCACTCAAGTTAAGAAGGCACAGAGAATCCCAACAAGATGAACCCAAAGAGACCCACACCTAGACACGTCCTAATTAAAATGGCAAACATTAAAGACAAAGAAAGAATATTAAAGACGGAAGGAGAGGGAAAGAAAATTACTTACAAAGGAGTTCCCATTAGAACGTCAGCTGACTTCTCAATAGAAATACTTCAGGCCAGAAGGGAACCGCATGAGGTACTCAAAGTAATGAAAAGCAAGACTACTGTATCTAAGACTACTGTATCCAGCGAGGCTATCATTTAAAATTGAAGGTGAAATAAACAGCTTTCCAGACCAATAAAAGAAAGGTTAAAGACTTCAAAACAAAGACCATAACAAGAAACAAAGAAGGCCTCTACATAATACTAAAGGGAATGATTTAACAAGAAAATATAACCCTTGTAAACATGTGTGCACCCAATATAGGAGCACCCAAATATATTTTTAAAAACCCTTGATGGACTTTGAGAGATTAACAGTAACACAGTCATATTAGGGGACTTTCACACCCCAGCGACATCACTGGATAAATCTTCCAGAAAAAATAATCAACAAGGAAACAGAGGCCTTAAATGATACACAGAGGCCTTAAATATCAGTTAGATGCATCTAACTGATATTTACAGAATATTTCACCCCAAAAGGACAGACTATACATTCTTCTCAAGTGCACATGGAACAGTGTCAAACATAGACCACATGTTAGGACACAAAACAAGTCTATACAAATTCAAGAAGATTGAAATCATATCATACACCTTTTCTGATCATAATGGTATGACACTAGAAATCAGAAAAAACTGAAAAACACAGAAATAGATAGAAGCTAAACAATAAATGGATTAACAATGACATCAATGATGAAATCAGAAAATATCTTGAAATTAATGCAAATGAGAGCATAATAACCCCAAATCTATGGGATGCAATGAAAGCAGTCCAAAGAGGGAAATTCATAGCATTACAGGCCTACCTGAAAAAACATGAAAAAAAATCTAACTTTACACTTAAAGGTACTAGAAAAAGAATGATAAACAAAGCCCAGCCCAGCCAGTGTGGCTCCATGGTTGAGTGTTGACCTATGAACCAAGAGATAATGGTTCAATTCCCAGTACGGGCACATGCCTGGGTTGTGGCTCGATCCCCAGTGTGGGGCATGCAAGAGGCAGCCAATCAATGATTCTCTCTCATCATTCATGTATCTATCTCTCTATCCCTCTCTCTTCCTCTCTGAAATCAATACAAATAAATTTTTTAAAAATAAATCCAAAAGTGAGTTGAAAAAAATAATATATATCAGAGCAAGAATACACAGAGTAAAGTCTTGAGAGCATACAAAATATTGATGAAACCATTCCAGTTAAGATGGTGGCATAGGTAAAAGTAGTATTCAAATCCTCCCACAACCACATCAAAAATACAATGAAACTTCAGAAAAACCATCTTTCAGAACTGTCTAAAATCTAGCTATGACTAGGGAATTAAAGAAGAAGCCACATCAAGACTGGTAAGAGGGACAGAGATGTGGAATGGGCTGGCTCCACACCCACGTGTGACATTTAAAACCAGGAGGGACATCTCACATATGGAGGTTTCCCCCCTGAGAGCAAGGGGGACCATCCCCACACATACCCACCCTCCCTCCAAGCCAAGGGTTTCAGAGCTTAAAAGAGAAGTCACCATATTTTGGGGCTGTAAAATCCAGGAGGGATTGTGGCTGAGTGACATGGAGGCTGGTGGTGTCCCAGGCAATTCTTCTTAAAGGGCCCACTCATGGACTTACTTAGACTCACTCCCTCTGAGCTCTAGTGTGGGGCAGCCATTTGAAAGGGATCAGGGACATATAGGAAGGAACTAAATTGCTTGGCAGGGGATCAGCTTTATGCCATAAAAAAAGTCCTGGCTGAGGCCATTGTTTCTTTGCTGAGTGCCCCACCACCACCACCACCACCACCGCCAGCAGCAGCAGTTGACAGATAAGGCACCATATCTGAGTCTCCATCAACCTGTCACACACTTTCACTCTGTCCTGGTGATTCCCTGGGACTCTGCTTCACACAACCTGCAGGCTCATTCAAGCCATTTCCAGTGGCAGTTCCATACAAATAGTCTCTCTTGCTTCATGCTTTACACTTCCCTAAAATCTCTAACAAGCAGCATCTGGCCTCTGCATATCCTCTACCTCTTGCTAAGTTGCCCTAGGCCAGGCACTAACAGCAGCCCACGTTGATTCACAGCTTGGTCTTTCCTAGGCACCACCAAGTCCAATTCAAGTAGCAGCCACTCACTCTAGCTAGTGATTGGAGATCCCAGACAGTGGCTGAATTTGCACCTCCTGGGAGGCCCCTGAGCCAGTGCACCCAGTCGACAGCTTCAGACAATGCCACATTACAACCCTATCACATCCAGAAGTGACACTCAAGGGGCAGACTCGGTGAGCCCCAAAGCTCCACTGAAGCAAGTCCTGCTCCACAGGGGCATCCCCTACACAGCAGCTCTTCTGCTGTAGTCACAGATGGTCCTCACAGCCAATGGGCCTGGGGGTCAGTATCTCTAGTGACTTCAACAACAATGCAGGCTCAACAGGACAGTGCACACAACCTACACAGGGGCGCACCTAGAGTGCCCAGCTTAGGTGACGGAGGAGGCCGAGCCACTGGGCCCTACAGAACACCTACTACTCAAGCCACTCTATCAATTCCAGGAGACATAGCAGCTTTACCTAGTACATAGAAACAAACACAGGGAAGTAGCCAAAATGTGGAGATAAAGAAACATGTCACAAATGAAAGAACAGGAGAAATCTCCAGAAAAATAATTAAATGAAATGGGGAAAAGCAAACTACCAGATACAGAGTTCAAAACAGTGGTTATAAGAATGCTCAAGGAAATTAGTGAGAACTTCAAGAAACTTAGTGTGAACTTCAACAGCATGAAAAGAACCATAAAAAAGAACCAGTCAGAAATAAACTATATACTAACTGAAGTGAAGAAGAATTTATAGGAAATCAACAGTAAAGTACAGGATGCTGAGAATCAAATCAATGATTTGGAATGTGAAGAAACAAAAAACACCCAATCAAGTTTATCACTACCAAGCCAGCAATGCAAGAAATGCTAAAGGGACTGGTGTAAAAAGAAAAAAGAAAAAGGGAATAAGGAACACAGGCACAAAAAATAAAAATGGTGACAAACAAGTACCTACCAATAATAACTTAAAATGTAAATGGACTAAATGCTCCAATCAAAAGACATCGAGTGGCTAAATGGATAAGAAAACATGACCCATACATACTGTCTACAAGAGACACACCTCAGAACAAGGGACTCACACAGACTGAAAGTGAATGGATGGAAAAATATCTTTCAGACAAATGGAAATGAGAAAAAAGCTGGGGTAGCAATACTTATATCTGACAAAATAGATCTCAAAGTGAAGGACATAATAAGAGATAAGGAAGACCACTTCATTATACTAAAGGGATCAATACAAGAGGATATAACCCTGGTAACATACATATACCCAATGCAGAAGCACCCAAATACATTTAAAAAAAGCTCCTGGAAGATATGAAGGGAGAGATTGACAGCAACACAAACAGTAGAGGATTTTAATACCCCACTGATATCACTGGATAAGTCCTCTAGACAAAAAAGCAGCAAGAAACAGCAGTCCTAAATGACTCACTAGATCATATGTGCTTAATTGACATCTTCCAAACATTTCACCCCAAAGTCACAGAATATACATTCTTATCAAGGGCACATGGGACATTTTCAAAGATAGACCACATATTGGGTGACAGGCAAAGTCTCTCCAAATTCAAGAAGATTGAAATTATATCAAGCATCTTCTCAGACCACAATGGTATAATATTATAAAAAAACTACAATAAAAACAATCAAAAAAATTCAAACACTTGGAAGCTGAATACCATGCTATTAAACAATGATTGGGTTACCAAAGAGATCAAATAAGAAATTTAAAACATCCTGGAAACTAATGACAATGAAAACACAACAATCCAAAATCTATGGGACAGAGTAAAAGCAGTCCTGAGAGTGAAATTTATAGCTCTACAGGCCTATCTCACAAAACAAGAAAAAAATGTCAATAAATTCTCTAACTCTACAACTTAAAGAATTAGAAAGTGAGCAACAATAAAAACCCAGAGAACCCTGATAGGACTGAAGGAGGAAACCGCATAGAGACTGGTAGGGAAGACAAGATGGCGGCTATATAGGCAGACGTGTCCCAGGTCGTATCCCGGGGAAAATGTAGTAAGCAGCTGAAACTAATAACAGCCACCCAAAATTGGTGAAATTACTCAGCTGGTGAGACGGTTTGCAGCCGGGAAGGGCAGAACTCCCCTGGAAAGCAGATCCAAGCAACAGCAGCCTCATGAGCACCATCCCCTCTGCCTGAGGAACAGCAGCTGTATGTGAAGCCTCCCCCCACCAGCCAGAAGAGCCACCACAGCTGTGAACAGCACCCACCAGAGGAGCTGCTGCCAATTGAGGAGCAGCTGCTACCACAACCGCCTGAGGAGCAACCACAGCCCAAGGAGCCACTGCCACCCAGGGAGCAGCCACTGAATGACTCAACATCTAGATATGTCAGTGAGATCAAACATGGGTAGACAAAGAAACCCACAAAGGAAAGAAAAGGAGGACTCACCAGAAAAGCAGCTAAGTGATACAGAGGCATGCAACATGACAGAAAAAGAATTCAGAATAAGGGTCCTAGAGTGCA
The DNA here is from genome assembly GCF_000327345.1 of Myotis davidii. Taxonomy (NCBI): domain Eukaryota; kingdom Metazoa; phylum Chordata; class Mammalia; order Chiroptera; family Vespertilionidae; genus Myotis; species Myotis davidii. Next base: position 133,500 of record NW_006294762.1, read on the forward strand.
TAAACCGGATGGAGGAAAAAATCAACAACTTATGCAAGAAGCAAGAGACTGGTAGGAGAGGTGGAGGCGCAAAAGTGCTGGCCAGGCACCCACAGATGGCAACTGAAGTCCCAGAGAGATATCTCAGCTGTAGTGGGTATCACCGAGACCTCTGGGATCTAATCCCCAAGCAGGGCTCCCCAGCAAAGGGCACCAAACTGAGGAGGGTAGCCACATAACATCTGGCTGCAAAAAGCAGTGGGGTGCTGTCTGCCAAGGAGTGGCAGCTGAAAGTTCAGGCACCCTCTTAAAGGGCCAATGCACAAAAATTCCCTGTGGAGCCACCCACCTTGTGCTCTGGCAGAGGGAGGGTGAAGTGAACTGGAGCTGTGAGAGCAGACCCAGGACTGGGGACTTGGGAGATAGAGCTCAGAAGGCAGACACCCCAAGTTTCCTGGGCTGAGTCATTCCCTCACACAGAGGAGGACATCTTTCTCACATAGACATCTGCCTTCCCTGGAGGGGAGGCAGTCAACACACCCTATTGGAAAACACCTTGCCCTGAGGCCACTTAAGAGATTAAAAGTAACAGTTAGCCTCCAGGCAGAAGTAACTGCCCCACCCTGTTGAAAAAAACTCACCACACATGAGGATGATTGCCTGGGAGCAATTCAAGTTAGAATCTTATTAGTCTATAGACAGAGGCCGTCTCTGAAGGCTTTGAGTCTTTGCCTGATCCAATTAGTCAGAAACAGCCTTTAACACTGTCCTGTACTAGAGACTGAGAGGTGTAAAGGATCCCAATACATAGCACAGACCCAAACAGACAAACAAAATGAGGAAACAAAGAAACAACTCCCAAATGAAAAAACTAGAGAATTCTTCAGAAAAAGAGATAAATGAAGCAGAGATAAGAAATTTATCTGAAACAGAGTTCAGAGTAATGATGTTAAAAATGCTCAACAGTATGAAAAAAGATATAGTAACTATGAAAAAAGAACAGTCTGAGATAAAGAATGACATAACACAAATAAAGAACATATTGGAGGGAATACACAGCAGATTAGGGGAAGCTGAGCAAAATAAGCCAGTTGGAGAAAGACAAATATCACATGATCTCACTCATTTGTGGAATATAATGAACAACATAAACTGATGAACAAAAATAGAGCCAGAGGGGGAAAAATCTTCTAGAATATAATAGAAGTAATTCTGCTATTTGCAGATTTTTAATATTTACTACAAATTTTGTGATATCATACTATGTTAGTACAGTTTGGGTAATATTATACTTAAAATCCTTTTATTCTTGAAATATTAATGCTTATTGCATGTAGTATTATTATATGTAAGATCTTTTTTGGATAATTGGTGTTTATTGCATGTAACATTATATTTAAGATAGTTTTGCTTGAAATATTAAGGTTTATTGCATGTAAAAAAATAGCTGAGAATGGATAAATGATTTTTTTTAAAAAAGAAAAGCCCAGAGTGAGCAGAAGGAAAGAGATAATAAAGATCTGAACAAAAATAAATGACATAGAGACCAAAAAAAAATGCAAAAGATCAATGAAACCAAGAGCTAGTTCTTTGAAAGGATGAACAAGATTGATGAACCTCTAGCCAAGCTTGCCAAGAAGCAAAGAGAGAGGACCCAAATAAACAAAATGAGAAATGAAAGAGGCGAAATAAAAACAGACTCCACAGAAATACAAAGGCTTATAAAAAAAAATACTATGAACAACTCCATTCCAACAAACTAGACAACCTAGAGGAAATTATTCCTAGAATAATACAACCTTCCAAAACTCAATCAGGAAG
>NW_006294763.1:0-8277 GCF_000327345.1 Myotis davidii
GTCAAACTACAGCGGGAAGGCTGGGAGGGTTGGCGAGCTGGAGGGGGGTGGTAAGAGGTCAACCGAAGGACTTGTATGCATGCATATAATCATAACCAATGGACATAAGACACTGTGGAGTAGGGGAGGCCAGGGGATTGTCAAGGGTGGGGGGAAAAAAGGAGACATATGTAATACTCTTTGCAATACTTTAAGCCATAAATAATAATAATAAAAAGAAAAAAGAAAACGGGGCTTTTACTCAAGCGCTCTGCATGACTGAAGAGGACGATGCTGGCCACAAACAGAAGGATGTGCCTGAAATCTACAACGCTGCGAGTTGAGTTATGTGTACTATATGCCTTCTGGCCGGTTTCACAAAGAAGCACACGGTCTCCCCATGTGGACAGATGTTCATGGCTATTTCATGAGACTCACTCGGGGTCCAGAATGTGTGGATCACACACTTGATAACAGAAAGAATGCTTTCTGGGTCCTGTAAAATGTGTCTTTCTGTGATATGTGCAATATTGGGCAGGTCTGCACTGGTGATCTTTACCTGCACAGTTGACCATATGTATTTCCACTCAATTTGGGGTTTTTGAAGGTAGCAGTAACAGTCTGACTCAGAAGTTTTAATTAAATCCATTTCCTTCAAAGCGTTGCACCTTGGAACTGTCTGACAATATTTACAGCTTGAGGAAAATGTTGCAGTAATAAAACAATGGCAAATAGTTCTGCCCATTGTACTGAAGTGTATGGAGATGGAATTACCTTTGTTAGCTGTTTGGAATGAAAACCAGCTATTCCTAGCTTGTTAACATCTGTATAAACAGTAGGGCCTTGAACTGGTTCATTAGCTATAATACGAGGCAATATCTATTGAGTTTTCTTAAGAAATTGTAAACTTTTATCTGTAGGATAATGATTATGTATTTTCCCTAAAAAATGAGCACAAGCAGTTTGCCAATCATCACATATTCGAAATAATTCTTGAATTTCCTTGACAGTAAAAGGTACTATAATTTCTTCTGGATCTAAACTACATAGTTGTCTTAATCTTAATCTTCCCTTGTAAATAATTTGGCAAAATTTTTGAATATAAGTCTGTAATTTTTTCTGTGATTTATAAGGCAAGAAAATCTTTTCAACAACATTACTGTCTTGAACAAGTAACCCTGTAGGAGAATGTTCAGTGTGGAAAACTAATAATTTAAAATTGTCCATGGAAAGAATTCTGTCTAATTGTGCTTGTTATACATGCTGTTCTATCCAAGGTAATTCTTTTTCTACAGGAGGTGTTAAAACATGGGGACTATCTAATTCAGATGGCCCCTCTAGGATTTGAAATAAGTTAGTCAATTGATAAGTAGGTATACCAAGGCTGGGTCTCAACCAATTAATGTCTCCTAATAACTTTTGAAAATTGTTTAGAGTCTTTAAACTGTCTCTTCTAATTTGAACCTTCTGTGGAATAATGGAAACATCTGTTAATTTTTGCCCAAGACATTTCCATGGCTCCTGCCATTGTACCTTTTCTGGGGCTACTTATAATCCATAGTCTTGGAGTTTTTCAAGGAGGTATTGGTAAATCTCCTGTAATTGTGATTGAATTTCAGAAGCTACTAAAATATCATCCATAAATTAGAGCATTAGGAAATCTTTTTCTATTTCTAAAGGTTGATGCACATATGCCTGACATAGTGGGGACTGTTTAACATTCCTTGTAATAATATTTTCTATTGATACCGTTGAGTGGGTTGAGCCTGATTTAAAGCCAGGACAGTAAATGCAAATTTCTCACAGTCTTGAAGTTGCAAAGGAATAGTGAAGAAACAATCTTTTAAATCAATTATGACAATGGACTAATGTTAGGAATTAGCGAGGAGTTAGGAATCCCAAGCTGTAAGGGTCCCATTGGTTGTATAACTTCATTAATTTTCCATAGATCAGTTAACATTCTCCACTTGCCAGATTTTTTCTTAATAACAAACACAGGTGAATTCCAGGGACTAGAAGAATATTCAATATGACCCTGGTCTAATTGTTCTTTAATTAGTTGAGGTAGCGCTTCTAATTTTTCTTTAGGAAGGGTTAAAGAGAACAAAACGGGACAGAGAAAAACTTATTGTGCTTAATAGCAGCTTTCGTAGTTTAGATAAGTACAAAAACTCTCTCTCCTTGCTCTCCCTGATGACAGCCCCCCTCCTTTTCTGCATTAACCATTTGGATATTGGGGATATTGTTGCAGATCCGGTGGCATTTGCAAGTCACACGGTGAACATTCACTTCTTCTTGGCAGGACTTCAGATCCTTGTTTACAAATGTCCAGCTACAGCCACCCTCAGGGGCAGGGCCGGCCAGTGTGTGGGAACAGCGAACCTCTCCGCCCAGGGATGGGTGGCGCTGAGGGGTGGGGTTGGCTGTAGGCAGCTTGGGATAATGGCCCTGATCGCAGGCCAGGCCTAGAAACCATACCTGTGCACAAATTTCATGTGCTGGGCTTCTAGTCAATAATAACTTTAAATCTAAATGGCTTTAATGCTCCAATAAAAAGACATAGGGGAGCTGAAAGGGTAAGAAAACATGACCCATATATATACTGTCCACAAGAAACCCACCTCAGAACAAAGGACTCACATAGACTGAAAGTGAAGGGATGGAAAAAATTCTTCAGGCAAACAGAAATGAAAAAAAGCTGGGGTAGCAATACTTCTATCTGACAAAATAGTCCTCAAAGTGAAGGCCATAATAAGAGATAATGATGGCCAATTCATAATACTAAAAGGATCAATACAACAAGAGGATATAACTCTGGTAAACATATATGCTCCCCATGCAGGAGCACCCAAATACATAAAAATAACTCCTGAAAAATATCAAGGGAGAGAACAACAATAATACAATCATAGTAGGAGACTTTAATACCCCATTGATATTACTGGACAAAAGTTCTAGACAAAAAATCAACAAGGAAACAGCAATCCTAAACGACTCACTAGATCAGATGGAACTCATTGACATCTTCAGAATATTTCACCCCAAAGCTACAGAATATACATTCTTCTAAAGTGCACATGGGACATTTTTAAAGATAGACCCCTTGTTAGGAAACGGGTTAAGTCTCCACAAATTCAAGAAGATTGAAATCATACAAAACATCTTCTCAGATCACAATAGCATAAAATTAGAAATCAAGTACAATAAAAACACTCAAAAACAAGAAAACACTACTTTGGAAACTTTTGTCCACAAAAATTGAATATGGGCAAAGCCCATGGCCTGGAAATTTTGACCCTAAGCATTTATCTAATGGTATTTCATAGATATACACACACAATTTTGTGTACAAGAAGGTTAATTGCAGTGCTATTTATAGTAGTCAAATACTGGAAGCAACCCAAAAGTCTGTCACCAGTAGAATGGGCAAATAAATTGTGGTGTACTCATACAATGAAATACTATACAGCAATGACAGTGAACATACCTGCTACATGTAATGACATAAGCATACCTCACAAACACAATGTTGAGCAAAAGAAACCAGATACAAAACAGTATAGTTTGTATAACTCCAGTTATACTGTCCCACTGCAGAAAAAAATTCATTAATAGGATAAAACCAGGATCATGGTTATCTTTGGGATAAAGGTATATAATAAGTAGAAGTGGACATGAAGGAGATGCTGAAATGTAATATGTCTTGATCTAGGATTCTGGTAATACCTTATTTCTTCATTCAAAGATGCTTTCATTTCATGAAAATTCATGGAGCTATACACTTATGATTATGTGAGTTTCTGTATAAATAAAAATGTTATTTTTTAAAATGTTGATTTTTCCATGAGACTTTTTTAGCCACTTCATCTAAAGTTACAACCTCCCTCCTTACTCTCGTTCTCCCTTCCCTGCTAGGTTGTTTATTTTAACATACCACCTTCACATATATTTGGTTTCCTCCAGTAGGAGACTCAGACAAAGATTTCAGTGTGAACAGTTTTTCTGGGAGCTGATACAAAGAAACCTAGTTAGAAGGGTGGAAAAGCAGAACAGGGGACTGAAAGGAGCAACCAGAGATAGGAAATTAAGGAAATGATGTATCATAGAAATAGAGAGGAAAAGAGTAATTCCCAGGTATAGTATTGCACAAGTCAAAATCTAACTTTCAAACAAATCTGTGGACCCAGAGGATTGGGAAAATCAACTATGCCATTCAAAGTTGCTGATAAGAGTAAAGGAGGTGGAAAAGAAGCAATAGAAGGAAAATAGCAACTGAAAAGACAGAAACAACATGTTACAATCTTATCTAATAAAAGAGAAACATGCAAATTGACCATACCTCCCCTACACTGGCAAGCCACTCCCACAAGCTACACCTGCCAGCCCATCAGGAGCAAGTATGCAAATAAACCAAACCAAGATAGTGGCAGCCACAGAGCTGGAGCAAACAGGAGGCTTAGGTTGCCCCTGGCGATGGAGGAAGCCAAGCTTCCCACCTGCCCTGGCCAGCTGTGGGCTCCACTCAGGCTACAAAGTTTCAATTATAGAAGATAAAAAAATCCCAGATACCTGCTTCCAGCCGCTGTGGCCTCTGCTCAAGGAGGGTCTGGGAACCTGGGTTTCCTGGGGCCATGGCCAGCAGGCAAACAGCCAACAGCCTTTCATCCAGGCTGTCCAGGCAACTCGGTGGGGACCTCCACCCTGAAGGGAGTGTGGCCAGCCTGAACACGGCCCTCAGCCCCTCACCCAGGCTGGCCAAGCACCCCAGCGGGGACCCCCACCCTGAAGGGAGTGTAGCCAGCTTGAAAACAGCCCTCAGCCCCTCACCCAGGCTGGCCATGCCCCCTCAGTGGGGACCCTCACCCCATGGGGGTGTAGCCAGCCTGCAAACCACCACAGGCCCCATGCCCCAAGGGAACCCCACCCTGATCCCGATACCCTTCAGAGCAAACCAGCTGCCCCCCACCCATGCACCAGGCCTCTATCTATACTAATGAAAGGGTCATATGCTAATTAGGCTGGGAGACCTTCCTGGAGACCTTCTGGACGTTCTACTGGACAAAGCCATGGTGGCGAGGCTGATGTAGAAGTGGTTACAGGCCAAGAGGGAAGGGCAATTGTGGGTGACCAGGCTGGTGGGGGCCAGAGCCACTGGAGGTAAGCAGACCAGCAGGGGGGCCAGTTGGGGGCAAGCAGGCCATCAGTGGAGGTCAGTTGGAAGTGATCAGGACAGTGCGGGGGGACAGTTTGGAGTGAGCAGGCCAGCAGGGGGGCAGTTTGGGGCAAGCAGGCCAGTGGGGAGGGAGGTTGGGGTGAGCAGGCCAGCAGGGGGGGGCAGTTGGAGGTGATCAGGCTGGCAGGGGGGACATTTGGGGGCCAGCAGGCCTGTAGCAGGGGGCAGCTGGGGGCGAGCAGACCGGCAGGCAGAGTGGTTAGGGGCAATCAGGCAGGCAGGCAAGCAGGTGAGCGGTTAGGAGCCAGCATTCCCAGATTGTGAGAGGGATGTCTGATTGCTGGTTTAGGCCCAATCCCTGTAAACCGGCAGTAGGACATCCTTCGCGCGGTCCCAGATTGGAGAGGGTGCAGGCTGGGCTGAGGAACACCCCCTCGCCCGTGCATGAATTTCATGCACCGGGCCACTAGTGTGTTAAATAAAGATATTATGAAACCAACTCAGTTGTTTATACTTGATCATTTGGTAAATTGGATTAAAGCCTAAAATGTTTTTCATCTTAGAAATCTTAGAACTATGATGGCTCTCAGGGGCTTTATTGGTCCCTGTCCCTTGACTTTTAGGCAAGTTTATTGTATCTATTTTTAGATGTGCTAATGAGGTTCACAGGTACTTTGTTAGATATGAAAAATACCCCCATCTAAACATCTCCACTGTGCTTTTTCCTACCCTTTTACCCTTCCTATGAAAAAAAGAGAATATTGTTTACTAATAGTTGATTTGAGATTCTATGCTAACTTGCTTATTAAATTTCATATCTCTTTCTTTTTATGTAAATGCTAATTCTAGATTTAGTATTTTGAATAAAAATAGTCATATGTGGCAAGTGTTATAAATGGATTTCCAGCTACTAGTATATCAATTCTAGGCTACATTAGCGATTAAGTGTTGTTGTAGAATGTAGCCTTTGAGGTTTTTTTGTTTGTTTTTTAAAAATCAAAAGAAACCTCTTTCAAAGTTAAATAATAAGTAGGGCCCAATATATAAAACAGTATTCCAATATAGTAAAATGATATTTAATTAATATAAATGTATTTTATAACATTGAATTTACAGAATGTATTTTTGCATTATATATATATTGATTTCAGAGAAAAGGGGAGAGGGAGAGAAAGATAGAAACATTAATGATGATAGAGAATCATCAATGGCTGCCTCCTGCATGCCCTCTATTGGGGATGGAGTCTGCAATCCAAGCATGTGCCCTGACTTGGAATGGAACGGTGACCTTCTGGTTCATAGGTCAATACTCAACCATTGAGCCACACCAACCAAACTGCATTGTATTTTTTAAAGTCACTTATGAAGTTGTTTCAATAAACACAATTCATCCCTGGCAGGTTTGGCTCAGTGGATAGAGAATGGGCCCATGGACTGAAGGGTCCCAGGTTTGATTCTGGTCTAAGGGCATGTGCCTTGGTTGCAGGCTCAATCCCTGGCCCCATTTGGGGTGCATGTGGGAGGCAACCAATTGATGTGTCTCTCTCACATTGATGTTTCTCTCCCTCTCCCTTCCACACTTTTGCACTTTCTCTAAAAAATCAATGAAAAAATATCCTTGGGAGAGGATTAACAAATATAAAAGAACATAAAAACTAAATAAACACAATTCAAAATTGAGATTATGACAGCAAACTGAAGATGAGTCTGCAACTAATGTCTGTCATGGCTTTTGCTTATTCAGCTTGGAGAAAGTCCATAGTCACACAGAAAAATAGTTGCAAATGGTATTTGTTCTTTTAAAACAACTTACCTTGCTCTAGCAGGCTTGGCTCAACTTCAGCCTGTGGACCAAAGAGTCCTAGGTTTGATTCCAGTCAAGGGCACCTACCTTAATTTCAGGCTTCTCCCCAGCCTGGGCCATGGTCAGGCTCATGTAGGAGGCAACCAATAGGTGTGTTTCTCTCGCATGGATGTTTCTCTCGGTCTTTCCTACTCTCTTCCACTCTCCCTAAATATCAATGGAAAAATATCCTCAGGTAAGGATTAACAAAAAACAAATAAATAAATAAAACAATTTACCTTGCATTATCACAATTCCCAATAGTTATATGGAATTGGCCAAAGACAATTTATCCTGAGGACTACACAAAAAATAATTTAACTTGGAAGCAAAAGATAATAAGCTGGTTGGTTCCAATGTTAAAACTTGCTGTATAACACATTTAAAATGTGTTTATTCCTGATTAAAATATATTAAAAAATAAAATTGATAGCAAATTTCTGATTAAAATATATTTAAAAATAAAATTGATAGCAAATTTCTGTCATATTCCTGAAGTACCTAATCTTTTGTGGAAAGTACTTTGATATTACAAGGTCTAATAAACTTTTGAGAGCAGTATTTTTCAAAATAAAAATATTTATAAAACTCTTTTATTCTTTAATAAAGTTTTTATTATAGAATACTTTTTAGAGTTCCATGTAAATTAGGAAGTTAATACACAGAGTTCCCATATAATCTACAGAAGAACCAAGGTGGCAGCATAGGTAAACACCAGAGAATGCTGCCTCCAACAACCACTTCAAAAATACAACTAAAAGATGAAACGGACATCACCCAGAACCACAGGAAAGCTGGATGAGGGGAAATTCTTCAACTAGAAGGAAAGAGAACAGCATACTGAGACTGAGAGGAGGTGCAGTGCGGAAAATACAAAGGTGCGGAGGTACGCGCGGAGTGGGCTGGTGGCTGAGGGCACGGTTGTTGTTTTCAATCGGGAGGGAGGCTCAGGCCCTGAGCTCCAGTTCTGGGTGACTCTCTAGGGACCCAGACTCAAACGGAGAAGTGGGACTGTCTGGAAACTTTCTCCCCGAGGTTAGCAGCGATTGCTGGGACTCTGAGAGGCAGAGCCTCTGGGGACGGGACTGAGAGCAGCCGTAACTGCTTGCTTTGCTGGCCCTGTTGATCCCGTACAACCCACCCTGCCCAAGCCCTGCACAGAGCCATTTGCCAGATAGCTTCAGACAAAGGCTAGATTAGCACCTCCCCAGAGGATAGAAGTTTTCCCACTGCAGACACAGCTGACTCTCACAGCCAGTTGGCCTGGAGGTCAAATCAACCC
>NW_006294763.1:9290-12241 GCF_000327345.1 Myotis davidii
CTCTCTCTTTTTATATCTCTCTCTCTCTCTCTCTCTCTCTCTCTCTCTCTCTCTCTCTCTCTCCCTTCCTATCTGATATCAATTTTTTAAAATAGTAACTTTTTTTATTGCTTAAAGTATTACAAAGGGTATTACATATGTGTCTTTTTTAATAGTAACTTTTAAATAAAATAAAACTGAGTTATTTCATATCCCACAAATAAAAAGTACTAGAAGCAAAAAAAAAAGAAAAGTGGAAAAGACTGGACAATATTCGGTGGCTTTAACTAAGGCAGACCCACATCATCCCCATGACACACTCTGCTCTTTTTATCTGCTGTCATTTATTCATACACTATTCCTTCTGCTGGGAATTCACTCTGCGGGACTATCCAAACACTCCTCATTATGAAAGAATCTGAGCAAATCTCTCTTCATTTCAGAAGTCTTTCTTGTTTCCAACTTCCAAAAAGTTCTCCAGTTTTCAAAGCTTTCATATCACTTGCAGTTTAATCATTACAATAGTCTATGACAGTAATGGCGAACCTTTTCAGCTCGGCGTGTCAGCATTTTGAAAACCCTAACTTAACTCTGGTGCCGTGTCACATATAGAAATTTTTTGATATTTGCAACCATAGTAAAACAAAGATTTATATTTTTGACATTTATTTTATATAATTAAATTCCATTTAATAAAGAAAGAAAAATCAACCAAAAAATGAGTTCACATGTCACCCTAGACACACGTGTCTTAGGTTCGCCATCACTGGTCTATGACATATTTATGCGTGCACGTGCACACATACAGACACATGGCAATGTTTCTTACATATTATTCTTGTTTTTATTTATAAGACAAGAAACTCATGTCCCTTTCAGAGAAGAAGGAAATAACATGTGCTACATTCTATATAATCCCTGAAGGTTGAGGTAGATTTTACTCATAATAGGTGCTAAATGAATAATGTTAAGTGAATTGATTTATAGTATTCAGTGTAGAAATAATTGCTTTTGTTTTTCTGCCCTTCTACTATAAAAGTACCATAAAGCATCTTCAACATCTTTCTTTTTTTTTAATCTTTACCAAAAGTATTACATATGTCCCCTTTTTTCTCCCATCAACTCCCTCTGGCCTACCTCCACCTCCCACCCCAGGCCCTCACCACCCCACTGTCTGCATCCATGGGTTATACATATATGCATACAAGGTTTTTGGTTGATTACCTCCCACCCATCCACCCTCCCTTGATTTCCCTCTGAGATTCTCCACTCTGGTCCATGCTTCCTTGTCTCTGGATCCACTCCATACATCAGTTTATTTTGTTAATTAGATTCCATATATGAGTGAGATAATGTGATACTTGTCTTTCTCTGACTGACTTATTTCACTTAGCATGATACTCTCCAGGTCCCTTCATGCTTTCTCAAAAGGTAAGAGATACTTCTTTTTTATAGCTGCATAGTATTCCATACTATGTACCACAGCTTTTTTATCCACTCATTTACTGATAGGAATTTGGTCTGTTTCCATATCTTAGCTATTGTAAATTGTGCTGCTATGAACATAGGGATGCATACATTCTTTCAGCTTGGTTTTTCAGGTTTCTTAGTATATATTCCTAGAAGTGGGATCACGGGGTCAAATGGCAGTTCCATATTTAATTTTGTGAGGAAATTCCATACTGTTTTTCACCAGTCTGCATTCCCACCAGCAATGTATTAGGGTTCCCTTTTCTCCATATCCTCGCCAGCATTTGTCCTTTGTTGATGGTAGCCATTGTGACAGGTATGAGGTGATACCTCATTATCCTTTTCATTTGCATCTCTCTGATAATTAGTGACTATGGACATTTTTTCATGTCTCTTGGCCATCTGAATGTCCTCTTTGGAGAAGTATCTATTTAGGTCCTTTGCCCATTTTTCAATTGGACTGTTTGTCTTCCTTTTGTTTAGTTGAATGAGTTCCTTATACATTTTGTATATTAATCCTTTATCAGATGTATCATTGGAAAATACATCATCCCATATAGTGGGGGTTTTTTTCATTTGTTGATGGTTTTTCTTGCTGTGGAGAAGCTTTTTATTTTTATGAAGTCCCATTTGTTTATTTTCTCCTTGGTTTCTTTTGACCTAGGAGATGTTTCTGTAAACATAGTGCTATCAGAGATATCTGAGATTTTGCTGCCTAAGGTTTCTTCTGGATTGCTTATGGTTTTACAACTTACATTTATATCTTTTACCCATTTTGTATTTATTCTTGTGTATGGTGTAAGTTTGTGGTCTAGTTTCATTATTTTGCCTGTATCTGTCCAATTTTCCCAACACCATTTATTGAAGAGACTTCCTTGACTCCTTTATATGCTCTTGCCTCTTTTGTCAAATATTAATTGAGCATAAATGCTTGGGTTGATTTCTGGGGTCTCTGTTCTGTTCCATGGATCTATATTCCTGTTCTTGTACCAGGCTGTTTGGATTACAGTGGCTTTGTAGTATAACTTGATTTTCAGTATTTTGATCCCTACAGATTTGTTCTTCTTTCTCAAGATTGCCATGGCTATTCATAATCATTTTTTGTTCCATATACATTTTTGGAATATTTGTTCCAGATCTGTGAAACATGCCATTGGTATTTTAATAGGGATTGCATTGAATCTATGGATTGCTTTGGGTAATATGGAAATTTTAATGATGTTAATTCTTGCTATCTATGAACAGAGTATATTCTTTCACTTGTTTATATATTCCTCTATCTCATTTTTCCATGTTTTGTAATTTCCTGAATACAAGTCTTTTACCTTCTTGGTTAAGTTTATTCCTAAGTATATTAATTTTCTTGTTGCAATGGTAAATGGGATTGTTTGTTTAGTTTCTCTTTCAGACAATTCATTATTGGTGTATAAAAAGGCCATCAATTCCTGGGTGTTAACATTGTATCTTACTACCCTGAACTCTATATCTGATGAATTTTTTTA
>NW_006294763.1:12270-15620 GCF_000327345.1 Myotis davidii
TCCTACTGGGTATCAAGGCAGCAACCTGGGCATATGCCCTTGACCAGAATCAAACCTGGGACCCTTCAGTCTGAAGGCTGATGCTCTATCCACTGACCCAAACCAGCTAGGGAAACATCTGATAAATTTTTTATCTCCATTTCATTTAGCTCTTCTTCTGGAGAATTCTCTTTTCCTTTCATTTGGGGCTTGTTTTTTTCCTCCCCATTTTAACTTCCTATTTGGGTTTGTGTCTATGTATTAGGTAGATCTGACATGAATCTCAATCTTTAGGGCAGGACAGTATCAGATGCTATTTGTGACAGGCCCTGAGTATTCTGTTTGAAGCAATCCTCAATCTATAGCTTGTGACTCCCTCTGTTGGGGCTGGTTGCCTTTGGAAAGGACAAAGATGTGCAACAAGGTCTATTTTTCCAGGCTTCTGTCTCTGAATTAGATCAGGCAAAGACTCAAAGCCTCAAAGCTTCCAGAGACCAGCCTCTGCCTGCAGTCTTATTGTTATTCCCTCTATCAACAGTAGGGTGGGGCAAGAGGTTTCCCAATAGGTCGGGGCAATGGTTTCTGCCTGCAGGCTGATTGTTATTCCCAGTCTCTTAATAGGCCTCAACAAAACTCCACAGGGTGGATTTAGGGGTTTTCCAATAGGGTGGGGCAATTGCCTTCTCTCTAGGCAAAAGCTGCCTGGATAATAAAGGTCTACCTGAGAAAGATGACCTCTGTAGTATGAGGGAATGTCTCAGCACAGAAAACCAGAGTGTCTACCATCTGAGCCCTAACCCCAGAGCCCCAAACCTCGGCTTCTGCTCATACAGCTAAGTCCACTCTGCCCTCCCTCTGCTGTAGCCCAAGGAGAGTGGTTGCACATGAAATTTTGTTCATTGGACCTTTAAGTGGGTGCCTGCATTTCCAGCCATCTCTCCTGGCAGACAGCAACCCTGATGCTTTTCACAGCCTGATGTTTTATGGGCATCTTTCTCAATTCTGGTGCTCTGGGCTTGGGGGCCAAGCTTGGAGTTTAAAACCCAGAGTTCTCAGTGGGGAACACACACAGACACACAGCTGATGTATCCCTCCAGAACTTCAGTTGCTCTCTGTAGGAACCTAGTGAGTCCTTTTGTGACTACACACTTCCTACCAGTCTCTATGCACTCTCCACTTTCTGTCCTTAGTTTTGGTTATCAGGGTTCTCTCCAGTTAGTCTTCAGTTGGTTATTCAGGATTATTTTTCTGTGTTTTAATTGTAATTATACTTTGGTCCTGGGACCGTGTCAGTGTAGCTCCCACTTACTCTGCCACCATTTTGGAATCCAGATTCAGTTTTTATCCATTTAACAGATTTTACAGATTAATGCAGAAACAGGTTTGCCTATTAAGCCAAACACTAAAGAAAAAAAAATTTTTTAATGTAAAGCAATGTCATTCTTCTCACAATTTTTGTTTTGGAAAATGTCTGCATGCTTTAAACCATGTTATTTATGTGCCTTGTGAATGGCTGGGTAGTTAGGGCATGGGGACTTTTCTTGATTAGCACATGGAAGGAAACAGCAGCACTGTGATTAACAGCTTCTCCTGAAATGCAGTGTGTTATTAAGAAAACAAGGAGAAAGTGATGCTGAACAGGGAAGCACAGCTATTGTACTCTAAAGACTTTGATTCTTCTATTTGTAATTTTGGAAACATTCCTCAGCAAGAATTATGCTAATTATTTCAGTGGAGAGAACCAGAGTCAGAGGCACTTCCTAGACTACTGGAGCAGCACTGCAGACATGAGATACTAAAGATCTGGACTGAAATTATAATAAAACCAGGGGCCTGGTGCATGAAGATTCAGCCTGACCTGCACCTTCTCCAATCTGGGAGCTTCTGTCTGTCTTTGCAATCATGTGAGTGAATTGTCTGAGAACCCAACCGAGTTTGGTTTGGTGCTCACAGAATAGTACAGGTCTTTTTTTTTCTTTGCGCCATTGGTGGAGATTTCCTAGAATTTGCAGCATATACTCCTTTTAATTTTTCCTCAACACTCTGACTTTACTTATGTCTCTCACCTTTGCTCTCCTTCCATCCCCCACCTGCAACAGTAACTCGCTCCAGGCTCACTTTGCTCTAGTGTCTAGGAGATCCCACAATGCGTCTGCCACCAGAACTACGATTCCCAGCATTCCTGGTGCTCCCCGCTCTCTTGGTTTATTTGCTGTCCTGCCCCACCCCCCACCAGCCACTCAGTGTGTGCACACTGCCCACAGGCCCACCACCCTGGCCGCTCCAGGCTTACACATGAGCCTAGAGGCTCAGAGTAGCCTGGGTCCCAAGGACGACTGTTCCAAGGACCCAGGCTGTTTAGTGCAGCTGCGCAGTGCCTGCGTATGCAAAGTAATCACCATCTTTGGGGTTAATATGTATATTCACTCCTGATTGGCTGGTGGGCATTGCGAAGGTACAGTCAATGTACATCTTTCTCTTTTATTAGTGTAGATTAGTATGCAATGGCTATACCAAAAAGAAAAGAAATAGTAAGGTCCCCACATGGATAGGTATGAGAACTATGAAAAGGAGAGGAAAAGATAACTCCAACATTCTTAGCCTTGGAGAGGGATACAAATGTATATTTACACAGGGTAGTATTTCTGGCACTATGGGTTCTTGTGATCTCCAGGAATAGACATCAAAAGAGATCATCAGAAACCAATATAGAGCCTGGTAAATTAGCGGGGAATATAACCCAGGTCTCCATTATAACAAGGGAGAACTCTGCCATTGAACTACCCTGGGTTCTCAGGAATTCCTGAGATAAAAATCAAGAGAGTTCACCACAGAAATAGGGCTTGGTTGAGAGGTTTATTTAAAAAGCTCATTTGCAGAGGAAGAGAACATTTAAGGGAGAAAGGGAAATGTTGTTCCAGGAACAAAAGCTGGAAAGATTTTAAAGAAGTTGAGGTGGAAATGTGATGTCTAAGTGTGACATCTAATTATGTAGAGGTGGGGAATCCTTGGTGCCTGTGCAGTGGAACTACATGCTTCTTCATAGCATTGAACAGCTCATTATCATGTTAAATATCCATCCAGTAGTGTGTTTTTCAGAATTTAAATGAGGAATGGTGACCAAAAAAATCTGTTTTTCTTGCTAGCAGCATGCATGAGTGAAAAGAACACTTAAGTCTGCTATAATAAATCTTGCAGACAACAGTGTCCTTCTTTCTGACTGTTAATTGGCTGTAAGGTGAAGAGAAGATATTTGGCTAGATTAATGAGTTTTTGGCTTTCTGCCAGTGTGAACCGGGGAGTAGTAGACTGCCTATCTTAGTGGGAAGAAGGTGTATTTAAGGTAGGAATCCAAGAACATACCATTTCAG
>NW_006294763.1:15645-21037 GCF_000327345.1 Myotis davidii
GGCCTTCCTAAACTCAGATAAGATTCAGTTGAGCGTGATCATAAGTTGAAATTGATTGGTATTTTTGTGGCACCATAGTTGCCTAAATGAATATAGTCTTATTATTCTTCAATCTCTGCTTCTAAGAGATCACAGGGGGTCTTTAGACCAATATTTATAAATCTTTTGAGTAATAAGTCAATTTTCTGGTGAAAGAAATGAACAGAGATCACCTTCATGGCAGGGACTGTGGCAGGCATTTTCAGTTAACTCCAGTTTCCTGAGGCTGTGTGCTTAGGCTAGGACCCATTTTCTGCTCCTAGCCAGTTATTTGTACCCAATCAGGTGTTTTGTTTCCTATACTTCTATTTCATCATTTGTAAACAGGATCTTAAGAACCCCTTATAGAAATACTTTAGTCTCTTTAGTTAAGTTATGAAGTGCTAAGTATTATATGAATATGGAAGGTGATAAGGATGATTACCCTATGGCTCTATTTTATACCATATCTTTCTTGCCATTTTTTTCTTCTAATAACATTATAGAATTAGAAGAAAACAGTTAAAAATGGAAATGAGTATCCTATCTAATAATAGACAAACATGGTAATTGACCATACCTTCATTACGTGTCCCATTGGCTAAACAGCACGATATGCAAATTAACCACCAACAAAGATGGTGGCTAATTTGAATACTGAAGGCAGGGTGGGACAGTGCCATCCCACCTGCCCCACCACCATCAGGGCCTGCTATTTGCCACCTGGGGCAGTAGGGCGGGACAGCGCCATTCCACCTGCCCTGACACCATCCAGGCCTACTATCTGCGACTCACCCAGGGCGGCCGGGTGGTGCAGCAGCGATCGGCTGGCCTGCCTGGGTGCCCCGTTTGCAACCCGGCCTGGGGCAGCCAGGCGGGGCAGTGAAGGCTTGAAGGTGGCTCTGGCTGGAGCAGCAAAGGCTTGAAGGTGGCTCTGGACAGAGCGAAGGCCTGGGTCCCAGGTGCCGGAGGAAAACTGGTGCCGGCAACCAGGGGAAGGGAAAGCCTATTGCACAAGTCTTTTCATACAACAGGCCTCTAGTAGAAGAATAGGAGGCAAAGACCATGGAGGTGGGGGTAAGATGTAGTTTCAGGTGGCAATGGAAACAGTAGGCTAATCAGTAAAACAGAGCAATATGAGGAGTCTGATCTTACAACTGAACCAGTACATGAGGAGGAAAGATGTCTCAGAAACACAAGATTACAGGAAGGAAGAATAATAACAAGACCAAAATATGTTAACCCAGAGAACTCTATGGCTCAACCAACAGTGCTTTGATCTTCTGAGGTGCTGAGTTAAGTGCCCTGGTGGTTTCTGAGGGGGTTAATCTGGAGTTGCTTTGTATCAATCATGGACTGTTGATGTGGTTGCATTTGCCCCCACTGTTTCCTGAGGATCCAAGGCAATATCTTCTCATCTTCTGGAGACAAGAGGAATGTTTTGAAATTTAAGGATGTGTGTGTCTGCGCATCTTGGGCCATAGCAGGCAATGCAATTTCATTCTAAGTGCTATTGTTAGATAACTGAAGATTCCTACATCCTGAACTTTGACAAACTGTTTAAATTGGATGATTGTGGCCATTCTGCATAGGTCAGACTGGGTGAGTTACTTCCTGAGATTATTTAAATGTGAAGATTTTCATCTCATGTTTAAAATAAGCAAAATACAAGGCTGTGATGATAAATGAATCAAATAGCCAACAGTTTTTAGTACTTAAAAACATACAGGTGATTAACAAGTTTCTCACATCCTCCCATTCCTTCTTTCACCTAAAATTAAATGCTCTTGTAGCATTATCACAGTTTATTCATCATCACTCACTCATTGATCAAAGATTTAAATTTATACATGTAATCAATAGCCTTATAAAGGAGTGGGTGCTTAAATTGTATATCTGCCCTTTCTGTTCCAATATCACTAAATTAGGGGTTTTCAAAGATGTGTTATTGATTGGAGTAAATTTATCACTTCTAGTTCCTCCCAAAGAAATATGTCACTGTCTGTTTATTATATAAAGAGAGTCTATAACAACTAAGTGAATAGAGAGCACAAAAATGCAAAATGAATGTCTGCAACCATTTTATATCATTCCTTTCTCAGGCTGCAGTGCCTGAAAATGGAAGACCTTAAGAAAGTGAGCAACAAAACACTTAAACTCCAGAGACAAACACGTTGGATTAAAATCCTGACTCCAGTGTGGGTAGGTTAATTAACTTCTTTAGGCTTTGTGGAAGACACACCCTAATGTAATCTCTGAGTCACATGCTTCTATAATCCCCTCCCCTTGAGTGATTGCTCCTAACCAATAGACCTTGTGGATTTACTTTTGACAAATAAATTATGGCAAAAGTCTAGAAATTTTGAAGATGTAATTAAAGTTCCTAATCAGTTAATATTAATAAAAAGAGAAATTCCTGTAGCCTGGAAGAAGAAGCAAGCCAATATGAGTTTTACAGTTCTGAGAAAATGAATATTATAACATCCACTGTGAGCTTGGAAGGACACTCCCAAGTTTCAGACAGGACTTCAGACCCAACAATGTCTGGATTCCAACCTTGTGAAACTCCGAGAATAAGACCCAGCTAAGCCATGTCCAGACTCCTGACCATATAAATGTGAAATGGTAAATGTGCATGATGTTTTAGTCAATAAGTATGTGGCAATTTTTTATTCAGTAATAGAAAACTAATACAGGCTTCAAGTTCCTCATTTGTAAAGGAGGAATAAGAATAATACATAGCACTGTTATAAAGTTAGAGGAAGTTAATATACATAAAATGTAAAATTGTCCCAGAAATCTAGTTAACTGCACAATAGATATATTAGCCTCAAGAAGAGCTCAGAAAAAAAATTGTAATGGCACCTTGTTATCAGGTGAACTTGATAATTCATGTAAAAATCTCATCAAAACAGTAGTATCATTTTTAATCAGAAACTTACAGAATTTGAGTCAGTGCTTATCCTTGTCCATCAACAAAAAATGAAGGCTTAAACTGTACAATGTCAGTAATGAACATAAATAATTTACCCATTTTTTTCTGAAAACCTTTGCTAAAATCATGAAAGCCACCACAATACTGAAGATCAGTAAAAATAAAAATCAAAAATCAACAATAAAAATCAAGAAATCCACCAATGGCCAAAACCGGTTTGGCTCAGTGGATAGAGCATCAGCCTGCGGACTGAAAGGTCCCAGGTTTGATTCCAGTCAAGGGCATGTACCTGAGTTGCGGGCACATCTCCAGTAGGAGATGTGCAGGAGGCTACTGATCGATGTTTCTCTCTCATTGATGTTTCTAACTCTCTATCTCTCTCCCTTCCTCTCTGTAAAAAATCAATAAAATATTTTTTTTTTTTAAAAAGAAAGAAATCCACCAATGGTTATTGGGGGGAAAGCTCCAAGGGTGACTAAGATAGCCCTTTCCACTCATCAAGGTAAAGGTGGACTGGACAGAAATAGCTTTGCCTTAATAGTCAGGGCTTCCTATCATTGGAACAGGTTAACTGCTAGAGGTGGGCACCATATTTCCCAAGGTTTTCCTCAGGGAATCTGAAACCATTGCCATTCCAATTCAATCGATGTACTATATCAACTGACTATAAGTATATAGCTTATGTGAAGAAAAAAATTTGAAATGTTAATTAAGCTACCATTCAAATGGGTAGGAGGGGAGAAGGGGGGGCGGTCCTTGAATCAGTAGCATGAACCCTGAAAACAATAATAGTGCTCCTAAATTCTGTTCTTAATTTGTTACTACATTCTAAATTCTGCTCCTCTATTATTTACAATCTCATCTATACTAATAAAGGGGTAAACTATACTAATAAAGGGGCTAATTAAACTGGGTAAACCAGACATCTTTTAGGCATCTGACTTCCTTCCAGACAAAGCCTCAGTGGTGGGGGCCAAGGCAGAAGCAGTTAGGGGCGATCAGGCTGGCAGCTGGACAGTTATGGGGTGACCAGGACAGCAGGGGGGCAATTAGGGGGTGACCAGCCAGCATGGGACCAGATAGGGGGCAATCAGGCCAGCAGGTAAAGTGGTTAGGGGTGATCAGGCAGGCAGGCAGCCAAGTGGTTAGGAGCCAACAGTCCCAGATTGGAGAGGGTGCAGGCTGGGCTGAAGGACCACCCCCTCCCATGCATTAATTTTGTGCACTGGGCCTCAAGTTATGGTATAAAATTATATAACCTAATCAGATATCACAATAAGTCAGCAAAAAAGTTGAAATAATTACAAAGATTATTTGAAATATGGGTTCATTTTCATTAATGTTGAAACTGTCCCTAAGTGCAAAATGTATATTAAAATAATAGCAAAATATTATATGAGTAATTATTATTAGCTAGATCTTAAATTTTTAAATGACACATTCATAACATGTTGAAGAAAATTTTTAAATGTTTCAGTCATTCTAGTCCTTGATAAAATTTTATTAAACATATGGAAAATTTTTAGGTCCTTCTTTGGAGGCTTTCCACTAATTATTAAAAATTCACATGCCATAGGGGAGATAGGTATTCCTGAAAGAGTAGGAATAGTTGAAACAGTACACAGAAGACAATATTATACCAAATCAAAATGCATGTCTATGTCAGAAAATATTATTAGAAGACACACAGCAAATTTGCTGAAGAAACATGTTATAACTAATTACAAATTGAGAGAAGTTTGGCAGTAAACAGTTAAATAAAGTAAAGATATCATATATAATATCTCATTTTATAGTACTTGATAGATTCTTTCACAAATAAAACAAATGGCAGATTCTGGGTTTTGTAATCCTGTTAAGGAAAGAGGTACATATATGTAAGAGTAAATAAGTTTTGACAAGAGAGGCCAGTCATACATTATCAACATGTCCACTTGGCATGCAGATTGTGGACATATTGTCCATTTAAGTTGTCAGTATACAAGTCTCAACCAATGTATGTTTTCAGATCTGCAAACAAAAGCCAGTTGCTATTGACATGATCCCAAGAATATTGCTCAGGGGCCAGTGTTCCCACTGCTTAAAATTTATATGGCAATGTATTCTTCAGGAGAAATTGTATATATATATAGTAAATACTCACTTAACATTATCCATAAGTTCTGCAACTTTAAGCAAAATGACATGTAATAAAAAAGAGATGAGGAGAAACCAAGATGGTGGCATAGGTAAACACCAGAAATTGCTGCCTCGCACAACCACTTCAAAAATACAACTAAAAGACAAAACGGACATCATCCAGAACCACAGGAAGGCTGGCTGAGTGGAAATTCTACAAATAGAAGGAAAGAGAAAAGCACACTAAGAATCAGAGGAGGTGCTGAAGTACAGAGGTACGGAGGCGCACGTAGAAAGGGCTGGCATTTTCTTTATTACAAA
>NW_006294763.1:21795-23315 GCF_000327345.1 Myotis davidii
ACCACACCAAGACACATCATAATTAAAATGCCAAGAGCAAAAGACAAAGAGAGAATCTTAAAAGCAGCAAGAGAAAGAAACTCAGTTACCTACAAGGGAATACCCATATGACTGTCAGCTGATTTCTCAACAGAAACTATTCAGGCCAGAAAGGAGTGGCAAGAAATATTCAAAGTGATGAATACCAAGATCCTACAACCAAGATTATTTTATCCAGCAAAGCTATCATCCAGAATTGAAGGGCAGATAAAGAGCTTCACAGATAAGGAAAAGCTAAAGGAGTTCATCACCACCAAACCAGTATTATATGAAAATGCTGAAGGTATCTGTTAAGAAGAGGAAGAAAATAAAGGTAAAGATAAAAATTATGAACAACAAATACACATCTATCAACAAGTGAATCTAAAAATCAAGTGAATAAATAATCTAATGAACAGAATAAACTGGTGATTATAATAGAAAAAAATAAAATAAATAAAAGGAGATGAGCATAGGCTAACTGACATAAACAAGACTTAAGTTTCTATGTCATTTTATCAGCATTATATTAAAACTATAGGCCTGTTGTACGAAATTCGTGCAAGAGTAGTCCTTCCTTCCCCCTGCTGCAGGCACCAACTTCACTCTGGCACCTGGGACCCGGGCTTCCCTCGCAGCCCCGGCTTCATCCAGAAGGTTGTCCAGAAGGATAGCCGGTCTAATTAGCATATTATGCTTTTATTATTATAGATTTGAGGACCTACTCTGGGTGTGTGTGTGTGTGTGTGTGTGTGTGTGTGTATTTGATATATTTGATACTGATTTAGGCATAGAGGACTATACATTAACTTATGTGATTATCTTGATGATATAAGAATTTGCTGATTGTCCTTGCTCTAGAGGGCAATCTTTTCTCTGTGTTTTTTTTTCTCCATTTGACAATCTCCATCTTCATCTGTTACCCAGGGACCCAGACCTGAAACTTATTGGAATCTGTGTCACGGATAAAATATATATTATAAAATAAGTTAAACATATTTTAGGACTTCCATGTTATCTTTTAATAAGGAGAATATAAAGAAGACTCTAATAAGTGGAGAACAACAATGTTTTGGGGAGGAAAAAGATATCAGTGTTTCCAAAATAAATATATACCGTAAAAAAATTCCAGTCAATTACAAAAGATTTTCTGCCATTTTGAAACTTTACAAAGTGATAGTAAATTATATTTAGAAGAACAAATTGGCAATAATTACTAAGATTTTTTAAAATAATAGCAATAAAAAGAAACTTCTTCTATGAAAAATGAAACTGTGTTCTGTAGCTACAATTAAAACCAGTGTGGTATTTGTACTAGACATATGAACAATGAAAGGGACTATTGAGATGGTAAATTCCATGCAGGCAGAGCCCACAAGTGTTTTGTGCATAACTGTTTTATTCATCCTGATATCTCCACAGTGCCTGGAATGTAGTAAATATTTGCAGAATAAATGAGCTAGCACAGTAAGACAATAAAAATAGTATTGGAATATATATAT
>NW_006294763.1:23460-25210 GCF_000327345.1 Myotis davidii
ATATATATACATACAACATACAATATAGAATAAAAACACAGTGAAAAACAAACATTTTAAAAAGTGTTTACAAAATTGCCATTTTGGGAAATAATATACTGTTTTAATCATCACCTCCCAGAATACATAAACAGAACTTGACTTCATCTACAACTGAAGTGTTAAAAACAGAATTAATAAAAACTAGAAGAAAACATAGGTGACTATAAATTTGATCTTGGATTGGGGATAGGCATCTCTTAGAAAAAGGGGAGGAAGACTTTAAATGTTGACCTTAAACAAACAGTCAGCAAAATGGGTTTATTCAGGAACAACAAGGGCAATTCTTCATATATGGTCCAAAGGCAGACCACAGATAAGTAAGTCCAAAGAACAAAGAAAATAAATGATCCTTTAGAGAGAGAAGAGTCAGATGACCCACACCTGACCTATTGAACCAGACACTCTGGCGTGAGGTCCAGCTCCTGTGCTGGAAGATGTTGACACATGCTAAAGTCTGAGAACCACTTGCTCAGATGAAAGAAACCACCATCCATATTACAACTGAATTTATAACCTCTTCTCAATTCCTCAACTCCATATTCATTACCCTTATGAGCCCTAGTATCATTTTGACACCGAGTGGTCATATTCTTCCGTCAAAGGCCTTTAACCAACCAACTTTTGAAAAATCTATTTTTATCAGGATAAAGGCACCATGTTGGTACCCAGGAAATTTTTACAGTCCAATGTCCAAGATCCAAGATTCATAAATTAAAGATAAGGAGAATATCAATAGCACCTAAGTTCTACATATCAACTAAGGATAAGCTAAAGTAGTCCAACTCTGCCCTAATCATAAAAGATTATTAAAATAAATTCTAAGAGAAAAAGAGAATGCAAGAAATGACTTGTTGAAGAGAGACAAGATGGCAGCAGAATAGGCAGACGTGTCCCAAGGCTTGTCCTAGAGCAAATAGAATGAGCAGCTGAAACGAATAATATCTACCCCAAATTGGTGAATCAGACTCAGCTGGTGAGACAGTTTGCAGCTGGGAAAGGCAGAGTTCCCCTGGAAAGGTAAAAACCAGGGTTCTGGGCAGGAAAGTTTGCCAGATCTCTGAGCCCAGAGGGTCAGAGAGAAACCGCATGGCACTCAGCCGAATCCCTTGGGACAAGCACAGCCTCTGACGGGGGAAAGGAGATACACAGGACTGTTGGTGCCAGGGGATTTGAGATCTGGGTGCCATAATTACAAAACACTGAACCCAGAGGGGGCAGCCTGAAGCGCTGACCAGACCATGCAGTGCCGGTAAAAGAGGAGCTCCCAGAGACTCAGTCTTCCCGATTTCTGGGCCGACGTTTGTTTGTTTGTTTTCACTGAACCCTGTTCATAGGACATTTCAGATACACTCACCCGTGCTGAGGAGCAGGAGAAGGTGCAGACAAGTGGAATCTGGGGAGAGGCTGGAGAGAGAAGGGGGTCAAGGAGAGGTGGCAGCAAGTTGAGTGCTGAGTCACGCCTGAGCCCAGAACATGAGCAGCCATTTTCACGTAAAGTTATAAAAGACGCACAAGACTGATGGTGAAGGGATGGAAAAAGGTTTTTCAGGCAAATGGAAATGAAAAAAAAAGCATGGGTAGCAATACTTATATCTGACAAATTAAATCTCAAAGTGAAGGACACAAAAAGAGATAAAGAAGGCCACATCATAATACTAAAGGGAGCAATCCAACAAGAAGAAATAACTCTGGTAAACATATACGCGCC
>NW_006294763.1:26015-27340 GCF_000327345.1 Myotis davidii
AGGAAGGAACACTTCCAAGCTCATTCTATGAAGCCAGCATCACCCTAATACCAAAACCAGGTAAAGACAATACAATGAAAGAGAATTATAGGCCAATATCCCTCATGAACATAGATGCCAAAATCCTCAACAAAATTCTAGCAAATCGGATCCAGCAGTACATCAGAAAGATCATACACCATGACCAAGTAGGATTTATCCCAGGGATGCAAGGATGGTACAATATCCGCAAATCAATAAACATAATACATCACATAAACAAATTGAGAGATAAAAACCACATAGTCATATCAATTGATGCATAAAAAGCATTTGACAAAATCCAACACCCTTTCTTGATAAAAACCCTCAGCAAAATGGTAATAAGGGGATCATACCTCAACATAATAAAATCCTTATATTACAAACCTACAGCCAACATTATAATCAATGGGGGGAAATTAAAACCATTTCACGTAAGAACAAGAACTAGACAGGGATGCTCCCTCTCACCACTCCTGTTCAACATAGTAGTGGAAGTACTAGCCATTGTGATTAGACAAGAAGAAGAAATAAAAGGCATACAAATTGGAAAAGAAGTAAAACTGTCCTTATTTGAAGATGACATGATACTGTACATAGAGAACCCTAAACACTCCATCAAAAAATTACTAGACTTAATAAATGAATTTGGCAATGCAGCAGGATACAAAATTAATACCAAGAAATCTATGGCATTTCTTTACACCAATAGTGAACTTACAGAAAGTGAGACTAAAAAAGCAATCCCATGTACCATCACACCAAAAAAATTAAGATACCTAGGAATAAACTTAACTAAGGAGGTAAAAGACTTACATGCGAAAAACTACAAGACACTGAAAAAAGAAACAGAGGAAGACGTAAACAGATGGAAGAACATACCGTGTTCATGGATTGGTAGAATCAACATCATCAAAATGCCCATACTATCCAAAGAAATCTATATATTTAATGCAATCCCCATTAAATTACCAACAGTATATTTCACAGATCTAGAATTAACGCTCCAAAATTTCATCTAGAATAAAAAAGACCTCGAATAGCTGCAGCAATCCTGAGAAAAGAGAACAAAGTATGTGGAATTTCAATACCAGATATCAAGCTGTATTGCAAAGCCACTGTTCTTAAAACAGCTTGGTACTGGCACAAGAACAGACACATAGATCAATGGAATAGAATAGAGAACCCAGAAATCCACCCAAACCACTATGCCCAATTAATATTCGACAAAGGAGGCAAGAGCATACAATGGAGTCAAGACAGTCTCTTCAAAAAATGGTGTTCAGAAAATTGGACAGATGCAT
>NW_006294763.1:28115-37001 GCF_000327345.1 Myotis davidii
CTAAGATTTGTAAACAGCCTAAATGCCCATCAGCAGATGAGTGGATTAAAAAACTTTGGTACATCTACACAATGGAATACTATGCTGCGGTAAAAAAGAAGGAACTCTTGCCATTTGCAACAGCATAGATGGAACTGGAAAGCATTATGCTAAGTGAAATTAGCCAGTCAGAGAAAGATAAATACCACATGATCTCACTCATTTGTGGAATATAGACAACTACATAGACTGATGGACAGGGACAGATCCAAATACAGAGAAACAACGATCAGACTATCAATCCCAAGAGGGAAGGTAGCGGAGGGTGGGGGTAAGGGGAAGAGATCAACCAAAGGACTTGTATGCATGCATATAAGCCAAACCAATGGACATGGACAACAGGGGGATGAGAACATGAGTATGAGGGGTGAAGATTGGGGGTTAATGGTGGGATGAGGGCACACTTGTAATACCTTAACCAATAAAAAAATTAAAAATTAAACATAAAATAAATGTTAAGATAAAAAAAAGAAATGACTTGTTACCATTAGAAATACATAAAGAAATTACAGATGACTAGAGGCCCCATGCACAAAATTTGTGCATGGGGGGTGGGGAAATTGGGGGTGGGTTCCTCACCCTGACCTGCATCCTTTCCTGGGAGCCCTTAGGAGATGTCCTACTGACAGCTTAGGCCCATTCCTCATGGTTCTCTGCTCTCTGCAGAACTGCCTGCTCATAGCTGCCTCAGGCCCTGATGTCTGCTCTCTGCGGGGGCCTGCTTTCCCCTCACCACCACAACAAGGGCACTCAGGGCCCTGTAGACTGTTCTCTGGCTTGTGGCCACGGCCAGGGGCAAGAAGGGCCCTGCTGTCTACTCTCTGTGTGGTCCTGCTTATCCCTCACTACCATGGCCAGGGGCAACCAGGGCCCAGCTCTCTGCTCTCTGCAGGGGCCTGATTGCCCCTCACCAGGGCGAGGGCTAAAAGGAAGACTCTGGAGGGGCTGAGGGGACTGGGCGCCACCATCTTGTGGCTGTGGGCATCACCATCTTTGTGACGGAGTGACAGTTAATTTGCATATTCCATCTTTATTAGATAGGATGACAAATGATGGTAACCATTTTTCCAGAAGGACTAAAGTAGGGAAGGAAGGCAGGAATTGTGCTGTAAAGACAGGTTTGAAATATCCATGTGTACTGTTACCTCAAAATGTTCATTTTTTATTTCCACTAATATCCCATGAAAATGTTTATGATTAGTAAGAAAATTCCCAAATATTCAAGAGAGATGTGACTAAAGATCATTAACCAACTAGTCAAAGAAGAGAAAATTAAAATAGTTTACTTATGGATATGAAAACATTATCTTTTTAGTAATGAAAGAGAAAAATAAAGCTATAGAATTCAGTTTGTATTCATTAAATTGTCAAATATTAGAAAAAACTTTCAATGTTAATAAAAGTATTAAATCATCACAAATATTCTACAAAGCAATTTGGAAAGTTACATTAAGAAACTTAAAATGCTGAATATTTCTGACTCAGAAATTCCTGCTAGGTACTCCATTCTAAAGAAATAAACAGAAATATGGACAAATATTTAAACTAAATTGTTTACCTGAATGTTATCTACACTAATAAAAGAGAAACATGGTAATTGGCATATGACCACTACCCTTTTCATTGGCTAATCAGGGCGATATGGAAATTAACTGCCAACTAAGATGGCGGTTAACCGCCAACAAAGATGGCAGTTAATTTGCATATGTAGGCACAATGCAAGGAGGCAAAAGGGAAAGCAGGAAGAGGCCCCCTTCCACTGAGAGTGATCAGAAACCCAGCGGGAAGCTAAGAGCCAGGGGGCAGGGCAAAGGCGTGATTGGAGAATCAGGCGCCTTTGCTGCCCTGGCCAGTGATAATAGGAAGTAGGGGTGGAGCCAGCGATGGGAGCTGGGCACGGTTGAAGCTGGCAGTCCTGGGAGCTAGGGGTCCCTCGCCTGGGCCTAAAGTGGAGCCCGCAATCGCGGGCCGCTGCAGCTGTGGGTCCCTGCTGCCCCGCCGGACACCTCAGAGGCATTAGGCCTGGGCAGGGGCGGAGCCTGCAACCATGGGGAGCTGGGGGTCCCCTGCCCAGGCCTGACACCTCTGCTGGAGGCCTCAGGCCTTGGCAAGGGGCCAATCCAGTGATCGGGGATCGGAGAGTGATGAGGGTCAACTCCTCTGGCCGAGGCATCAGGCCTGGGTGGGGGGCGGAGCCAGTAATCGGAGGGGGCTGGGTGGGGGGTAGAGCTGGGGATTGGGGGGATATGATGGTCCCCTTGCCCAGGCCTGAAGCCTGGGTCAGAGGCATCAGGCCTGGGCAAGGGGCCGATCAGGCGATCGGAGGGTGATGGGGGTCGACGCCTCTAACCGAGGCATCAGGCCTCAGCAAGGGCGGAGCCGGTGATGGGGGAGAGAGGGGTCCCCTTCCCAGGCCTGAATCCTGGGTCAGAGGCATCAGGCCTGGGCCAGGGGCAGAGCCAGGAATTGGAGGGGTCTGGGGGTCCCCTGCCCAGGCCTGACGCCTGGGCCAGAGGCATCAGACCTGGGCTGGGGGCAGAACCAGGGATGGGGGGAAATGAGGGTCTTTGGCAGAGGCGTCAGGCCTGGGCAAGGGGCCGATCCTACGATTGGTGGGTGATGGGGGTCAATGCCTGAGGGTTCCCAGTATGTGAGAGGGGGCAGGCTGCATATTTAACACAACTTAATGTGCCCAACTTATTTATACCTTCAACCAAATCCTGCCTAAGCCCCTGACCATTGGTTCATGAGAGACTAGCAATCCTATTCTCACCATATAACTCAGATAACTTAAATGGAAAATTTAGGACTAACATTTGTAGCAGGCCTTAATCTTTACAGTACTAGATTCAAGTGTATAAATATATAAGTTTATCTTCTTATTTTTGAATATTGCTTGCTTATCAAGTTGCCATTTCATGATTTGAGCCACTTTCATGATTGTCTCAGTCTTTCATAGGAAATAGTCTCACCTTCTTCATCCTTTCATTAGAAAAGCAGTTTGGATACTAGGTGAGCTCATGAGCCTGAGCCTGCATGCATTCAGGAATCATCTCTGCTGTGGGCATTTGGGCAAATGATTTAACCTTCCTGTGCTTTGGACCCATCCTTTTCTATAGGGTGATTATAATAGCCACCCACCTCACAGGACTAAACAAGTTAACATAAATTAATAGAGTCTCGCACATGGTAAATGCTATGTGAATATTACTGTTCTTACCACATGGCTTGCTGTGGACCATGGATCAGCTAACTTTTTACCTGAATGGCCAGATGGTAAATATTTCAAGCTTTTCAGGCCATATTATTCTGTCCAAAGGACATTCCATTTTGTAGCTGTAGCAGGAAAGTAGCCATAGAAAATTTAATCAAACAAGCATGGCTATTTTCCAACAAAGCTTGGCTTGCAAAAATAGTAGGCAGCATTTAACCTGCCAGCTATGGTTTGCTAACCCCTAATCCAGACCAGAAACTCATTGAGAATTCAGACTAGATCTAGGTTTCCTCACACTTCCACATAGAGAATTTAGCACTTTCAATTCATAAGAAAGTCAGTGATGTTTGTATAAAAATTAAATTAAAAAAAAAATGTGTTCCCTAACACTGCCAAATATACCTATTGATATACATGACCTTAGAAATTAATTACCTGTTTTTCAGGAGATTTGATTGCATCTTTTAGAGTTTAAACCTGTAAGCATAATCCCTCCTGGGTTTATACAAGTTATGTTTAGTCTGGAGCTTTTCTTCAGTTGGTTTCAAAATTCCTTTCAGGGTTTAGCTAAAAATCTAACTAAGAGAGCCCTGAACCCTGGCACCAATTCCAACAGAGGAAGCTTCTGGACCTTGGGAAATCAGATTTCATGAAGTCTTCAGAGACAACTGCAGCTCTAACAAGTGGAAAAACTGAGGAATCTCAGGTGGATAGCACTGGCACAATGGAGTTAAACTTTATCATCCTAGGACTCCTGCAGGCTCATAAGGCCTACCTATGGGTGGGAGAAGTCAGGAAAGATGGAAGTTATGAGAACATGCACATGTATCTACACCAGGGGTGGGCAAACTTTTTGACTCGAGGGCCACAGTGGGTTCTTAAACTGGACCAGAGAGCCGGAACAAAAGCATGGGTGGAATGTTTGTGTGAACTAATATAAATTCAAAGTAAACATCATTACATAAAAGGGTACAGTCTTTTTTTTTTCAGTTTTATTCATTTCAAACGGGCCAGATCCAGCCTGCGGGCCGTAGTTTGCCCACGGCTGATCTACACTAATAAAAGACAAAGATGCTAATTTACCATACCTTTGCTACGCCCATCAGCCAATCAGAAGATTATGAAAATTAACCCAACAAAGATGGCCGTTAAATTTACATACTGCAGGCGGGGCGGAGCAGCGCCATCTGGCAACCATCCCACTAAGGGATCAGGTCTGCTGTGTGCACGACCTGGGGCGGCGGGGCAGGGTAGCGCCATTCACCGCCCGCCCCACCATGGGATTGGGCCTGCCATGTGCACGACCCAGGGAGACAGGGCAGGCACCATGGGATCAGGCCTGCCATCTGCCACCCGGGGAGCAGGCGGTTATCTTCCTGAGGGGTCCCAGACTGTGCGAGGGCACAGGTCGAGCTGAGGGACACCCCCGCACCCCCACCCCCACCAGTGCACAAATTTTTGTGCACCAGGCCTCGAGTATGATATAAATGATGCAGCCAGTTGTCTGCAGCCTCAAACTCCCTGGCCTCTACTTACAACAGCATCCACCTACCTGAATGGCTGTCATTCTCCATTTATCAGGTATAGCCCACTCTTAATTTGAGTTGTTGTTAGAGCCCGCCTGCATCTCCAGCCTCCCCAGCATTCACCAGGCATCAGCCCTTCAGTTCTACAAGTGACCATGTAGCGCAAACATGTCAAACTCGCAGCTTGCGGGCTGCATGCAGCCCACAATGAATATTTTTGCGGCCCAGTCAATATAACAGTATGTCAGAAAAGTTTTAATAAAAATTTCATAACTTAATTTTTACAATACCCTGTTAGATATAATTATTAATAGCAAACTATAACATTCGCTAATGACTGATTATTATAATCGCATTGCATTCATTTCCCTTACGTATATTAAAATGTTCTATTATTTTATGTTAATGATTACTCATTTATTTCAGCCCTTTGTATTCAACATGCCTCTATAGAAATAAACCTACGTTTCTATGAAAATTGAACCTTTTGTTCTTTTGCAGTCCACATAAACTTAAACCTTGTTTATTTGGCCCGTGTTAGCCTTTGCGTTTGACATGCTTGGTTTAGCCTAAGGACCCATGGCAATCAGGACATCTCACTTGTCTTGGCTCTACTAAGTTTTGTGTTAATATACTTGCCCCCAACTATGCACCAATCATCATAGAAGCCTGAGCAAAAGTGACATCCAACATGCCAGGCAAGGTCTCAAAACTCATGGCCACTGCTAGTATTTTTCAAGCTCAGTTTCAGGCAGTTGATACTCTCTCTGTGCCAATAAATCTAAAAAAAAAGAAAAGGCCTTAGGATGTGTCATGAGCAAGGGAGCATCCCAGAGTCACTCTCACACATTTGTCTTTCCACAATGCCAGTTTTATAGGAGAAACCTCCCAATAAGCCAAGAGTCACACACAGGGTTACACACAGAAATGGGGGGCTTGCACTATAGGAGTAGGGAGACCATCCCGCTCAAAGTCCTGGTGGCATCTGAAAGTGGAGAGACCGGTGTGGTCTCAAGTCAGGTGACTACAGGGGAGTGGAATTCAGGCAGGGCTCTGAGCATGACCCATGATACAGCCAAGCTCAAGCGTTGGATGGTAGAAGCTTTGAGTTCATATAGTCAGACCTCCACAAGGGATAGAGGTCCCACTCATATCAGTGTCCAGATGGAGTCCTTATTGAAGTTTCCAGACTTGTGGTTTTAGCATTCTGGGCCCCTCTAAAGGGCATTCCCCTAACAACCCATTATCTCAGTCCTGACAGCACTTGACATAACTGTTATGGCTGACAGTGACTCTAATATTGGATTGTCAAAGGTGTCCAAACAGTCCACTCTGCTCTTGCTCTATACAAGATGTCTGTCTAGGAGCTTTTCTACTAGAAAAATTTGCTTCTTTTTAATCTCCCCCATCTCCTCTCATCATAAGTAAAGAGAAAAATCAGATTACAGTGCAAGAGCTTTATCTCTATGCCACAGAGAATTGGCACTAAGATTTATTTTTATTGGTTCTTGAATGATTGTCATTTTCCGGTGAGAGTGGGAGACTTTGATTCCCTACTTGAAGATAAACACACACACACACACACACACACACACACACAAAAACAAAAACAAACAAACAAAAAAAAAACCCTATTCCCTCATAGTTACAATTTTCCTAATAGGAAGTCAACCTTTGTTCTGAAACTTAATAAAATGGTTTCTTTATCAACTCCCCGGGGAATTTTCCATCCAAAAGCTTCATGCTGGGGTGTTATGGAGGATGGTATCTTGCTTCAAAGTCATCTTGAAAGGCTGCAGAAACAGGTCCTGTAAGAGGTGCAGCCACAGCCTATTGATACCAAAAATATGTGGGTGTTGTTTGTGTCCCAAGTCTCGTTTCGAGAGAATCAAAGAATGAAGTCACAGACACACAAAAAATGATCAATGGAACCAAAGACCTTGACCTTGAAGCCAATCCTGGAAAAGGTACAGCTGGGGTTCCAAGAGCAGGCCAGTGTCCAGAGCTTCCTTTCCATGTTATAGTCAGGAGTAGTTTAGTATCCAAGCTAATTAAAGTCTAATAGTCTATGTGTGGAAGCCCACATGGCCATAAACCACGTGGACACAGGGATGTGCTTCCCCCACCACTGGAATGAACTTCAGGAACCCATTGCAGGTTAGGGAGAAGTGAGAGAGAGCAAGAGGAAGTATGTGACTTTTAATTTAGAGGGTAGGTAGTCTTGCTAGCTCCTAATTGGTCTTTTCAAAGACTTCTGCTTTGGCAACAATATTCTTGGAATTGGTTTATATGCCTTAATACCTTATGATTGGATATTTGCACATGCCTGTCTTAGCAATATCCATACATTTTAAAATTCATGCCTCTTGCGAGTGCTCTTCCTTCCCTGCCCAGTTGGGGTGCCTAAGTAACTCTGCCTTGTTGGGTTCTGGTTCTACTCCTTTTCTCATGGTCCCACCCCATCTACCTAGCTTCCTCTGTCTCCGCACTATAAAACACAGATCTATAGTGATCCTTCCATTTATTACAAAATGCCATCTCCTACATAAAAATAGTGTATTGGTGTCACCTGTGTGGGTTTTGTAGAGGCATGAGACTCTTCCCTAGGAACTTGCAGGCACAGGAATTCAAGTAACTGTCTTTTGGCCTCTGCCCTCCAGCATTTTGCATTTGTTTTTCCTTCTGTTTGGAACACTCCCTAACTTTTTCATCCAAGTTGTACATCTTCAGTTCTCTTTTCTGATGGCATCACCTTGGGGAAGCCTACCTTGAGGCATATGCCATTCCCATGTGGGGGAAGGGTGTACCTTGTGCTTTGAAAGCTTGCAGTCTCTGACTTGGAGGGTAGTATCTACCATTGCAAATGCAGGGTGAATGCCCAGGGAGGAAAGACATATACCTGCTTCTTAATCCCCAACAGCTAGCACAGCTCAGGGAAACAGTGGGCATTCAATAAATAATCACTGAATGAATAAATACCCTAAACTTATTTGATGCTGGAGAGTCCAAGTTCTTGTTTCGTTTCATTTGTTTGCCAGACTACAGTTCCTACCTATAAATTATTTAATCAATAGAGATAATATATGTAAAAAAATGGTAATATCATGTGATAAGTACATGTACATGCTATTAACTGAGGCATATGTAAGATACAGTGGGAACATAAACTAGATTTACTCTCTATATTCACTTTTATTAAAATAATTAAGATGTATAATATGGTGTGTGTGCGGGGGGAGGTTGAGGGTTAATGAGGGGGGATAAGGACACATTTGTAATACCTTAACTAATAATTAAAAAAAATGGAAAAACAAACAAACAAAAAAAAGATGTATAATATGCAGAGTGGAAAATGGCGACCAGCAGGAAGGTAGGGAGGGAGAGAGTGTGAGAGCGCAAGGAAGTGATAGAGGAGTGTGTGGACCTGTGTGGTGTGTGTGTATGAGCTAGGGACAGTTAGATTCTGCAGGTCTTCTAAGGGGCTGCTAACCGGGCAGTCTTAGGCGACGGAGTCCCGTTCCCTGCGCGGACACTCCTGGGCGGCCAGCACAGGCACTGCGACCATGCCATCTTGGGAAACAGAGCTGCTTGGGACTAGGATCCTGGCCTCAGCACCACCCAGTCTGATCTCAGACATATACCAGGACCCTGCAGCCCCTAGGGACAGAGACCTGTGACCATAGCTACAGACCTATGGATGCCAAAAGTTCAGAAATCCCTGTGGCAGATCCGTAAGTAACCGAGCCCATCCCCCCTTCCCGCAGGCTTGCGGGCAGCGTCAGAGTAACTAACTGATAGACCCACCCCTTGCCAGGGCCTCAGCCTCCAGGAAATTTAGCCTGGAAGTGCGCGAGCACCATGGAGCTTATCCTGCTTAGGGCCGGGTTCAGGAGTCCTGGGCTGGGAACAATCGCTGAACCCCAGAAACTGTTCCTACTTGCACTGCCGGCTTCTGAGCCTTGGGCTGGGAGCAATCGCGCGAACACCGGGAATTTGTCCCATGTATCACAGGCCCAAGGCCCCCGATTCTCTGGGCAGGAGGCAGCACCAAGCACCAGTGACTTGACTGTGTTTTTTATCACCTGTGCCTGAGATCCTGATTTCCTG
>NW_006294763.1:42186-48454 GCF_000327345.1 Myotis davidii
TAGATGTTGTGTTAGTAAGAGTACCTGGAAGTTATCATTATGGAATTTATCAAATCTCTGTGAAAGTTTCTCTTGCCAAGTCAGCCATGTTCTGGGACATTGTTGACATGTCTCCTATGACATGTTAATTGTGTGAGGACACTAGGTTTTTGCTGTGGTTCTGCCAGCCAAACATTCTCTCCTTTCATTCCTTACACATCCCTCCAGGATCCCAGGGGTGAGTTTTTGAGTAAGAGTACCTGGAAGTTATCATTATGGAATTTATCAAATCTCTGTGAAAGTTTCTCTTGCCAAGTCAGCCATGTTCTGGGACATTGTTGACATGTCTCCTATGACATGTTAATTGTGTGAGGACACTAGGTTTTTGCTGTGGTTCTGCCAGCCAAACATTCTCTCCTTTCATTCCTTACACATCCCTCCAGGATCCCAGGGGTGAGTTTTTGTGAGGGGATAAGGGGGAGGAGTGTGATTAGAGACTAAGATGGAATGGGAATGATATTTCTTTTTTATGTATATCTTTATTGTTGAGAGTATTACAGGTGTCCCCCTCTCCCTCAATACCCCTCTCCATCTGATTCAAGCCCTGTCCCAGTCTTTCCCCATCCTATTGCCTGTGTCTATAGATAATGCATATATGCATATAAGTTTTTTGGTTAATCTCTTCCCGTGCCCCCATCCCCCTTCCCTCTGAAATCCCCCTTCCCTCTGTTCCATGTTTCCATGCATCTTATTCTATTTTATTCATCAGTTTATTTTGTTCATTAGATTTCTTGTTCATTTATTTTGATTTTTAGATTCAATTATTGATAGATATTTACTTATTGTCATTTTATTATTCAGATTTTTTGTTTCTTCTTCTTCTCCTTCTTCTTCCTGCTTTTCTTAAAGAATATTCTTTAACATTTCATGTAATACTGGTTTGGTGATTATGAACTCCTTTTGCTTTTTCTTGTCTGTGAAGTTCTTTATTTAATCTTCAATTCTAAATGATAGTTTTGCTGGATAGAGTAATCTTGGTTCTAGGTCCTTTCTATTCATCACTTTAAGTATTTCTTGCTATTCCCTTCTGGCCTGCAGTTTCTGTTGAGAAATTAGCTGACAGTCATATGGGTGAGTCCTTGTAGATAATTAACTTTTTCTTACTGTTTATAAGATCCTCCCTTTGTCTTTAACCCTTGGCATTTTAATTATGATGTGTCTTGGTGTGGGCCTCTTTGGTTTCATGTTTTTTGGGATTCTAAGTGCTTCCTTGATTTGTAAATCTTTCTTTCACCAGGTAGGGGAAGTTTTCTGTCATTATTTCTCTTCAAATAGGTTTTCAATATCTTGCTCTCTCTCTTCACCTTCTGGCACTTTAAGAATATGAATGTTGGTACTCTTGAAGTTGTCACAGATGCTTCTTGCACTATCTTCATATTTTTTTATTCTTTTTTCTTTTTACTCTTCTGATTGGGTGTTTTGTTTTGTTTTTTGCTTCCTCATATTCTAAATCATTGATTTGATTATCAGAATCTTCTACTGTTGAAACCCTGTAAATTATTTTTTATTTTAGTTAGTGTATGCTTAATTTTTGGCTGGTCCTTTTTCATGTCTTTGACATGCTCACTAAGATCTTTGAAAGTCTCATGAAGTTCCTTGAGTATCCATGGTTTGAACTCTGTATCCAGTAGTTTGCTTCCTTCCATTTCTTTAATTTGTGACATGTTTCTTTGTCTTCACATCTTGGCTGCTTACCTCCGTTTGTTTCTATGTATTAGGTATTGCTGTTATGTCTCCTAGAATTGGTAGAGTGGCCCTGTGTAGTAAGGTTCCTGTTGGGTCCAGTGGCTCAGCCTCCCCAGTCACCTAGCTGGGCACTCTAGGTGTGCACAGTCTTGATATAGATGAGCATTGATTGCTGCTGGCATCACTGGGAAGAATTGACCTCCAGGCCAATTGGCTGTGAGGACTAGCTGCATCTACAATGGAAGAGCTGCTGTTCAGGATAAACCCCTGTGGAGCAGGGCTTGCTTCTGTGGGGATTTGGTGTTTACTCAGTCTGAATCTTGAATCTGTTGCTTGTGGATGTGTATAGTCTGGTATGGTCTAAAGCTGTCCACCAGGTGCACTGGCTCATGGGTCTCCAGGTAGGTTCAGAGTCAACTGCTGCCTGGGGCCACCTTTATTGTTGAGAGTATTACAGATGTCCCCCACCCCCTCAATACCCCTCTCCATCTGATTCAAGCCCTGTCCCAGTCTTTCCCCATCCTATTGTCTGTGTCTATAGATAATGCATATATGCATATAAGTTTTTTGGTTAATCTCTTCCCGTGCCCCCATCCTCCTTCCCTCTGAAATCCCCCTTCCCTCTATAGAGAGATCTGCAGATTCTTCCTATTTGTATCGGGTTTGGAAGTGCCCAGGCAAGGCCCATCTGTGAAGCAAGGAAGGCTGGTGCTGGTGCTGGTGCTGGTGCTGGTGCTGGGTCTTGGGCCTATTATTGATAAGTTAGGGGCACTCTTACACCAGCTTCAGCTTGTTTGAGAGATTTTAGCAAAGTCTTAAACGTGAGCCAGAACAGGCCATTCATATGGAAAAGGTGCAGCAATCAGCTTGGGTTAGGCTGAAAATTGGATGGGGTGGGGTCTCAGGTAACCTCCAGAACATAGAAAACAGTGTAGGCTGTGCTGATGGAAACTCAGATATGGCACCTGTCAGTCAACTTTGCAATGGGGGAGGTCCCAGCACGGGAACAATGACTTCTGTCTGGGAGAAAGCCATCCCAGAGTTCCTTCCCTGATGCCAGACAGTCCAGTTCCTCCCTGTATATCCCTGGATTTTCTCAAAGCTGCTGTCTGGTGCTGGAGCTCAGAGGAAGCAAGACCCTGTAATTTTGTGGGCAGGCAACCCCTGGGACTCCAGCAGCCTCCGTGTCACTCAGCCACAATCCCCACCAGTTTTTAAAGCCTGAAGTTCTGGGAACTTCTCTTCCCAGTTCTGGAACTCTGAGCTGGGGGTCTGGTGTGTGACTGGGACCCCCTGCTTCTTACACGAGACCTTGAAAATATCTCTCCTGATTAAAAGAATGCAGCATGTGGGTGCCAGACCAGTCCATTCCATGCCTCCACCCCGCCTACTTTTCTCTTTTTGTAGAACTTCCATTCAGCCAGCTTTTTGTATTCCTGGATGATAGTTGTTCTGTATTTGTTATAATTTTGATGTGGTTGTGGGAAGTGGCTAGTGCAGTTGTTTACTTACACCATCACCTTAGTTCTCCCTCCATCTGACTTCTCGGAATTGAAATTTCTTATGCAGTTACTGTCTGCCTATCACTGGACTAGGGCATACATATATAGCTATACTTCAATTTGGCAACAACCCAATGAAGTCCTGACTTTCATTTGACACACAAAGAAACTGAAACCCAAATACAGTACCCACAGTTGATACCAAGTGGACCTAATATTTTGCCCCAAACAATGAGATCCTAGAGATTTTTTCCTCCAAATACATATCCTACACAAATTTTATTTCCCAGGAAAGATGCCCATGGGATTAACAAGAAGATAATACTCTTTAATATAATTGTTCTGATTTTGAAAACATTTCAGCAAATAGTATTTTAAAAGCATAAAATAAAATGATACAAACACAGCAATAAAATGATACAAGCATTTTAAAGCAAGTTGATTTTTTTCAAAATCATGTTTCACATCAATATTTCTGGCAAAGAAACAGACAACTGGTTTTATTAATGTTTGTAGGTGATCAGTTTACATTTGAAGCAAATTGATTCTCATACCACAGTACAAATATAATTGGTGTAACAGATGTATCAAGCATCTTAACTCAGAGCAATTGTCTTGTGAGCATATGTATAATAGCTTTCTAGAGGAGAAACTTCAATGTCAGCCAAATAAATAATTGCTTACAGAGGAAAAAATAGATTGGATAAGTTGGTCTAAGAACCTTAGGGTTTCTATGACAACCACAATTAGTACATTTAACAACAACAACAACCCACAATGTATTTCCAAGTTCAGAATAGTAGTCAAATATATGCCTCCTAATTTATTTCTACTATTAGAAATAAAAAGAGATAATTGAATAGGGTAATGTGACTACTCCTGCAAATGCTTTTCAGAATTTCTGATGTGGTGGGCAACCACATTATTAGCATAAAAGATATTAATTGTGTGACTTGTGGGTGGACTAAGATAAATGCTCTCTGAACACTTACCACCATCCCAAATCAATTTCCTTCTCTAGGATAAATAAGAACTGACAAGTTTTGTCCCAAAATGACCAAAAGACAAAAGGTATTCTCCTGCTCTACTTCTATCTTTTGGCTGGGAAGGTCACTCTGAATTACAGAGGTTAGCTAAAAGCAAATCAATAAGTCAGAGCTGTCAGCATTTCATGATTGCCTCATAAGAACTTTCTGATTGTGATTTTTTCCTGATTTTATTTTTGAGAATGTGGAAATATGACCACATGAATTCTTGAGAATATAAACTTGGCTGTTATTACTGCCTGCCTTTGGCTGAGTCAGCTTGGAGTTAGGCTATGAAATAATGGGCCATGACAGCCTCTGATCTTATTATATGGCACATGTTTTATTATAAGGCTCTCCACCACTGGCAAATTTTGAACATCAGTCTTATTTATGTAATTGGTAGTATTATTTGAGATTTCCAGAAAGCCACAAGTTAATTTGCTCCAAAAATTTCATATGTATTATTTCCGATATACACAGGGTAGGGAAGACAGAAACATTTATGAACAATCTTTATATATAAAACCCTAATATGCAAATAGACCAAATGACAGAACAACCGAACAACTGGTTGCTATGACGTGCACTGACTACCAGGGGTCACGCACAGAGCATGGCTAGCATTGGCAGCAGGCAGCAGAGCACAGAACATGGCAGGCATCAGCCATGGTAGGATGTTGGAGCAAGTGAGCGGGGCGCCAGACCAAGGCAGAGTGCCAGTTGCTGTCATCAGGGAGAGCCTCTGGTGGTTACTGAAACTTCTTTTTTCCTTCCCGGTGCTCACACTTGCTGCTGGCGCCAACCCCGCTTGCACCTGCTGCTGGTGCCTGGCACCACCCCTGATCACTCAGCACCATCAGCAGGTTCGAGTGGTGGCTGCCAGCCCCAATCACCCTTCAGGGCTTCTCCACCTCCTCCTGCTCCTGAGGGGTGATCAGGCTGGCAGCCACTGCTCGCAACCACTGCCCGCACCACCCCACTCACACCTGCAGCCAGTGCTACAGCTGCCGCTCGCACCCACTGCTGTTGCCCAGCACCAGTCCCTATTGCTCAGTGCCATTAGCAGGTGCAAGTGGCTGCTGCCACTCCAATCACCCCTGAGGGCTTCTCCACCTCCCCCTTCTCCTGAGGGGCAATCGGGGCAGCAGCTGCCGCTTGCACCTCCTGATGTCACTCACACCTGCTGATGGCGCCAGCCCCAATTGCTCCATGCCATCAACACGTGGGAGCGGCAGGAACGGGGCTGCTGGCAGAGAGGGGACCAGGGGCCACGGCAGGGGCATGGAGGATGGGCCAAGACCTGCTCCTGTGCCCACTGCAGCCTTGTGGCCCACAGTTTCTTTCAAAGTCCATGAATTTGTGCACTGAGCCCCTAGTTTTACTAATAACAATGGTTATCTTCTATGTAGTACCCAAAAGCACTTTGCAAGCATTTTCTTATTTAATCTTCAAAACAATCCTATGAGGAGTATATTATTATTATCCTCATTTTACATCTCAAGAAACCTAACATGAGGAGAAACCAAGATGGCGGCATAGGTAAACACCGGAGGTTGCTGCCTCACACAACCACTTCAAAAATACACCTAAAAGATGGAACGGACATCATCCAGAACCACAGGAAGGCTGGCTGAGTGGAAATTCTTCAACTAGAAGGAAAGAGAAAAGAATACCAAGACGCAGAGGAGGTGTGGTGTGGAAGTAAAATACAAAAGTGCGGAGGTGCATGTGGAGAGGACTGGCTGCTGAGGACAGATTGTCTTTTTCAATTGGGAGGGAGTCTCAAGCTGAGCTCCAGTTCCAGGTGAGTCTGTGGGGACCCAGAGAAACTGGACTGTCCGGCATCAGTCAGAACGCGAGAGCAGCTTTTTCTCGGAGGCACTCGCAGCGATTGCCAGGGCTTCTGAGGGCAGGAATGACAGCAGCCATACTGCTCGCTCTGCCCACCCGTCCTGTTGATCCCCTGGGACCCTGCCCCACCCAAGCCGTGCACGGAGGCTTTTGCATATGCAA
>NW_006294763.1:49764-55208 GCF_000327345.1 Myotis davidii
GGTGAGGGCAAAGGGTGGGGTGGGAACCGGGTGGAGGGGAGCTATGGGGGAAAAAAAGAGGAACAACTGTAATAATCTGAACAATAAAGATTTAATTAAAAAAAAGAAAAAGAAAAAGATACCTAACCCCAGAGAAGTATTAGCCCCAAATCACACAGCCACCAGTGGCCATGTGCCAAATAAATGTAAGTGTTTGGGTTCAGTAATAATACTCCACTTGCTTTATTCTGAAACCACTAGGAATTCTTCATTACAAATAAATATTGTTAATGAAATGTATTCACACAAAACTAATATTTCTGCAGCATGTTAATGCAATAAAATGAGCAAAGCCAGGGACCCAGCTTTAAATACTAGCTCTGAAACTCACCTGCTGGATGACCTTGGACAAGCTTCTACATCTCTCTGAATTTGGATCTCAACTGTAATACCCATCCTTCAGAGCTAGGTGGGTAGTAACAATGGCATGTGTAAATGTTTTATAGGCAATGGGCACTCACAAAATGGAGTTGATAGTTATTATGAGCTTCTTATAATCAGAGCCATTTCAGATCCATTTCTGAACCCAGTACTACCGGCTGACCCCAAAACAATGTTGTTTCTAGGAAAATTGAGGTGGATTATCTGTATGCTCTGAATAGTGCTAGTGTAGTAATGATAATCTTACCCAGACACCTTTATACATAGTGTTATCGGGTAAGATTCTAATCCCAGAGAGCCTGCCATCTACTAATGAAAAATTTAAACACCATGAAAAGTTCAACTTAAATGAAGCAAGATGGTATGAGACAGAAACTAAATATTGTGCGTGTGGTGGCCACTGGGCTGTGCCTGGCCTGGAATGTGAAGGTTATTGAAAGGGCCTGATGTGGCACACAAAACACAACTAAGGATCCAAAATGGGACTATGGGCAGCATTTGATTAACTCCAAGGAAACAGGAGGGCTCTTTTGATGCTAATATATTCAAACTAGAGGACCACTGCACAAATTTGTGCATGGGTAGGGTCCTTAGGCCTGGCCAACAATCAGGTTCTGATCAGGTCTTCCAGCTTCTGGCCAGGGCCTCCCTTCTCTGGCTGCCGGCCACTGGTCAAGGCCTCCCTTTGATCCAGGCTGCCCCTTGGTGGTCAGCACACATTATAGTGAGTGATAGAACTCCCAGTTGCTCGCACTCTGGAGGGGTCACTTTGCATATTAGGTATCTACACTAATAATAGACAAAAATGGTAATTGACCATACCTCTGCTATCCAGCCATTGGCTGATCAGAGCGATATGCAAATTAACTGCCAACAAAGATGGTGGCTAATTTGCATACTGCAGGCAGGGCGGGACAGTGAGAGCCACCATCCAGGCCCCCATGTGCGACCTAGGGGTGGAGGCTCACAAAGCGATCGCTGATCGCTTCACCTGAGCCCCTGCCCATCCGCCAGAGACACAGGGCCCACTCCCGTGTGCAACCCAGGGGCAGGCAGGGGCTCAGGTGAGGCGATTAACATTGCTTGCCTTCGCCTGAGCCCTTTCCCACCCACTGGGGACACAGGGCCCTCTGAGAGAGAGAGAGAGAGAGAGAGAGAGAGAGAGAGAGAGAGAGGCGGAATTTGGCACCCTGCATCCCTCCTGATCAACCACTGTGATTCAGGCTAGCGAGGGCTGCCTTCAGGCCGCAGCTCCAGGTCCCTCACCCCCACCCCAGGCCCAAGAGCACAGTGCTGGACAGGGGCACCCAGGGGTTCGGGAATGCAGTGCGAGGGGCCGGCATGATGTGAGGGTGGGGGCTATGTTTACACTGCCAAGTTCTCCACTTCTGCCCTGGCCCACACATCCCTCCTCCTTCCCCTCAGAGGCCCAGCTCCTGTCTACATGCTTGCTGGGCAGGCCCAACTGCACCGGGGAGTGAGCCATGTTGATCAGGATGGCCACCTCCTGGGATGAGACGGCCAGACATGGCAATTCATGAAGGCAATGAGGCCCGTGGGGCATGTGTAGCCCTCAGGTGGAAGGAGTGGCCGGCCAAGCCAAGTCTGGCTTCAATGGGGCCAGTGGAGCCCAAGGCCAGCCCAACCCCCACAGGTCCAGGGCAGATTATGGCTCAGTAGAGAGCAGTGTCTCCATGCATGATGGCCAGAGGTAGATGTGAGCTGCTGCAACCCCGCCCCACGCTTCAGGGAGCGGGAGAAGGCTCGCAGCCACCAGCACCCTAGGCTGCACCGCCTGTGCCTCAGCCTGCCAGGTTGGCAGGGTCAAGAGCAGGTGAGCTGCTCCCTTCCCCCAGTGGTAGAACAGGGAGGAGAGCACTGGGTGCAGGGAGGGGACCTCAGCTTGGATCCTCCTGGTGTGGGGAAGAGGCCCAGCCTGGGTCCAGTGGGGAGCTTAGGAAGTCTGGCTAAGCAGGCGCTGGTTCATACCAACTCTTACTCTGCCATCTTCCTCCAGCTCTTCAAGCTATCCCCCCTGCCCCACCTGTCCAGGGGAAAGGGCTCTGGGTGACCTCCCTGAGCTCAGACTGTGGACCCAGAGACCTCAAGGAAGAGTGCCCAGTCGGGCCCGGGAAGGGGCCGGTGCAGAACTACCAGGGCAGAGTTGCTTCCGTGTCTCAGTGAAGTTTGCAACTGACCCAAGGAGGGAACCCAAGAGGGGAAAGGCCAGGAGGCATGAATTGCCA
The DNA here is from genome assembly GCF_000327345.1 of Myotis davidii. Lineage (NCBI taxonomy): Eukaryota > Metazoa > Chordata > Mammalia > Chiroptera > Vespertilionidae > Myotis > Myotis davidii. Next base: position 52,431 of record NW_006294763.1, read on the forward strand.
GCACTTTAGCCACTTGAAAACAGCTCCACTTGAAATGTGAGGCAGTTGTATGTTCAGCTGAGAAGTGAGGGGGCTGAACTGCACTGTCGTTGGGCTCCTGTTAGTCCGAGGCACAAGCGTCCACCATGACAAGGAAAGAACAGAGCGAGGGACCCAGAGGAAGGGAAGACAATTGAAGAAAACCGTGTCTAGACTTTCCTCAGCCCTCTCCTTCTTTCTGCTGCTTACAAGAGCCCCAGGCCCGGCCGCAGTTCTGTTTCCACCTTTTAGTCCCCTATTCTCCAACAACAGAGGACAGAAATAAGGAAGGAGTCTGTGCTGCCTTCAGAAAGTATCTATATGCCTGATCAGCCAGTTGCCTTCCACAGAGGGAGGCCAGACTGTGGCTTAGGCCCGCTCCCCACAGGGACATCAGTAAGACATCCTGTGAGGGCTCCCAGACTGTTAGAGGAGGCAGGCTGGGCTGAGGGATGTCCCCCAAGTGCACAAATTTTTGTGCACTGGGCCTCTAGTATATATATAGTATAGATAGATCCTGAAGGAGTGCTGAAAACAGCAGAGTGTTCTGCAGTATTCAAATGATGCTGCACAGATTCAATCCTAAAATTAGAACTACAAGCTGTTTTCTGCACTTCAGGCTAAACTTTCTTTCCATGTCTGTAATTATCTTTCTGGAAAAAAAGGTTGTGGTTCATTTAAAAATCTACTCTGCTTATAATAAAGAGGGCCATAAGAAGCCTGAGCTCTCCTGCCTTTCTCAGAGACTATGTATGCAGGACTACACCAGTGTTCTCTGAAAATGAGGGTTAACATGCACATCCTTGGCCTATGACACAAGGACTGTACAGAGGAAATTTGGACCCTGTGTGCCTTGCAGATTCCTCCAGGTGATGAGCACCTGAAAACAGGAGCTTATATCTAAGATTTTCTTCTTCTTTTCAGTTTTAAATTTTTAGAGCATTGAAATTCAACTGATTAATGTATTTTTTCCATGTATAATTTTTATTGTTAAAATTATTATATACTGGTATGTCCAATTTTTAGCCACATTACCCCTTCTAGCTCACCCCCACCCTCTGCCTCAGGCCTTCACCATACTATTGTCTGTGTCCATAAGTTATTCATATGAATACAAATTCTTTGGTTGATCTCTTCCCTCCCATGCACCAAACCCCCAATTTCCCTTTGAGATTTGACAGTGAATTCCATTCTTCTATGTCTCTGGATCTATTTTGTTCAATAACTTATTTTGTTCATTGTTTTATTCACACATATGAGTGATCTCCTGAGATACTTATCTTTCTCTGACTGGCTTATTTCACTTAGCATAATACTCTTCAGGTAATCTCCATGCTGTATCAAAGGGGAAGAGGTCCTTCCCTTTTACTCCTACATAGAATTCCATGGTGTATATGTACCACAGGTGTTTTATCCACTCATTTACTAATTGGCACTTGGGCTATTTCTAGATCAAACTGTCCATGGCCCCTTGCCCAAGCTGGCCCTGCCCCCAGGCAGGCCCCTCCCCCAGAAGGGACCCCCACCCTGATTGGGGACATGGCTGACCTGAAAACTGCCCCAGGCCCCTCACCCAGTCTGGCCTTGCCCCCTAGTGGGGACCCCCCACTCCAATACGGGGCCCCCTTCAGGGCAGGCCAGCTGGCCCCCACCCATGCACCAGGTCTCTATCCTATATAATAAAAAGGTAATATGCAAATTGACCCTAAAGGCAAAATTACCAGAATGACCACTGGACCAGTCACTATGAGGCTCACTGAGCACCTCTTGGTGATCACCTGATGTCCATCCGCTGTGGGGGCAGGGCCAGCAAGTGGGCAGGAACAGCCAACCTCTTGGTCCCTTCCCCCAGCCATCAGGCACTGATCACCCAATGGCAAACGGGGAACTGGGGGTGGGTGGTGGCAGGAGGCAGGGCTGGCTGCGGGCAGCTGGAGAAGATGGCCCTGATCAAAGGCCAGACCTAGGGACTGTACCCACACACAAATTTCATGTCCCGGGCCTCTAGTTTTTCATATGCCTCTTGGCCATCAGTATGTACACTTTGGAGAAGTGTCTATTTAGGTCCTTTGTCCATTTTTTAATTGGCTTGTTTGTCTTCCTCTTGTTAAGTTGTATGAGTTCCTTATATATTTTGGATATTAACCCTTTATCAGATGTGTCATTGTCAAATATGTTCTCCCATACAATAGGCGCCCTTTTCATTTTGTTGTTGGTTTATTTTGCTGTGCAGAAGCTTTTTCTTTTGATGTAGTCCCATTTGCTTATTTTCTCCTTAGTTTCCCTTGCCCTAGGAGATGTATCCCCAAACATATTTCTACAAGAAATGTCTGATATTTTGCTCCCTATGGTTTCTTCTAGGATTTTTATGGTGTCACATCTTATATTTAAATCTTTTATCCATTTTTAGTTTATTCTTGTTTATGGTATAAGTTGGTGGTCGAGTCGCATTTTTTTGCCTCCATCTGTACAATTTTCTCAACACTTTTTTTAAAAAGAGTGTACGCGGGGAGAGAAGATGGCGGCGATATAGGCAGACGCGTCCCAGGTCATGTCCCGGAGCAAATGGAGTGAGCAGCTGGAACTAATAACACCCACCCCGAATTGGCGAAATTGCTCAGCTGGTGAGACGGTTTGCAGCCGGGAAGGGCAGAACTCCCCTGGAAAGGTAAAAAAAAACCAGGGATTTGGGCAGGAAAGTTTGCCAGACCTCTGAGCCCAGACGGTCGGAGGGAGACAGCGTGGCAGCCAGCAGCGTCC
>NW_006294763.1:59087-86374 GCF_000327345.1 Myotis davidii
TGTCAAACTGCATCGGGAAGGCCGGGGAGGGTTCGGGGGCGGGAGGTAGGGGGGTAAGAGATCAACCAAAGGACTTGTATGCATGCATATAAGCCTAACCAATGGACATAAGACACTGGGGAATAGGGGAGGCTAGGGGACTGTCTAGGGCGGGGAAAAAAATGGGCACATATGGAATACCCTTTGTAATAAAAAATAAAATTTGAAAAAAATAAAATAAAAAGAGTGTACGCTATTGCCTCCTTTGTCAAATATTAATTGAGTGTAATGACTTGGGTCAATTTCTGGGGTCTCTGTGCCATTAATCTATATGATTGTTCGTGTTCCAATACCAGGCTGTTTTGAGTACAGTGACTTTGTAACATAATTTGATATCTAGTCTTGAGATTCCTCCAACTTTGTTCTTCTTTCTCATTATGGTTGCAACTATTTGGTTCCATTTGAATTCTTGGAGTATTTATTCTAGATCTGTGAAACGTGCTGTTGGTATTTTAATAGGGATTGCATTGAATCTGTAGATTGCCTTGGGTTATATGGACATTTTAATGATGTTGATCCTGCTAATCCATAAACATAATATATTCTTCTATTTTTTTATATCTTCTTTTATCTCTTTTTTCAATGATTTTTAGTTTTCTGAGTACAAGTCTTTTATCTCCTTGGTTAAGTTAATTCCTAAGTATACTAATTTTTGTTGTTGTAATGGTATATGCGGTGGTTTTAGTTTCTCTTTCATCATTGGTGTATAAAAATGTCATCAATTTCTGGGTGTTGATTTTGTATCTGCAACATTGGCAAATTCATTTATCAAGTCTAGTAGTCTCTGATAGAGTCTTTAGGGTTTTCTATGTACAATATCATGTCATCTGCAAGTAATTACAGTTCTACATCCTTCTTTTCAATTTGGAAGCCATTTTTGTTTTCTTCTTGACTGATCAGGGTGGCTAAGAGTTCCAATACTATGTTCAATAAGAGTGGTGAAAGTGTACATCCCTGTCTTCTTATTCCTGTTCTTAAAGGAAATGGTTTTAGTTTTTTCCCATTGAGTATGAGGTTGGTTGTAGGATTGTCATATATGGACTTTATTATGTTGAGGTATACTCACTCTATTTCCACTTTTCTGAGAGTTTTTATCAAAAAGGGTGATGGATTTTGTCGAATGATTTTTCTGCATCTATTGATATGATCATGTGATTTTTGTGTTGCAATTGGTTTATGTAATGTATCACATTTTTTGATTTGCAAATATTGCACCAGCCTTGCATCCTGGAATAAATCGCACTTGATAATGGTGTATGACAGTGATGGCGAACCTATGACACGCATGTCAGAGGTGACACGCGAACTCGTTTGTTTGGTTGATTTTTCTTTGTTAAATGGCATTTAAATATATAAAATAAATATCAAAAATATAAATATTTGTTTTACTATGGTTGTAAATATCAAAAAATTTCTATATGTGACACGGCACCAGAGTTAAATTAGGGATTTTCAAAATGCTGACACGCCGAACTCAAAGGGTTCGCCATCACTGGTGTATGGTCTTTTTAATGTATTGCTGGGTGCGATTTGCTAATACTTTGTTAAGGATTTTATCATCTATGTTCATCAGTGATGTTGGCCTGTAATTCTTTCTTTGTAGTGCCTTTATCTGGTTTTGGAATTAGGATAATGCTGGCCTCCTGAAAAGAGGTTGGAAGTGTTCTTTTCTCTTGAATGTTTTTTTTAATAGTTTGACGAAGATTGGTGTAAGTTCTTTGAATGTTTGGTAAAACTCCTCTGTGGAGCTGTCCATATCAGGCCTTTTGTTTGCTGTGATTTTTTTTTTTGATTACTACTTCTATTTAATCAGTTGTTGTTTGCCTTTCCAATTTTTATGATTCTTCCTGATTCAGCTTTGAAAGATTGCATTTTTCTAGGAATCTGTCCATTTCATCCACATTGATCAACTTCTTGGCATATAGTTGTTCATAGTATTTTTCTTACAATCCATTGTATATCTGAGGTGTCAGTTGTTACTTCATGGCTTTCATTTCTGATTTTATTTTGGACCTCTCTCTTGTTTCTTCATGAGTCTTGCTAAATGTTTATCAGTCTTGTTTATCTTTTCAAAGGACAAACCCTTGGTTTCATTGATCTTTTGTATTGGTTTTTCAGTCTCTATGTCATTTATTTTTGCTCTGATATTTCCCCCCTTAGGAAAAAGTTTCCTGGATAGTAAATGTCTGCTGGAGAAAGATGTCCCCTCCATTATGAAGGAATGACTTGGCACAAGAACCCGGGGTAGCTGCCTTCTGAGCTCTAAACCAAGAGCATCCAAGCCTGGATTTTCTTCCTATAGCTCTAGTTATTCTTCCCCCCCTGCTGGAGCCCAAGGTGAGTGGCTAAACAAGAAAGTTTGTTCATTGGTCCTTTAAAAGTGTGCCTGCATTTCCAGCTGTCTCACGCTGATGGACAGAAACCCCACTGCTTTTCACAGGCAGATGATATGTGGGCATTTTTCTCAGTTCTGGTGCTCTGGCCTGGGATTTAAACCACATAATTATCAGTGGGAACCCCCCATAACTGAGATATCCCTCCTGAACTTCAGTGCTTCCTGTGGGAGCCTGGCCAGCTCCCTTGTGCCTCTGCACTTCCTACCAGTGTCTATGTAGTTTCCACTTTCAGTCCTCAATTATCAGGGCTCTCTCCAGCTAGTCTTCAGTTCATTATTCAGGATGGTTTTTCTCTATTTTAGTTGTAATTCCAGTTAGGTCCTGGGAGAATGTCAGTGTAGCAGCCACTTATCCTTACACCATTTTGGAACTCCAATAAATTAATATCTTTAATGTTCCCAATATTAATATACATTTTTACTTTTGAAAAAGTATCAAAATAAGATTTAAAATGCCAGAGTAGTAAGTGGATGCTGCACAGACATGCTCCCAAGACCAAACTGGAATTATAATTAAAATACAAAAAATCTCCCTGAATAATCAACTGAATACTAGCTGAAGAGAACCCTGATCACTGACAGATGATGGAAAATGGAGACCACTTAGAGGGGTAGAGTAGCAAAAAGACTTGCTGAGCTCCCACAAACAGCAGCTGAAGTTCCAGAGAGATATCTCAGGTTCAGGGGGTTACCACTGAGAACTCTGGAGTATAATCCTCAACCTGGGCCCCCAGCAGAGAGCACCAGAACTGGGAAGGATACCCACATAACATCTGGCTGTGAAAAGCAGTGGGGGTGCTGTCTTCCAGAGAGAGAAGGCTGGAAATGCAAGCACCCTCTTAAAGGGCCAATGCACAAAATTCCCTGTGCAGTCACCTGTGCTCTAGCAGAGGGAGGGCAGAATGAACTGGAGCTGTGTGAGTAGAGGCCAGGGTTGGGGCTCTGGGATTAGAGCTCAGAAGGCAGGCACCCCAGTTTCATGTGCTGTCATTCTTTCATGCTGCAGAGGTCATCTTTCTCATACCGACATTGCTATCTAGGCAGTTTTGCCTGGGGAGAAGACAGTTCACCCATCCTATTGGAAAATATCTTACCCCATGGTGAGAAGTTTCTGAGACCCATTAAGAGACTGAGAATAACACTTAGCCTCAAGGAAGTAGCAGTTGCCCCACCCTGTTGGAAAAATTCTTATCACACCTGTGGACAATTGCCTGAGGGCTACTCAAGACTGAATCCAGTCTGCCGGCAGAGGTGGTCTCTGGAGGCTTTGAGTCTTTGCCTGAACTAATTATTCAGAAACAGTGTTTGACACTGTCCTGCACTGGAGATTGAGAGGCTTAGCAGATTTACCTAATACATAGTCACAAACCCAAACACGCACCAAAAGAGAGGAGACAAAGAAACAACCCCCAAGTGAAAGAACAAGATAATTATCCAGAAGAAGAAATAAATGAAATGGAGGTAAGAAATTTATCTGACATAGTGTTCAGGATAAATGATGGTAAAGATGTTCAACAACATGAGAAAATATATGGTAACTATCAAAATAGAAATAAAGAATGACATAGCACAAATAACACACAGGAAGGAATACATAGCAGATTAGAGGAAGCTGAAAATTGGATCAGTGATTTAGGAGACAGGGTAATTCGAGAACCAGAAAGAAAAAAAACAATTAAAAAAACAGGAAGACTGATCAAGGGAGCTGTGGGACAACATGAAACATAACTATATTCACATAGCAGGTATGCCAGAAGAAGAATAAAAGGTGAAAGAATAGAGAACATGTTTGAAGAAATATTGGCCGAAAACTTCCCTACCCTTGTGAAGGAAAAAGTCACACAAGTTTAGGAAGCACAGAGAACCCCAAGCAAGAAGAATCCAAATAGGCTCATGCCCAGACACATCACAATTAAAATGCCAAAAATTAAAGACAAAGAGAGAACCTTAAATTCATCAAGAGAAAAGCAATTTCTTACCTACAAAGGAGCTCCCAAAAGGCTGACACACGGTTTATCAGAAACTCTACATGCCAGAAGAAAATGACATCATGTACTCAAAGTAACGAAAAGCAAGGATCTTAAACCAAGATTGCTGTATCCAGCAAGGCTATCATTCAAAATATAAGGTCAAATAAAGAGCTTCCTAGACAAATAAATAAATAAATAAATAAATAAAGGAATACATCACCACCAAGCCAGCATTACAAGAAATGGTAAAGGGACTGTGTAATGAGAAGAAGGAATAGAGAGAAAAACCTAGGCATGAAGAATTAAAATGGCAATAAATAAGAACCTATCAATGATAACCTTAAATGTAAATGGATTAAATGCTCCAATCAAAAGGCATAAGGCACATGCATGGACACAAAAACATCACTCAACTATATGCTGTCTACAAGAGACCCACCTCAGAAAAAAAAGACTCACACAGGATGAGAGTAAAGGGATGGAAAAAAATTTTCCATGCAAATGGAAATGAAAAAAAAAAAGCTGGAGTAACAATATTCATATCTGACAAAATAGACTTTAAAATGAAAGTCATCACAAGAGACAACAAAGGTCACTACATAATACTAAAGGGATTGATCCAACAAGAGGATATATAACTCTGGTAAACATATATGCACCCAATATAGGAGGGCCTAAATATATAAAAAATACTTCTAGAGGACTTTAAGAAAGAGATTGACAATAATACAGTCACAGTAGGGGAGTTTAAAAAAAAGAAAAGAAAAAAATATCAAAATAACATTGATTTTGGTGTTAAATTTTGTCAGTAGCCTTTGCAGTAAGGGTGATAATATAATAAAAAAAAATTGCCCTGACCGGTTTGGCTCAGTGGATAGAGTGTCAGCCTGCGGACTGAGGGTACCGGGTTCGATTCCAGTCAAGGGCATGTACCTTGGTTGCGGAAACATCCCCAGTAGGGTGTGTGCAGGAGGCAGCCATTTGGTGTTTCTCTCGCATCGATGTTTCTAACTCTCAATCCCTCTCCCTTCCTCTCTGTAAAAAATCAATAAAAAAATTTTTTTAAAAAAGATTTAAAAAAAATTCATTTGACAAATGGAATTAAAAACAGTTACATGCATATGCACATACTTGGCATATATACATATATGAACACGCACATCTATATATATAAAAGGCTAATATGCAAAGTGTCCTCTCGGGAGTTTGACCACTCACTATGACGTGCACTGACCACCAGGGGGCTGCACAGAATGAAGGAAGGCCCTGGCCAGCAGTCAGCTGCAGGGGAAGGGAGGCTCCAGCTGGCAGCTGGAAGGCCTCTATCGGCCCTGATTGCCAGCCCAGCCTAGAGACCCTACCCATGCACGAATTTCGTGCACCGGGCCTCTAGTATACATATATACATATATACATATATACACATATACACATGTATGTGGTTGCGCCCTTTGAATAGTCTTCATGAAATCATTATTGGTACCTATTAGCAAACCTCCATGGGAACTGAGGCAATATTTTGCACTATCTAGTCAAAACTCAGATGGCTGTCAATGAAGAATACTTCCCCTCTAGGCAAAGTCTGACTTTGATGCAGACCTTTTTGAGAGATCTGTTTTTGTCATCAGTAATTTTTGTCTAGAGTGCGGTTGAGTAGAATAATACAAGCAGGAAAACCATTGCTTGTTGGGTTGTTTCATTTTTGCTTTCTATCTTTAATAGGGCTTTTTAATAATGTTCTTTAGATTCTGAGTCTTAAGAAAAATAACTTTGGAATTATACCTTTGAATTTGTAGCAGGTGGTTGGTAAGGATTTCCAGAAAGTCACACATGCACTCATTCCCATTATGCAACCCAGGCATCTCTAGCAAACATATTCCTTACAACTTCAAACCTGAATAAAACTCTATCATTTAGAGATATAGTTATTCTCTCACAGTATTAAAATCAATTGGTATAAGTAATTTGAGTCATTTCAAATTTAATCATACTAAAACAATAATAATATAATATTAGTGAAAGTAGACAATAAAAACTTCCATCCACTTGACACTGATTGGGAAACTATCCCAAGTGATTAAAAAATGGAGTCTACAAAGTTGAAAGGAAAACTAAAATCCTGGCATGGGCATGAGTAAACTGGAAAGCTCCCCCCAGGAAAGCTAGCATTTTTCTCTTCATTGCTAGCCAAATACACTGATATATATATATTTATTTTATTTTAAAATAATTAAGATAGCACGGGGACCACGTTTTCAGATTAAATAAACTTTATTGTCCCTGCCTTGAATAAGGCTACAGTTTAATAGATTTTATATCTAACATAAAATGTTATAATTATAATATTAATTTATAAGTATTATAAATTTGTATATGGATATTTATATATTTTTTTCAATCTCTAAAAAAAAGGGGAAATGTGTACTGGCATCTTAAAAACCTTTTCATTTTAGCTCTTGAATTCTCTATTGGCAGCATCATAATTCCTGTGGTAGCTACTATGACAGCCAAACAAAGGATTAAGGCTGTTTGTAGAAAAAGCAGGAGCAGTTGAATTCATAAGCAATAGGAACTCAATATACTTGTAAATGCCTCTCACAATAGAAAACAAGGGAGATAAAACACCAAAAAATGTAACTATTTACTTCTCTTAATATTTCTTGAATTCTAAAGATAGAAAAGCCTTTTTTATTTGCTGTACTTGCAAGATGCTATCTTGGATTTTAACCACATACAGAACAATTCTTTGTGCTTTTAATTTTAAAATATTTTAAAATAAAATTTTAAATATTGGAAAAAATATTCCACTCTCCTAACACACTATTTTAATTTTTGTTTTCTCTTTCTTTGTCATTTTTATATAAAATGTTTAATCTTCATATAGCTGTAAACCTAGAACAAGTAAATTCTTGCAAACTATTTTATCTAAAAGATTATTAATTTTGTTCAGATTTCTAAGGAGAATTTGCAAATATTGTGAATAACTATATAATAGTATGTAGAATTAATACAGGATTGTCATTATTATCATTTTGATTGGGAAAATGAGACATTTTTGGGGGGACTAGCAATCTGAATCTGTGCCATAACCTAATACACATTCTTGTTAGCCAATAGTCTAGATTGCCCCTTCTTTAATTATCTGGTCCTCCACGACCTGTTTACCTAAGTACTACTCCCATTTTAGAGAGGCCATAAACCATGAACAATACACAACCCCCAGACAGAGTTATCAGCACTCGGGCCAGGCCAGGCTTTTAGATGTGGTCTCACAGCCCCTGCGCCAACACACCGGGCTTTTTGCAAAGCCCTCGAAAGGTCCAGAAGTCCCATCTCACATTTGGGGGACAAAGAAACCAGAGTATGCAGTGGTTCTCAACCTTCCTAATGCCACGACCCTTTAATACAGTTCCTCATGTTATGGTGACCCTTAACCATAAAATTATTTTCGTTGCTACTTCATAACTAATTTTGCTAATGTTATGAATCATAATGTAAATATCTGATATGCAGGATGTATTTAGGCGACCCCTGTGAAAGGGTCATTTGACCTCCAAAGGGGTCGCGACCCACAGGTTGAGAACCGCTGGTATAGAGGGAAAGCTTCCTCCATAATGGCTTGCTCAGGATTTGGAGAGAAACAGAGTTCCCTGAGTCACTGTACCAGTACATGTGAAACATCTGAAAATAATTGGGTTTTTCCTGTGTCTCCAAGTACTCCTGTGTGTTCTTCGGTCACCTGGTAAATTCTGTAACAATATAATATTAGACAATTTATTTTCAGTTTTTGTATTATTGTAGATGCTATAATAAATATCTTTAAACAAATAGTTTTTTTTTCCTTCCACTGAATTATTTTCTTCAGATATATTTTCAAGGGAGTGAGAATGCTGGATCAAATGAAATACTATTTTTGTGCTTGACTTATGGGGATATATTGCTTTCTTTAATGGTATTGGGGGAAAGCCTTAATTCAGGATTAATTCTGAAGAACTGACACAGAGCCTTATTCAAATTCATAAGAGCTTTAGTAGTGGCCAGCCAGGAAGAATCCACACTCCTCCCAGGACAGGGTCTCTTTTATAGGGGGCTAATAGTAAAACCATATGGTGAGTAGTCACATAGACCACCAGGAAGAACAATACATTCCTAAGTTAGCAGATAACTTCTAGGAGTTATCACACGCTATACATTCATTAACCTCCTTGTGGGGGCATGACATTTACCTTTGGGCAGCATTCTGGTTTTCTGTGTAGTCAGTCAAGACTGAGGCTACAAAGAGTTAAGAGTTTGACATTTCCCAGATGCTTTTGCTGCTAGAACCATATAGCATATCTAAACAAGTTCCCCTACTCTCCACCCCAGATGTAATTTGGATCCCTACATTTCACATGCCAATCTTTCATAAATTCCCTCAGACCCATAATGGTTTGGAGTTGGATGGAACAGCAACCCTATATGCCACAGGTGCCCAGCATAGTTAACAAATAAACAACAATAATGCCTATCAGAGCCCCCTTCCATGGTAGTGATATAGAATGAAACCAAGTGGGGTGGAGGAGGTCAATGGGAAAACAAACAAACAAACAAACAAACAAACAAAAACAAAGGGGATATCTGTAATACTTTCAACAATAAAGATAAATTAAAAGAAGGGGGGAAATAGGATCACTTCCTAATTGCTGAATATTTGAAATTTGGTTAGTCATCTGGGTCAGAGCAAAGGATATGTTATGATGATTATCAGGAATATATACTCAACAATCAGTATGTATAAGCATGCAAGTTCCTCCCTGGGCAACAGTAAATATATCTAAAGCCATGTGGTTCTGCAACACTGCTTTTCTCACTTGAATAGTTTCTTGATCTAAAAAATCTATAGCATACTTAGAACTATTAAGAGCTTGGGCAGTATGATTAGCTAATACAATGATCTGCCATTCTAGACTGCAGTGACTGCAGGTGGAGAGAAAATGATAAAGGATACTTCTACCATTCTACATGCTTATATCTCCCCCAGAGTGTAGTGATGGCAGGCAATTAGCTGGGGGATGGGGAGGGGGTGTGTTCAGAGTTTTCTGGATGTAACCAGACAGTACAGGGGCCATCCTAGAATACATATACCTGTTTAATTGTATGGCAGGTAGGGCCAGTAATAAGTGCCACATGTCCACAGCTACCCTGCAGGCACTGGGTAGGCTCCAGTTCTATTAGGTGTTTGGTATTGAAGCCACTGAGTAGCATTTAAGGTTATACTAATCAATCAACAGTGGCTGAAGTACTCATAAAGTGACTTCCATTATAAGTAGCAATGCAGTAGGAGGTACGATGGGCAAGAACTACAGTAACTGGGGATCACCACCCTGACATCCTAAATTCTAGGGTACAGGACTGGATGGGGATAATTAAACTCTTCCCATATGAGGGGATAGATAATAGTACTAAGAATCGTATTTCATGAAAGAGGGGGGTGGGGGAAGCAGTGGTTTCATTACAGGACAGAGGGAAATCCATAGTGATCACTGCAGGCCTTCAGCCAGCAAACACACATCAGGCAGGAAGGTTGGTGGAATGGGTCTTCCATTGGAGTCCTTTGGCTGCAGAAGAGGACATTTCTCTACAGACCCAGCAGTCACCCTCATTTTGGATTAATGCCAACGAGTGGGCCTAGGTGGCAAATAAGTCACCTTTCACAAAATAGCCAAAAAGGCAAAGAAGTTACAGGCACCAGCAATGGTAAACCATGACTGGGAGAGGTTTCTGCTTTGGTTCTCAATATTACACCAAGTTACCAGCCAGGGATGGAGCAGTTAATGTAAGGGAAAGAATGATAATACTCCAAATCGCCATGAAGGACATGCTTTTTCTTAGTCATTGATCTGATGGGCTCTGCACCACCAGCCAACAAGGGAGTGTTGGAAATAACCAAGGAGTTGCCTGCAAGTTAAGATTTTGTCCCTCCCCTTAGTCTCCAATGAGCCCAATCCATCTGGGGGTAAATCTGCCATACCTAATATACTCATAGATGACTGGTACCTGGCCCTCAGTCATGTGGAACCATCAACAATATGGCATTACATGGTCCCAGTTGCGGAGTCCATTAAGCAGTCAAACTCTCCAGCTAAATCCTCAACGTTGTCAATGGTCTGCTGGTTAAGACATAATGTGCACTAGCCCTAGCTGGTTTGGCTCAGCAGATAGAGTGTCAGCCTGCAGACTGAAGGGTTCCGGGTTCAATTTCGGTCAAGGGCATATGCCCGGGTTGCAGACTCGATCCCCAGTAGGGGGCATGGAGGAGGCAGCCGATCAGTGATTCTCTCTCATCATTGATGTTTCTAACTCTCTCTCCCTCTCCCTTCTGTGAAATCAATAAAAATATATTTTAAAAAAGAGAGAGAGAGACTATGCACTAGACAGCTGTGGGCAAACTATGGCCCGCGGGCCAGATCCGGCCCATTTGAAATGAGTAAAACTAAAAAAAAAAAAGACCGTACCCTTTTATGTAATGATGTTTACTTTGAATTTATATTAGTTCACACAAACACTCCATCCATGCTTTTGTTCCGGCCCTCCGGTCCAGTTTAAGAACTCATTGTGGCCCTCGAGTCAAAAAGTTTGCCCACCCCTGCACTAGGACATGCTTGTCTGGAGTAGCTGTTCAGTTCCATCAGAGCATCAGAGCTTCTGGCAACCTATGTGACCATCTCTTTAAAGAGTGGTTTTTTCTGCACAGAGCCTGTTTCAACAGTCCATTCATCCTCTCAATCAATCCAGCGGCTTTAGGATTATAGGGCAGATGGATGTGCAACATTATATTGTTTTCAGTGGCTCATTCCTGTATCCGGTGACCAATTAAATGAGTCCCTTGTTCACTGTCGATGTCTGTGGGCCATCTCTACATAGCACACAATTGCCTAGTCCCTGCATGGTAGTCTTCTGGGTTGTTTTCTTAATAGGATATGCTTGCTACAGGACAGTGGCTGTATCAATGCACATCAATGTTATAGGCAGTTTTGAGACAGTGGCAAGGATCTGATGTGCTGCTCTACCTGCCATCTCATGGCTTGAGCTCCTGCCCTTGCTATCTATCCAAGATGCCATGGCAATTATCTCTCGCAATGGAGAGAACAAGGTACATTCCTGGCACGCCTCCTCAACGTGGGTATGGGTGAGGTTCATACCCATTTGTTTCACAATTTCCCAAAGAGAATGTACCCCTTGTATCCAGTTTCTCTATGTAGCCAGCAAGCCACTTCTTGAGAGTCACTGCTTTCCTCAATGTATCAGATCTGGGCCAGCTGATCCACCTCCTGATTCCCTGGAGGGGATGGAACACTGTGGGCCAGTACATGGTACCCTTGTCTGTTCCCAAATCTCATCCCACATTTCAACTCTCCATACTTGGCAGTGATGAACTTCCCAGTTGTCCTCTTTCCATTGTCCTATCCACCAAGTGAGGCCTTTGTAGACAACCCAACCGTCAGTCACCAGAGTGATAGAGCTCGGTTCATGCACTAGTGCCATCCAAGGCACTCCCAGCTCTGCCAATGGACTGCTTTGCTGGCTTCCTCCACCCTGCCATATATGTCTGTACTAAGCAGTATGGCCACTGAAGTTCAGTGGGGTGGGTTGCTCTTAGCAGACCCATCAGTGCACCAAGCAGTCACAGGGATTGGTGCCTGACCTTCTTTAATACAAGACTCTAGTGGTGGATGTGTCCACAAACCCATGTCAGTGTCCACAGGCATTTCATGTGACTGGGCCCAGGATGGCATGCAGCTCAGCACTAAGTGGATTGGTGAATAGAGCACATCATTGCTGCAGGTAGGCATACCACTTGTGCAGGGTAGTGGACTGGTCCATCCCGGATCAGGGTTTGGCCAATTCCTGATCCTCCAGCAATGGGGTATTGTGCCCTTAGTGTCACTCGGGAGGCTTTCATGATGCATTCTACATGCTGCAGACTAATGTGTCCTTCTAGGTGCTCCAGAAGACTCTCCAACACCTAATGGTAAAATAGCAAGCACATGACCAGTTAACATAGTGTCATCAATGCAATGATGTAATGCCACCCCCTAACACACACCTTTCCATGTAGTCTTTTTCACTACTAAACCATGACAGATGATGAGGCTATGCCTAGTGGTAGCACCTAAAACATCCAGTATTCTTCATTCCAGCAGAAGACAAGCTGGTCTTTGCTTTGAGGGTCTATGGGAATACTGAAGAAGGCATTATCAAGATCTAATAAAAAGTGATATATCCCCAGAGACTCACTGACTTCATTCAATTGAGCAGTATTAGGAAGTGCAGCATAGATTTGGGGGGTACTATTTTATTATGTCACTGCCGGTAGTCCACAGTCATCTGCCAAGATCTGTCTGGTTTATAGAATGACCACATAGGGCTGTTCAAAGGACTATGGGTGGGATGGATTCTGCCCACTCTATATAGCTCTTTAATCATACAGGTTATCTCTGCATGGCCCCCAGGAAATCAATATTGTCTCAGGGATATTACCCACCGAGGTACAGGGAGCTTCACAGGTGTTCATTTCACTTTTCCCCTAGAGCATGCGGTTGATTGCTCATATTCACAAATGAAACTCTCCTATTGTGAATATTTGGCCTAATTGAGCTAAGACATCAATGCCCAATATATACTCAAGTAGGGGCAAAATGAACACCAAATAGGACATCAAGGGCAATCAACCAATCTACTTGAAGAGTGAGACTTTCTTCACCTTTATGAAACTACCCCCATAGCCATATATAGCAGTTAACATAGCTGGTACACTTATGAATACTACCATAGATCAGCGTGCATCCTGCTTCAGTATCTACTAGAGCCAAGACCTGCTGTTTATTGTTTAATGTCCAATGGACGGTTAACTCTACATGGGGCCTCCAACCTCTCTGCACCATCCTTAGGAGGGATATCCACCATTTCCCTGGTCCAGCTGCTCAGGCTCCTCCCATGATCGGGCAACAGACAGAGGAGCAGATGGAGTCACCTGGTTCTGGTTCATGTGAGGACCTTTCTTAGGTAGCAGCTTCTGAAACTGCTGTTCAAGCTTTAATTTCTGCCATAATTGTACCAAAACAACATTTAGCTGTTTGTCAGTTCTCCCTAATGGCATGTCTTCTTTCATTAAATCAAAGACAATTGTCAGTGGGAGACCCTGATTGGGCCCTTTTCTCCACACTTCCCATCCTTCTTGCTGATTGCCAGAAGGCAACTGTCTTCTTCTGGTTCTCTAAGTTTGCAATAGCTTGGCCTACTTGATCCACCAGCAGTCTAACCATAGGGTTCAGAATCGACACCAGGGGTCCTGTAGTATACAGTCAGGGGAAGACTGTAGTAAAATATCTTTCATACAAGAGGAAAATAGCTTATTATCAGGCCCCCAGGAATGCTGCACATAAATAGCATTTTTGTTTCCTAGCTCTCTGATCAATTCCTGTTGCTCTTCTATGGTCTTCCATAAGGTTGGGGAGGATGGAAGATTGCCCACATTCATCCAAGCTCCCTGGCATGCCCCCTGTATCCATGCCAGCATGGATACCACCTGTTCTTTGTTCAAAGCTCCATAGAGGTGCTGTCTCAGAGTTCGTCATGTGGTAACCAATGCTAATTTAAACATTTCTTCCCCTGTCAGGAGGACGCCTTCAGCACCTGAATCCCACAAGTGCAGTATCCAGCCTGCTACAGACTCCTTCCCTCTCTGCCTATACCTGTATATTCCCTTATAGAAGTGAACTGACATCCTTCTGGTGCCAGGTTCACTCACTGCGGCTGTGGCTGTTCTGTCTTAATCTCTGTGATCATTATCAGTCATACTTGTAAGTCCAGTATCTCTATCATGTCCCCTCTTCCTCTTCTGATGGGAGGGAAGAGAGGGATCAATCCTTCATAGGGTCCCAAGTCTTGTGTTCCCAATTTGCCCGCCATGACTGCCCAAACCCAGCAACACTGTACTTGCTTTCCTTTCAGTTTCGCTACCCTGCAGGCTAAGGTTTCTATCTTCTCATCACTCTCATGCAGATGTTGTGAGAGCCCTTCAGTAGTAGCCTCCTATGCCAGGCAGATTTCCCTTTCTAATTGAAGGTCCTCCTCCAAACAGTGATTCCTAGTGGCCAGTGCTAATGACTCTTCCCAAGAAAACCTCCAAGCACAAGGAGGAACCAGGCTACAGTGGCCACCATATGTAACCTTACCTACCATCTTTACTTTCTTTATCTCTATTCAGCCTCTCCCATAACTCTGCTATCTGGTGGACATTTTCGGGGCATCCTCATACTCACATTCTAGTCCCCAAGACTCCAGTGCTTGTGTCAGCTGGTCCAAAGCATGAGTACTTAGCCAACCTGGGATTTTCTCCAGCAGAGCCTATTTTGACCTCATTTTACCCCTAAGTTTAGTGGGTTCTTTGAAATTCTGCTCACAGCACCAATTTTTGGGAGAAAGCCCCAAAAGTATAAATTCAGGATTGATTCTGAAGAACTGACACAAATTCCTAAGAGCTTTAATAGGAGAAAATTACATATATGGGCAAAGCCTCTGCTCCCAGTGGTGGCCAGCCATGAAGAAGCCACACCCCTCCCAGGGGAGGGCCTCTTTTTTATAGAGGGTTACTAGTAAAACCATATGGTGGGTAGTCACATAGACAACCAGAAAGAACAATGCATTCATAAGTTAACAATGTGATTACATCAGGCATTTATCACACTCTATACCAGGGGTCCTCAAACTACGGCCTGGCCACCTGCAAATACAAATATTTTATTTGTTCCCGTTTTGTTTTGTTTTTACTTCAAAATAAGATATGTGCAGTGTGCATAGGAATTTGTTCATAGTTTTTTTTTAAACTATAGTCTGGCCCTCCAACAGTCTGAGGGACAGTGAACTGGCCCCCTGTTTAAAAAGTTTGAGGACTCCTGCTCTATGCATTCATTAACCTCCTTCCAGGGGCATGGAGTTTATCTTTGGGCAGCATTTTGGTTTTCTGGGTAGTCAGCGAAGCCCGAAGCCTAGGAGAGTCAAATAGTCACAGAGAATTATAGAGTCCAACATTTCTCAGTTGCCTTTGCTGCTAGAGCCATATTGCATCTCAGTGAATTTCGCTACAAAGGTGTTCCAATTTACGCTGTCATCAGCAAGTGTGCAAAATGTGCTCATTTCTAAATTTTTGTGGTACTTTGGAGTATATGGGGACAAAATGTAAAAAGAAAGTACAGAGTAGGGAAGAAGAGAGGTATATGAAAGAATAATAGTTGGTGTTCAATAATGTTGATGGATAATTGGACTTTTCAAATGCTGAACTCCTTCCTTAGAAGAAAAATGTAGCACAATAAGTGGTTTCATTTTCTTCCAAAGCTTGGCACAATACTAGAGCAAGCAGGGGCTTCCTATTAGCTTAAAAGTGGAAATAACATGCTGTTTTCAATGTGATTTTTAAAATTATAATGAGCCATGAACTGCATTAATGAACCGCTATCATATGAACAATGCACTCTATCATCATTTCCAATCTTCAAATCCATTTCTAAAGCAATTACCTGTCTACTACAGATCAGCCATCTGTTTTGCAGTAATTACATGAGCATATCACTTAGAAACAGGATGCATTTATCTTCTATATTTCCATAGAACAGCATGGCTATGGTTTTAAAGCAAGAAATAACAAAGTCCTCTGGTATTACAAATAAATATGTATACACGTGGTCTGTGCACATCTGTGTGCATGAGTGCGGCTATGCACTTTGTTGTTGTTTTTACCCCTAGTTGCCATAGTAAATAGGTATGGGTGGGATGGGAGGGGAAGAGGATATTTGCCTTGCCTGGATGTCTCATAATAGCAACTATTGCAGCTGCAGTAATTACTAGACTTACTATTTGCCAGAAACTGAAACTTGCTAAACCTTTACAGACATTATTTCATTTAATCGTTACACCAATTTGGTGAGGTAGATATTTTTATACCTAACCACATAGTTTTAGCTCATTTGCAGATAAAGAAATTGAGGCTTAGAGAGATTGAGCTCCCTAAGGTCACAAAGCAAGTGGCATAACTGAAATTATAAACCAGAATTATTTGTTCAAAAGCCCATGTTCTTAACCACAGTGTCCTTTGAGATTATCATAAATTTTGTTCAAATACTACATGGGTAACTTGGTGCTTTCTGGATAATTTCATGTAGATTAATAATAAAGAAGAGATTTAAAGTACCTCCGGCTTCTTCTTTTGCTCCTCTGAATGTTTCATGGTTCTCCCTCAGCACCATGCTCAGTGCTCTGGGTTCAGTCTAAGGCCTGTGGGGACTGCTTTGGGTGCTGAGACACCCCCAAAGGAGGAAAACACTGATGTCCCAGCTCAAACAGCATCCATAGCACATGTCTTTGTCAAGAGGATTTTATCTCCTTATCCAGAGATTGTCTTAATAAAATAACTAGTTATTAAGTTCTTGTACATAAACAGACAACTTTGCTTATCTGCTTTTTGCTCGACACTCAGTTGGGTGATCACAAGCATTTCAAATTCAAAAGGACCAAAATTAAACTCACCTCATTTTCTTTCTCACCCTCTTCATACTTCCAAACTCACCTATGATTTCTCTCCCTCATCTGCCCACACAGTCATTCAATTACCAAGCCAATTACTACCCCCAATCTTCCCCTTACCTTTCACCCCTAAGCCTCAGATATGCCTTGCCCTAGCTACTATAAAAATCTCAGTTCCCTAACTCATATCTTTGCACCTAGTTTTGGCCTGGATCCGTTAGTCGCTCACTGCACTGCAACCAAAAGGATCTTTCTAAAATTCATATCTGATCTTTTCAAACCCCTGATAAATAGTAGATGTTTCCACATTATTCTTTGAATTAGCCTTCAACTCCTTTCTTGGATTCAT
This sequence comes from Myotis davidii, assembly GCF_000327345.1. Lineage (NCBI taxonomy): Eukaryota > Metazoa > Chordata > Mammalia > Chiroptera > Vespertilionidae > Myotis > Myotis davidii. The sequence goes on from NW_006294763.1 coordinate 76,402, forward strand.
ATAGCCCTTCATATCTGGTTCCTGTATCACTCTGCAGCCTCACCTCTGGAGATGAATGAGTCCTCTCCATTCCAGCCACATGGATTCACTTCTTGGTCCTGAATATGTCCTCTTATCTTCAGGCCATTGCACTGGTTGTTCCTTAAGCCTTCACCCAAAATGCCACCCCATTATAACTCACTAACTCCTACCCACTTCAAAATTCAATGCATAAATTACTTCTTCCAGAAAGCCTTCCTGAGTCAGAATAGAAGTCCCTCCCAGAAGCCCTCATAACATCTTAGACTTTCCCAATCATTGCATTTGTCACACTATTTTGCAGCCATTCATTTGTCTCTCTCTTGATTCCTGGTTTATAATTCTTTTCTACTTGCTGAAGGGGTGACTAAAAGTTTACTGCAGTTTTATGATGGAATTTCCCAGACCTCTCTCCTCTGGCTAACTGAGTTAAAGTGTTTAATATAACACCCAACATATTACATGTGCTCATCAAATGTTAATTTTACTGAGTAAATGCCCCAAACAATCTTTCTTGTGAGATGTGAAAGGTCACTACAGATGAAGTCCTGAGTCCTCAGGAGCATACATACATTGGTCATATCTGTAAGACTTTGGCTTAAAAGATAAGTCATCTTAGGAAGATGACCAGTACAATCTTTGCCTTCAGGCTGAAGATGGATAAACCTAAGGTAAGGAAGTCTGCTTTCTTTTGTATTCCAATTCTTAAGTTTTCCACACATGAAAAAAAGAAGACAACAGAGCAGGAAGAGGAGAAAGAGAAAGAAGAGGAGGAAGAGGTAACGAAAGGAAGAGAAGAGAAACAGGAAGGAGAGGAAAAGAAGCAAGATCAGCAGGAGAATTGAAAAGAATTATAGGAAGATGATAGAGAGTAGGAAGAGGAGGAGAAAGAATAGGAGCAGATGAAGGAGACAACAGGCCTTTCCTCCCACAAAGGACACCTTCTTTGACTTTAGGAGAAGTGCTATAAACTGTGGGAGAAACCCTAGCCTGACAGCAGGGGGACAGAGACTAGCTGGGCCTCTCATTGTCTCAGAGACCCCAAGACTGTTATCTTTGTGAAAATAACACAAAAGAGTTGAACTAAAATTTTCTGATTTCTTCTAGGTCTAAATATTAATGCTTTATAGAAAACCATGCTTTTGATGCTTTTAAATCCTTTCTGAAGAATGGATATTACAGATAATTTCAATGTTTTTTAAGCAACATAAGAAAAAGATATCAGTAGAATCAGATTGTGATCATTTGTTTTTGTGTGTTTTGTTGTTTATTTGCAACTTGACAGGGCCATGTAGTGCCAAGATATTGGATCAAACATTATTCTGGATGTATCTGAGAGGGTGTTTCTAGATGAAATTAGTATTTCAGTCAGACTGAATAAAGCTGTTTGCCCTCCAAGGTCCTACAAGTGGACCTCATCTAACCAGTGGAAGGCTTGAATAGAACAAAAAGGCTGACCATCCCCAAGTAAGAGAACTCTTCCTGCCTGACTGTTTGAGCTGGGACATCAGTGTTTTCTTGCCTTTGAACTTGAACTGAAACATAGTCTCTTCTTAGGTCTTGAGCTATAACTTATATTGGATGGGAACTATATCATTGGCTCTCTAGAGTCTCAAGCTGGCTGACTGCAGATCTTGGGACTTCCCAGTCTCTATAATCACATGAGCCAATTATCTCTATCAATCTATCTATCTATCTATCTATCTATCTATCTATCTATCATCTATCTATCTATATCTATATCTCTCTATCACTCTCCATAAATATATATAACTAGAGGCCCGGTGCACGAAACTCATGCACTGGAGGGTGGGGTTCCCTCAGCGCAGCCTGCCCCTCTCACAGTCCCGGAGCCCTCAGTGGATGTCCTACTGCCATCCACAGTCTGGCAGCAGAGGCTCAGAGTAGGCATCGTGTGTGTGTGTGTGGGTATGTGTGTGTCCGCTGGGGGCCTGCCCCCAGCCACATTGGAGGCTCAGAGCAGGCGCTCTGTGTGTGCATGTGTATGTGTGTGTGAGAGTGTGTGTGTCTGCTGGGGCCCTGCCACCAGCCATACCATGGAGGCTTGGAGCAGGTGCCCCTCGATGTTGATCTCTCAGGCTCCTGGACTCCACTGTGTGTTTTTCTCTCCCTTGAGCTGTGGCCATGGTGGGGTGCAGCCTACAGGCTGCACTTTCCTGCTCATGGATCACCTGATCACTGCAGAGACCGGGGGCAGGCCTTGCTGGGTGCTGCCTGTGGGGAACTTTCCTGCTCTGTGACCGCCATGGTCCTCCCAGGAGCAGGCCCACCTGGGGGCCACCCGCCCTCCGCACTTGCCTGCTCTATGATCGCCATGGTGTCCCATCTGGCAGCGGGGCTTAGGCGGCACACAGGGGTCCCGGCTGGGGGCAGGGCTTAGGTGACGCAATGGCACTGCCTAAGCCCGGCCGCCCAGGGCCACAAACGGGGGCCCAGATGGCATCTGGCACTATCCTACCCTGCCTGCAGTATGCAAATTAGCCGCCATCTTTGTTGGCAGTTAATTTGCATATCGCCCTGATTAGCCAATGGGAAGCGTAGCAAAGGTATGGTCAATTACCCTTTTTGTCTTTTATTAGATAGGATTAGGATGCTCCAGAAACAGAGTTCAGCAAGACCTGGCTATTTTACTCCTCTCTGGAACCATAAGATTTTTCCCAGCTAATTTTGTGGAGCTAATTATCTCTACAAGAACTAGGATTCAAGTAACAACAGCTTTCTAGATCATGGAGCACTCTGTACCATCCAGAATATCACAGATAACCAGAGCTCCTCTGGCATTCGCTATGAAGCCGCAACCCGTGCAGCTTGGGTTCAAGGCCTGGAGAAAGGGCTGATATGCAAAATTAATACACAAGACATAAATATAAATTTAAAAACTATGGGGGCAGCCAGATGGATACTTAGTTCTAGTGACTAAGCTCGCTGAATATCCAAACCCATATCCTTTTTATTTACTAGAATACACATTTGCCCTTTAGGAATGCAAACAGGCATATCAAAGGTAAAGTTTGGTAAACAGTAAAAGATTATCAGGTTAGGGTATTGCCTTCATCCATTCATTCAACAGCAGGTAATAATATGCAGATTTCCAGCCCTGCTGAATATCAAAGCCCCATTCAGCTTTCTGATGGACTTCTCCCATTTGTATATTAATTACTGTTGGTCGTTGCCTCCAGCAATTACCCATTTTTGATTTCTCAATAGATGTGGAAAGGAGTATATGCCACTTGCAGAGTTTGGGTCTTTTTATGATTTTTATTCTGCATCTGCAGACTAGAATTAAACATATAAGAACAAGAATGAGACAGGCAATAGTGGTTATGCTAAATGGCAAATGTAAGGAGATCCAGTGAAAAGGATTAAATTCTTTTTATGTCCTTTTTTCAATTGCTGCCAGGCATAGAAGGAATTAGTTTGTAAGTTTGCCTGGGATATTTGTACAATATGCTGCTATAATTCTAAAATATTAAGGGTGGTGTTACCTTTACCCCAAGCTCCAAGAAGGTGATTTTTTATTGACACAAGCGGTGGCAAATGCTATCTTGTTGGGAGTTCCCTATAAGGTACAAATGGAATTATCTAAGCTATAGTTAAAACTATATCATTTTATTGGTGCAAATGCAGCAGATAATTTCTCAACAAATCCTCCTTCATACCATGAGATGGAGTGAGTAACTTTAACATATAGATAGGATATGGTCCCTTTCCATTTCGAGGTGCAATTATTACTATACGCAGGCCTGTAGGGACTCCAATCCACAAAGGGAAAATTGTTCCTCAGTGGGGTGCCATTCATTTTAGTGGGGGGATGTCTTACTAATGTTAAATTTTCTTTGCCTCTCCCAGGAGCAAATAGTGATGGTAAATGTGTTTGGGCTTTTAAAGGGTCTTACCCATGGAGAGTCAGGAAACATAAGTCTAATATACTTCCCCATTTTGTCCCTAGTAGTATTACCACACAACTGATGGCTCCTAGCATGGCAAGAAAGACGTTCTCAGGCATTCTTGGGGTTCCGGTCTCCTCACAAGTTCGCTCAGCTTTCTGGACCATCTTCTTTATCATACCCCAAGTCATCTCTGGGCTGTTTATCATCTGTCTCATTCTCCTCCCACTCCTTATCTTCAGTGTGTTGCCTGGGGCTGCTGCTGTCTGTGGCTGGGGTAGCCAATTGTCTGCAGCTGCAAGGTACGGTTCCAGGTGCAAGGTCCTCATTAATCTGGCCAGTTCCTCTCTTGGATCCATGTTGAAGTTTAATATTTCTTGTGGGAATCCACATGGGCTTGGAGAAATTTTCTGGAAATACTCAAGCATATCCTCAGCCAAATGTTAGCAAGGGGTCGGGGCCCTTCCATAAACCAGACTCATGATCTTTCCATTTAACCAGACCATTTTCCTTTGTCTTATTCTCATACCAATGTAATTCCATGGGTGTCTGGCCATCAGCATTATAAGTGAAAAAAATGTAAAGTAATCAAGGCTTGGTGTAGTCTACTTACAGGTGATTTCTCCATCACCCCCCCCCCCTTTTTGTTTTTCAAGTTGGGATTTTAGCCACTGATGTTGGCATTCAATACTTGCCTGTCCTCGGGAATTATATGGTATTCCTGTAATGTGCTGAATTTTCCACTTTTTACAAAATTGCTGGAAATGACAGCTTGTGTAAGTAGGCCCATTATCAGTTTTAATAATTTTTGGAATTACCATGATGGCAAAAGCAGCTAGGCAATGATTAATAACCTGTTTTTACGTTTCCCCTGTAGATGCAGTAGCCCATAGGACTTTTGAAAAGGTGTCTAAGGAGACATGAAATGCCCCAAGGCATCCAAAAGGAGTATAATGCCTTACATCCATTTGCCAGATATGGTCCCTTATCAATCCTCAAGGATTAATTCCTATATTAGGCCCTGAGGCAGATGTAACATGCAAGTGGAACATTCTCTGGTAATCTGGTAATCTGTTTTGCCTGCTGCCAAGTGATTGAGAATTGTCTAGACAACATTTTGGCAGGCTGATTGCAAAAGCTGATGAGATTTCGTGGCCTGTTTTAATAAAGCAACCAATTGATCAGCATGTGCATTTCTGTTTGGTAATGGGCCAGGTAATACACTGTGAGCCCTGATAGAGTAATATAAAAGGGATACCATCTCTGTTGCACAATCTGTTGAACTTGTTTAAATAGTATAAATAAATTTTTGTCACTGAGCCATCTTAATTGAGCAGTTTCAATTCTATTCACCAGGCCTGCAACATAAGCAGAGTTTGAAATTATATTAAGAGGCTCTCAGAAATCCTGCAATGAAACCTTGTTAGCTTTTAATTCAATTCTTTGTACAGAAGTATGACTGGTTTGGATGACTCAGTCTGAATTCATTGTATGATAAGCAACTTTACCATTAGATGATCCATTAGTAAAAACAGTTAATGTTCCAGGAATAGGTTCCTGCTTAGTATTTTTTTTTTGTATAAATAATAGGGGTATAATACAAAAATTGTAATGATTTGTGTTTTAGTAGGTGACAACTAAGTTCCCCTGAATATCCACTTAGCTCAATTTGCCAATTTAAATCAGTCTGAAATAACATTTCTAATTGCTCCCCAGTGAGGGGAAGATAGATGCATTGGGGTTCTTCTCCTCTAAGCTTCCTGCAGTGCTTTCTAAGTTGAGATATCAACTGAGCCATAAGTTCTATATATGTAACCACAGTTTTAGAGGATTGATGCCCTAGGTCAGTGTTCGGCAAACTCATTAGTCAACAGAACCAAATATCAACAGTACAACGATTGAAATTTCTTTTGTAAGCCAAATTTTTTAAACTTAAACTATATAGGTAGGTACATTGTTATTAACTTAATTATGGTACTCCTAATGCTTAGGAAGAGCCACACTCAAGGGGCCAAAGAGCCGCATGAGGCTCGCAAGCCACAGTTTGACGATCACGGCCCTAGGTGGACCCATTCAATAATAGCAAGAGAGTTTTTATTTTGGAATATGACTCCAATGGGACTATTTGTAGTAGGGTTAATTTGTCCCAATAAAGGTAATTCAGGCAGTACCATGCTACTTGGGCTGAGGAGATTGCCTGCTCAATTCTTTGTAACTCCTTTCTAGCTTCATTTGTCAATACTCGAGGTGAAGAAAGATTAGAATCACCTCTAAGCATATTATATATATAAATTTGTCATTTCTCCTGTAGAGATTTTTAGATAAGGTCTTAATCAATTAATGTCCCCTAATAATTTTTGGAAGTCATTTAAGTTTTAAGGCAATCTTTTTGTATTTCCCCCTTTTGAGGCCTAAGACATTGGTTCTCAATTATGGTTACTAGGTATTTGAAAGGCATTTCTTTCTGTACCTTTTCTGGAGCAATTTTTAAGCCCCATTTAGGAAGTTCCTTTTCTGATTGGAAAAACATTGCTAAACTGTTCTTCCCATGGACTCGCTAACAGCAAGTCATCCATGTAATGGATAATATAACATTGGGGATATTTGTCCCTTAGAATGGCTTGAGTTACATATTTTTGACATAAGGTAGGGCTATTGGCCATTTCTTGAGGCAAAACCTTCCATTGATATCTTTTCATAGGCTCTATATTATTAATAGATGGCACTGAAAAGGCATATCTTTGTTTATCTTGAGGTGCCAAGGGAATGGTGAAGAAACAATCCTTAAGATCTACTATAAGAGATCAATATAGAGGGATTTGTGAAGGTGCTGGGAGTCCAGGCTGTAAAGCTCCCATGGCATGCATAATAGCGTTAACCGCTCTAAGATCCTGTAACCATCGCCACTTTTCTGTCGCCTTTTAGGTATTGTAAATATAGGAGTATTCCAAGGACTATTGGAAGGTTCTATATGGTCAGCCTCTACTTGTTCCAGTATTAATTCATGAATATGACTTAATTTCTCCTTGGTTCATGGCCACTGATCCACCCATATAGGTCTCTCCTCTTTCCATTGTATAGGATCAGCATGGGGGTAAGGAGACTGAGCAGTGACCACTCCTAAAAAGGCTGATATCCTAATCCTTGTCTTCCTGTGTTTGTTTGTTTGTTTGTTTTGGCTTGAATGGGTTCTTTAATGCCCTGATTATCTTTTCCTAAGCCTTGACAAGCTTGATATCCCACCTGAGTTATTAACTGCTGTCCCTTCCTGGTAATAATAAAAGCTTGTAAACCGTCTAAAACATCCCGGCGCCATAAGTTGACTGCAATTCCAGAGACTATATAGGGCTGAAACCATCCTGTTTGTCCTTCCTCATCTTGCCACCTTAATACTGCAGCACTACGTTGAGTATCAGGAACTCCAACTCCAGTAATAGAGCCCATAGCTTCTACCATGGACCAATCTGGAGGCCAGAATTCTTGACTGATTACACTAACATCTGCTCCAGTGTCTACTAAATCTTTAAACAGTCTCCCTCTATTCTTAAATTAATCATGTGACAGGTTTTGCTAATTTCCTGTATCCAATATATATCTGAGCTTCCAAATCCTTGTGTTCCTCTTTTCCTATTTATAGCTTCACCCTGATGAATATAAGGTAAAAGCAGGAGCTGAGCAATTCTTTGTCCTGGAGTAATTTGCATAATATGTTTGCATTCTAATAATACCTTGATTTCTCCCTCATAGTCTGAATCTATGACTCCAGGAAAAACAGTACTTTCAGAGCATTTCCACTTGTTCCTAAGACTAAGCCTGGCGTTCCTGGTGGTACAGGCCACCAAATTCCTGTAGGATCAGCTTGCTGAGCCATATTAGGGGTCAGAGTGATTGCTTTGGACTATTAGATCTAGGCCTGTGCTCCCTGGAGTGGCTCGGATGAGGGAATTCACTGTGGGCCTTGAAGGGTGTAAATCCCTTTTCTAATGGGGCTGGGGGAAGCCCCTCTGGCTGTTTCCCTGTGGCTGGGCATTCCCTATGTCTTGATTTAATGGCTGCCCATTTCTATGAAATTTAGATCTACATTGACTAGCCCAATGATTTCCTTTCTGACATCTGGGACATAAAGAGGCTAAATTTGCATTATCTGAATTGGGAGGAGAAATGCTCACAACCTTTCCCTTGGGCGCCACCTTGTGTCCTTTTTGGTTGCCTACATTCTATTTTGAAATGTCCTTGCTGTCCACAATTGAAGCATTTTCTATTCCCCGCTGTTACAGTGGCAGCTAGTAAGCTTGCTTGAAAAATGCCTGATCCCACATTTTGACATGCTCGAATCTTTTCTGTAATGCTACTATTTTTTCTCAGAGGCATCAGGCCTTTCTTACAATCAGCATTGGCATTTTCATAAGCTAATTACCGAATTAAAATGTCTCCTGCTGTTTCATGTTGAATCTGTCATCTCACTGCTCCAGTGAGGCGAGCCACAAAATCAGAAAATGACTCTGTAGACCCCTGCATACATTTACTAAAAGTTCCCTCAGGGTCCCCTTTTGCTGGTAAAGCCCACCAAGCTCTTCTTCCACAAAATCTAACTTGCTCATAAGCCTGTTGCGCAAAATTTAGCTGATTTTGCACATCACTATATTGTCCCAGCCCTACTAACATTTCATAAGTAATTTGATCATTCAGACCGTGGTTTGCGTGGGCTTGCTCCTGACATATCTCCAAAAATTATCCCTTCCATTGTAAATAATCTCCATCTAGAGTTATGTGAGCTAGAGAATACCGATGATAAGGAGCTAAGAATGCTTCAGAAATGTTATTCATAATTTCTCCGGTAAAAGGAGTGGTAGGACTATTCTGTACTACACTCTTATGCAAGGCCTTTATCATTTTAAAGTGAAAATTTTTATGCTGTTTTATTATGATTTGGGAGCTGTGGGTCAGCTACCTGTATAATAGGAAAAGCAAGTCTCTTCTCCACCATCATGTCCTTTAATTCTTCTTGGATAGCTCTTTGTGTTGTAATGTACCCCATGACTCAGAGAAGGACGGCTCAAGAAGTCGAATTAAAGAGTCACATTTATTGCAATCCGGAACTCCGAGGGGGCATTTCACTCTCCCAAAACTCGAAGTGATAAGATGGCCACTACACCAGGTTTATATAGGCAAAAATCACAAAGGTATTGATTACATCCCAGGGTTTGGAATGAGGAACCTGGTTCACAAAAAAGGCAGTATACAGAAGCAGAATTAAGCATGTTAATTACAGTTTTAGGTCTCCAGATTACTGAGCTGACAGAAACAAATTATCTGGGACCGCTGGGTTGACAGGAACACATTATCTAGAGCCCTCGGGTCTTGAGACCACTGAGTTGCCAGGAACACATTATCTAGAGCCATTGAGGCAATTTAGAGTAATTGTGCTGTCCAGGTCTTGGGACCACTGAGTTGACAGGAAACATTATCTGGAACCTTCAGGTCTTGGGATAATTGTGCTGTCCTGGTTCCCAGGGACAGAGGAATTTGCTTTCTGAACCAGTAAGATCGAGGAGAAACCAAGATGGCAGCATAGGTAAACACTGGAGTTTGCTGCCTCGAACAACCACTTCAGAAATACAACTAAAAGATGGAACGGACATCATCCAGAACCACAGGAAGGCTGGCTGAGTGGAAATTCTACAACTAGAAGGAAAGAGAAAAGCATACCGAGACTCAGAGGAGGCGCAGTGCAGAAGTAAAATACTAAGGTGCGGAGGTGCATGTGGAGCGGGCTGGCCACTGAGGGCACGGTTCTTGTTTTCAATCGGGAAGGAGTCTCAGGCTCTGAGCTCCAGTTCCGGGCGAGTCTCTAGGGACCCAGACTCATACGGGACTGTCTGGCATCGGTCGGGCAGCTTTCTCTCTGAGGGGCTTGCAGCAATTAACAAGACATTGAAAAGTAGAGCCTCTGAAGGCAGGACAGAGAGCAGCCATACTGCTAGCCCCACCCTGTTGATCCCTTGGGACCCACCCCTCCCAAGCCCTGCAGGGAGGCTTTTGCTGGA
>NW_006294763.1:90295-93491 GCF_000327345.1 Myotis davidii
AAATGGGATACATTCAGAAAATCAAAATAACTTTTCTATTGTTAAGCCAAACAGCAGGGTTAGAGTTAAACTACACTTTCTACCTGAGATGATTGCTACCATACTTCATTCCCCACTGGTTTTATGTACATGAGTCAAATCTTGGACTCATCCTTATTAGTTAGGGGATTGTACTGCCCCTTAGCTACAAGTAGTTTGACCAAATTAATTTTTCTAAACTGCCTGCTTGACACATTTGTTTTCTATTTACTCACCCCACTTCTTTTAAGGGTATTCTCTATTCTATTCCTGCTCTTCTGTCCCCTAGCACATCTAGCCCCACTTGGTCCTGGACTTTCTCACTGACTAGTAAAAATGTTCTTACAGTTACCAAGTCCCCTAGTGCCACGGTCCCCATCAGTACTGTCCTCACTGAAGTCCAATTCCCCTCCTGCGGGCATCGAGCCTCCTCCTGGCCTTCCTGGAGCCCAGGCTAGGGATCTCACAGATGAGCTTCCGGGATCACGGGCATTTCCTGGTGCAGGAGCTGGGAGTGGTGTAGCCAGGTCTGGATGCCATCAACCTTAACAGCCGTAGGCGTGCTTAGGGTGACAGTGTATAGTCCCTTCCAAGTTAGGGTGAGTCCTTGAGTCATGAACTTCTTTACCCACACCGAGTCCCTAGGCTGAAAGGGATGTACAGAGTCCGAGGTGGGCACTGGCAGGGCATCTCAAACAAGCTTATGGGTGGCTCTCTGAGTATAGTGCAGAGCCTGCAAGGACTTGAGCAAGGAATGGTTATGACTTTTAGCTTTTAATTCCTCCCCTAACTTTGGGTAGGATAGGGGAAGGTTTACCAAACATGATTTCAAAAAGGAGAGAACCCCTCCCGGTTGGGGGTACACCTGGCCTGTAAGTAGGCAAAGGCAGGAGGTTGGTCAAGTTTTCACCGGTTTCTGGATAAATTTAGTTAAAGTCCTTTTAGAGTCCTGTTCATACCTGTCCTGAATTTGTGGCTGGTATGCACAATGGAGTTTCCAATTTATGCCTAAGACTTGAGCTATACTTTGAGATACGTTGGCTACAAAGGCAGGGCTGTTATCTGATCCTATGACTGCTGGTAGCCCAAATCTAGGTATAGTCTCCTGGAGTAATTTCATGACCATTATAGAGGAAGTTTCTGCCCTGGTGGGGTAGGCTTTAACCCATCCTGAGAAGGAGTATATACTTATACCTCCCAATGCTCTCCTAGGTAGTTTCCCTGGGCCCAAATTCCCAGGGGGACCCCCTACCTTGCATTTACCTGTTACCTGCCTCACAAAAGTTCAGAAGTCTTGGTGACACCTATGTGGGTAGCCTGGTGTAATTGGGCAACTAAAGTTCGACCTAGAGCCTCTGGGACCAACAGTCTGCCATCTGGTAGAGTCCACCAACCATTTGGCCCTCTGGTAGCTTGCTTCTATTCTGCTAATTCCTCCTCTTGTTGAAAGGACAGAACAGGACTGATAGCTGTGTCCCTAACCTCTCTTCCAAGAAAAAGCTGCAGAATGTATCAGTTACTCAGCCTGCCCTTATCTTGGCCAATGGGAAAGTGGGGGAAACTAGCCCAAGGCCAAAAGTATGCTAGCCACCCCCCTGACTTTGTGTAACCAGACCCTAGCTGCACCCTGCCCTTGCATCACTAGCCCCCGACCCTCACTCAACCAACTGGAATCGGCCAAATCAGTGGCCAGAGTGTCCCCCCACCCCCCGACCCCAAGCCCTGTAAATTCTTTGTTCTCTTGGAACTCCGGGCTCTCTTGCACCCTATCGCTGCATGGATAGGGGAGGCAGAGGGACCAAGCACAGGGCTTGAATAAAGACTCTATGCTTTTGCATCAGACTCGGTGCTCCCTGGTGATGTCCTTTGGGGGATCTTGAAATCTAGGCATAGCATTTGGGGCTTGTGCGGGACCCCCAAGACTCACGAGGGACCCCGATCCAGAGAGTCTGACTGACCGCAGTAAGCATCTCTGTGTTGTCCTTTCTGTTCTGTGTGTTGTATGTTCTGTTCTGTGTGAGCTCACTTCTGAAATCTGTAAATCTAGGTGGATGCACTGGGGGACCACGGGCGGAAGGAGTCAGAGGATGCTCCAATCCTCCATCTGAAGGGGCCTGGAAACCCCTCACAGGGGGGTGGATTCCCCTCGAGAATCTGAGACGAGTGGCACATCGCCATCATCTAATCTGTAGTTTTGCTTCCGCGGAGTCGGAAGGTTGTTTTGGTTTTGCTTCCATAGAGTTGGAAGACTGTATTTGTCTGTGTTTGGGGTGTGTTTTTTTTTTTTTCTGTTTTCTGTGGACTTACTGGACAGACATTATGGGACAGACTCAAACTACTCCTTTAAGCATTATGGTCATTTTAAAGTCAATGGCTGGGCCAAACCTGCTTGCCAGCCTCAGGTGTGGTTTTCCAGAACCGCTGGGAACTTGGGACCTTGAAACTTACTGAATTCAAATGATAAAAAACTTATGTCTTGCATTTTTGAAGTTTATTCTTAAAAATGTTACTGATTGGGAGATGCTGAATATTTGATTTGCCAGCTAAAAGTTTAAGGTTCGGATTGAATTGGGAAAAACTGTGTGTTGTGGTAGCTAAATGCCTTTGCTGAAGGAATGTCTGGTGAAAGTAGGTGAGTGTGGAGGGAGGGGGCCTGCCCTCTCCTCTCCTTTGTGTGGCTCCACGACTTCAGTCAGGCGGGCACCTGAGTGAGGATCTGAGAAAACAAGTCACCCCCTCCCTTGTCTGTCTCTCGTCACCGATCATCATGAGGTCAGGACAAAGTAAACCTACTGTTCTTAATTACATGTTAGAAAATTTTAAAGGGGTACAATAGAGATTGTAGAATTGAAATGAATGCTGAAACATTGAGAAAGCATGAGTGAACAGCTGTTTGTTTGTGTAGGACTAGCCAATTTACTACAGAGAAGGGGGATTGGATACAGCTCCAGCCTGGGCTAGTCTACTGAGAAAGTGTAAATATGGGTGTTCGCCTATTTTAGCTGCTCATTACTGGTCTGCGTAAAGTAAAAGCTACTTTGATTTATTTTGCATTTCTGTTAATTCATCTGGCTGAACATTTGAACTGGACCCGCGATGGGCTGCAAGAATCTCTAGCAGTTCTCAGAGTCTTTTGCTCGCTATTACAGAAGGAATCAGCCCACTTCGCTAACAAAAA
>NW_006294763.1:93538-96659 GCF_000327345.1 Myotis davidii
CTCCCTTTGCATCCGAAACAGCACCCCTAGGGGGCTGAATCTCGCTGGGGAGCCTCCAAATGTTGTAATGTACCCCGCGAATGACAGAAGGAGGCCTCAAGTAGTCGAATTAAAGAGTCACATTTATTGCAATCCGGGACTCAGAGGGGGCATTTCACTCTCCCCAAACTCGAAGTGATAAGATGGCCACAACACCAGGTTTACATAGGCAAAAATCACAAAGGTATTGATTACATCCCAGGGTTTGGAATGAGGAACCTGGTTCGCAAAAAAAGCAGTTTACAGAAGCAGAATTAAGCATGTTAATTACAGTTTTGGGTCTCCGGATCACTGAACTGACAGAAACACATTATCTGGGACCGCTGGGTTGACAGGAACACATTATCTAGAGCCATCGAGGCAATTTAGAGTAATTGTGCTGTCCTGGTCTTGGGACCACTGAGTTGACAGGGAAACATTATCTGGAACCCTCAGGTCTTGGGATAATTGTGCTGTCCTGGTTCCCAGGTACAGAGGGATTTGCTTTCTAAAACCAGTAAGATCACAATCAATGGGATATTCACATCACAGTTAATAAGGCATTCAATCAAATGGGATGATTTATACAATTCAGAAAATCAAAATAACTTTTCTATTGTGAAGCCAAACAGCAGGGTTAGAGTTAAACTACAGTTTCTACCTGAGATGGTTGCTACCATACTTCATTTGCACAGTTGATTCTATTAGTGGCAATTTAAGTATTTCAGGATCAGGACACAAAGGTGGAGGGGGGCATGAAAGCCAATCCTCCAATTTTTCTTTCTGCTCCTCATTAGGAGCGGAGGGTGCAAAGGGAGAAGGTATATTCTCTCTAAAAGGCTCTAGCAAATGCAATACCATGTTCCATAAGGAGAAACAATTTGGAGGCAAGTTTTCCCCCTGCTGTTGAGTTTTTTTCAAGTTCTGACCTTCTCTTTCCCAACATTCAACATCTAATGTACCCTCATCAGGAAACCAAGGATTATATTCTATAATGATCTGCAAAAACTGTGAAAGAAGATCTTCTGACACCTCAATTCCTTTATCCTTGAGCATGCAAGCCAAAAGTCTACAAGAAAGTCTCTCCCCCTTTTGTCGAATTCTGCCCCATTATGGTCTGGCTAAAATAAAAGAGTACTCACCCACTTATGGATCCACAGACTTCCGAAGCTGGCACGAGCATTGCATGCAGTGAATCTCCCCACCATTCCAGTGATCCTCCACCTCTTCCAGGTGATTTTCCTTCGTTTTTTGCGCCAGTGAAATATTTTTCTCCAGGTCCCTGTGTCCAAAGGCACCAGATGTGAAGCTGCAACCCACGCAGCCTGGGTTCAAGGCCTGGAGAAAGGGCTGATGTGCAAAATTAATACACAAGACAAGAAATATAAATTTAGAAACTATGGGGGCAGCCAGATGGATACTTAGTTCTAGTAACTAAGCTCACTGAATATCCAAACCCATATCCTTTTTATTTACTAGAATACACATTTGCCCTTTAGGAATGCAAACAGGCATATCAAAGGTAAAGTTTGGTAAACAGTAAAAGATTATCAGGTTAGGGTATTGCCTTCATCCATTCATTCAACAGCAGGTAATAATATGCAGATTTTCAGCCCTGCTGAATATCAAAGCCCCATTCAGCTTTCTGATGGACTTCTCCCATTTGTATATTAATTACTGTTGGTTGTTGCCTCCAGCAACTCAAGTTAGAATTTCTTAAAACTTCAGGGTCTTAAGCCACAAAAGTCCTGGTTCTATGGTTCCAGGATGATGTGGAGTAGTTTCAAAACACTGAACCTCAGTGTGTCTTTCTCTTTTAATAGGAAAACACACATCTTTCTTATGAAAACAAATGCTGAACTGATCAATTTAATATTGGTGTGTTGTTTTTATTCTCAGATAAATGCAGCGCAAACATTAATCATTTTAATGGAAATATTTTGAGAGTTCTTTGAGTTGTTTAATACTTGATTATTTTACACTTTCTAACTTTCAGCATATCCTTAGAAAAGAAATAAAATTTTATATTCTAAATTCTTATTCTAAACACATTTATAGACTTTCTATAAAGAAACTGTCAAGAAGTAAGTGACATATAATACATATATATGGTGAAGCAGAGAAAAACTTTTTTAAAATAATGATGCTCTGATTCCCAAATGCTTTTCAACAATTTGTGAAAGGCCTTGACTTTATTTTTATTTGTAATTTTTTATTGTTGAAAGTATTACATATATCCCCTTTTATGGACCCTCTCAGCCTTAACTTAAATATAAGGCATGGCAGAAGAATTATTTTTGATTACATGTTTTTCTTGCCTTTTAAACAAGATTTAAATTGGATCATTGATCAAAAATTTTATTTTGAAAATTATATTGCAAAAAATAAGATTAAATAGTTGACATTTTCAATGGTTGTCTTTAGAGACAGCCAAATGATATTAAAGCTTGACCATCATTGTCATTTTGTTCTAAATAATCTCTATTAGGATAAATATTGCTGATATTTAAATTAACCTAGACATCAAAATTATAACTAAAGTACAGAACAGCCATCATTCAGAACCACCTGAAAGGTGACTGTATGGACGCCCTACAACTAGAAAAGTAAAGAAGAAAGCACATGAGACTGGTAGGCAGGGCAGAGGCACAGAGCAGGCTGTTTTGACACCCAAGTGTGCTGTTCCTTTTTAAATATGGAGGGAGATTATCTCTGTGGAGGTCATCCATTTCTGGAAGCCATCCACTGCCAATACTATCATGAGAGTGCACCAAGGAATGCAGAAGGCCGATTGACCTTGGTTGTGGCAGGGCTAATACCATGAACCATTGTTCTGTTGAGATAGTGGTGGCTCGAAGCAATTTCCTGACCTAATAGCCTCAAAGTAAATGTTTACTGAACCTTACTGATCTTTGTTTATTGACCTTAGAGATGGTCTGTTTGCCGTGCTTTACTGAGGGCAAGATGTGTATCTAAAACTGAATAAAAAGCAGGTAAGGCCAGGTTTCAGGGTGCCTCTCCAAGAGAGAAGTCTCCACCTGGCCCCCCATGCCTTCTAAATTTATATTTCTTGTCTAATGTTTTCATTTGTGTGTCGGACCCT
>NW_006294763.1:96824-98747 GCF_000327345.1 Myotis davidii
TCCCCCCATGCCTTCTAAATTTATATTTCTTGTCTAATGTTTTCATTTGTGTGTCGGCCCCTTCTTCAGATACTGAACCCCTGCCACAAAAGGTTGCAGAAATCCATGAGGAGCAAGGGGTCCCAGTCCCACACCAGACCCCCAGCCCAGGGTTCCAGGCCTGGGAAGAGAAGTCCCCATAACTATGGGACATAAAAACCAGTGGGGATTGTGGCTGTGGAAAGGAGGCTGCTGGAATCCCAGGTGTTCCTCTTAAAGGGCCTACACATAAAGTTACCTGGTCCCACTTCTTCTGAGCTCCAGTGCTGGGGGTCCCAGACACATATGGGAAGGAACCTGGTTGTCTGGCATTGGTCAGGAACTTGGGAGCAGCTTTCCCCAGAAGGGAGTGCTCAGAAGGGTCTTTGTTCCTGTGGTGGGGCCTCTGCTATCACAGGGCTGACTGGCAGCCATACCTGAGTCTCAATCAGACTGGAGCACAATGTTTGTTCCATACAGGGGACTCCCTGAGGTACCTACCTACCCAATTTGCAGTCCACCCAAGATGTTTGCAGCAGCTTTTCCATATGTATAGCCTCAGGCTTCAGACTTTCCTAAAATCTCTCAAACAAGCTTCAGCTGGTTACAGCATGCCCCAAACCTATCAATAAAAGGACCAAGATCTGGCACTAGCACCAACCTGCCTTGATTCACAGCTGTACCTCACTTCCTGCACAGCAGTACTCCCACTTTAGTTGCAGCAGGTCCTCACAGCCAATAGTCTGAAGGTCAACTCCTGCCAGTGATTCCAACAACAATAAAGGCTCAACTATAAGACCAACACACAGTTCACACAGGGGCACACATAGAGTGCCCAGCTCAGGTAACTGGGGAGGCTGAGCCACTGGACCCTACAGGACCCCTACTACACAAGGCCACTCTACCATTTCCAGGAGACATAACACAATACCTAATACATAGAAACAAACAGAGGTAAGCAGCCAAAATGTGAAGACAAAGAGACACATCACAAATTAAAGAAATGGAAGCAAGCAAACTACTGGATACAGAGTTCAAAACCATGCTTTTAAGGTTACTCAAAGATCTTCATGGGACTTTCAAAGACCTTAATGAGAATATCAAAGACATGAAAAAGGACCAGTCAGAAATTAAGCAT
This sequence comes from Myotis davidii, assembly GCF_000327345.1. Lineage (NCBI taxonomy): Eukaryota > Metazoa > Chordata > Mammalia > Chiroptera > Vespertilionidae > Myotis > Myotis davidii. Next base: position 97,981 of record NW_006294763.1, read on the forward strand.
ACACTAACTAAAATAAAGAATAATTTATAGGGATTCAACAGTAGAGTAGAGGATTCTGAGAATCAAATCAAGGATTTGGAATATGAGGAAGCAAAAAACACCCAATCAGAAGAGCAAAAAGAAAAAGAATTAAAAAATATGAAGAAAGTGTAAAGATCCTCTGGGACAACTTCAAGCGTACAAACATCTGAATTATGGGGGTGCCAGAAGAGAGAGGGCAAGATATTGAAAACCTATTTGAAGAAATAATGACATCAAACTTCCCCTACCTGGTGAAAGAAATAGATTTATAAGTCCTGGAAGCACAGAGAGTCCCAAATAAGAAGAACCCAAAGAGGCCCACACAAAGACACATCATAATTAAAATACCATGGGTTAAAGACAAGGAGAGAATCGTTTTTATTACTGCTTGAAGTATAACAAAGGGTATTACATATGTGTCCATTTTTCCCCCCCGCCCTAGACAGTCCCCTAGCCTCCCCTATCCCCCAGTGTCTTATGTCCCTTTGTTATGGTTATATGCAGGCATCCAAGTCCTTTGGTTGATCTCTTCCCCTCCCCTTCCCCCACCCATCTCTGTCTCTGGATCTATTTTTGTTCATCAGTATATGTTGTTTGTTATATTCCACAAATGAGTGATATCATGTGATATTTATTTTTCTCCAACTGACTTATTTAGCTAGCATAATGCTCTCTAGGTCCACCCATGCTGTTGCAAATGGTAAGAGTTCTTTCTTTTTTACAGCATCGTAGTATTGCATTGTGTA
>NW_006294763.1:100290-104680 GCF_000327345.1 Myotis davidii
GCACACAATGTGTTAAGAGTGTCATCCTGATATGCCAACTTGTAGGTTTGATCCCAGGTCAGGGCACATACAAGAAACAACCAACTCATGCATAAATAAAGTAGAACAACAAGTTGCTGTTTCTCTCTCTCCCTTCTTCTCTCTTTCTCTAAATAAAAATAAAAATAAAAATAAAGGAAAAGGTTAAAGACAGAGAGAGTATCTTAAAAGTAGCAAAGGAAAAGCAGTTAGTTACTTACAAGGGAGCTCTCATAATACTGTCAGCTAGTTTCTCAACAGAAAATTTGCAGGCCAGAAGGGAATAGCAGGAAATACTCAAAGTGATGAAAAGCGAGGACCTAGACCCATGATTACTCTACCCAGCAAAGCTATCATTTAGAATTGAAGGTAAAATAAAAAACTTCACAGTTAAGAAAATACTAAAGAAGAGATCCTGACCACTGTGTCAGATGTAGAACCCGGCAGAAATCAAATGAGTATCGCCGATTTGGCAGGGAAAGATGGATGCTTGAAGCATAGACTGCTGCTACCTGAATACTACCTGGGAGCACAAATGAGCTAAGGATGCCCTTGGTGAAGAATTTGAAAACTTGATCTTCACAGGAGTTGCCTGGATCATTTAAAATTTTCAAAAGTCTGAGGGAGCCCAAAACTGTCTCTGGACTGTTCATAAATATACATTTAAAGCAATGCGTCTGTGACAAATATTTAAATATGGAAAAAAAAAAGAATAAAATGGCAACAAATGCATATCTATCAACAATCGATTCTAAAAATCAAAATAAATTAACAAGAAATCTAATGAACAAAATAAACTGGTGAATAAAACAGAATCAGAGGCATGGAAGCATGGAATGCTGATGAATCTTAGAGGGGAGGGGAGAGAAAGGGTGGGAAGAAATTAACCAAAGATCTTATCTAAGGACACAGAGGATAGGGTGGTAAAGGCCTGGGATGGGGCTGGAACCCAGTGTAGGCAGGCAATGGGGGGGAAGTGGAAGCCATCTGTAATACTCTCAACAATAAAGATTAAAATTTTTAATTAATCTAAAAAGCAATTCATTTTATTCTTATTAAACTAGATAGCCGGTGCACAAAATTCTTGCACTGGGGATGGTCCCTGAGTCCAGCTCACTCTCTTGCAATCTAGGACATTTCGGGGGATGTCCAACTTCCGGTTTAGGCTCGATCCCCCAGGAATCCTTGAGGATCGGGCCTAAACTGACAGTCAGACATCACTCTTGCAATCTGGGACTGCTGGCTTCTAACTGTGTGCCTGCCTGCCTGATTGCTCCTAACCGCTTGTCTGCCTACCTGATCACCCTTAACCACTCGCCTGCTTGCCTTATTGCTCTTAACCTCTCACTGGCCTGACTCATCACCCCTATCCACTCTGCCTGCCTGCCTCATTGTCCCTAACTGCTCGCTTGTCTGCCTGATAACCCTTAACCACTTGCCTGCCTGCCTGATTGCACCTAACCACTTGCCTGCCTGCCTCATCACTGCTAACCGCCTATGCCTGCCTGATCACCCCTAACCACTCGCCTGCCTTTCTGATCACCCCTAACTGCTTCTGCCTGCCTGCTTCATCACCCCTAACCACTCGCCTACCTGCCTGATTGCCCTGGTCTCTGGTCGTTCTGGTCATTCCACTATTTCAGTCACTGGGCTTTTAGTATATAGGATAGGATTAGAATGAATTAAATCATTAAGAATTTTTCATTTTAAAATTTTACAAAACAATTAAGTATCTCCTTTACTAAGAAAAGTATTTCCAGCTATGAATTTATGCTTATTTTTTAAATATGTTTTTATTTATTTCAGAGAGAGAAAAATAGAAACATCCATGAGAAAGAAACATCAATTTGTTGCTTTTTACATGCCTCCTCCTGGGGATTGAGTTGGCAACCCAGGCATGTACCCTGACTAGTAATTGAACCAGGGACTTCCTGTTGCATGGGAGGACTCTCTACTAACTGAGCTATACTGGCTGGTCTAAGCTTAATTTTGACATGATCTGCAGTCACAATTAACTTTTCATGTATTTTCTTGGTCTTGAGAAGATTTAATTTTTGATATGTAATAAGTTCAGGCAGTGAAATACATCCTAGGATTTATCAATTCTCAAAAATAAGTGGCAAATGTAGCAATCCCAGGATTTCTGGTCCACTTTTAGGAATAATAAAGATATTAGAACTAAGTAGACCACAGAGTATCCACTTCTAAATAATCTTTATTTTCATGCTGCTAATGCATTTAAGGATAGTGCACACTTTCAAAAGTCTTCACCTCATAAATGGTTAGGATTAGAATGCAATATATAGTTAGTTATTAAGGGCTTAGCACTATGTTGCTACTTTGAAAACCAGAAGACATAGAGATTACAAATGAACTAAAGAGTTTCCCTTTCAAAAAATCAAAATATGAGCAATGGAATGGAAATCTACTCTAAAAAAGACTGCAGGATGATTGCTGACTATATAATTTAAGACATAGAAAGTGATGATCAGGATAAGCAGTATCTCCGTGAATCTAAGAAATCCAGGTTTGGTCAGATGTAGAATCTGAGCATCTCCTAATAGTCCAGTTCCAATGTATGCTAGATTTGGACCCACTACTAGTCAAACCAACACTTTTACCTTGAAGGTTAGTAAAGACATAAATTGGGGATTTTCTTATAAATTAGTTTATCTAACTTTTAAACTCTCTTAATCTAGTGACCATGAGACAAATAAATAATAACCACACATTATAGATGGATTCAAATATAGATTTATGGATAGAATTTTAAGATCCCGAGGCAGTATAAACAAGGCTGAGTCACAAATCAAACCCAATATTTTGAGGATGTGATCAATGTACCACTTATACAAACATTACCATTAATCAAATGATAGATTAGTTTACATTATATCCACAACATTATATGTGATAACAATACATAAGCCACAGTAACTTTTTAAAAATTTTTTCTTTATTGATTAAGGTATTACATATCCCCCCCCCCCTCATTGCCCTCCCACACCCCCACTCATGCCCTCACCCCCCTGGTGTCTGTGTCCATTGGTTAGGCTTATATGCATGCATACAAGTCCTTTGGTTGATTTCCCCCCTAACCCCCAGCCTCCCCCACCTTCCTTCTGAGGTTTGACGGTATGATTGATGCTTTTCTGTCTCTGGATCTGTTTTTGTTCATCAGTTTATGTTGTTCATTAGAGTCCACAAACGAGTGAGATCATGTGATATTTATCTTTCTCTCACTGGCTTATTTTGCTTAGCATAATGCTCTCCAGTGCCATCCATGCTGTTGCAAATGGTAAGAATTCCTTCTTTTTTTACCGCAGCATAGTATTCCATTGTTTAGATGTACCACAGTTTTTAATCCGCTCATCTGCTGATGGGCACTTAGGCTGTTTCCAAATCTTAGATATGGTAAATTGTGCTGCTGTGAACATACCAATGCATATATCCTTTCTGATTGGTGTTTCTAGTTTCTTGGGATATATTCCTAGGAGTGGGATCACTGGGTCAAATGGGAGTTCCTTTTTTAGTTTTTTGAGGAAACTCCATACTGTTCTCCACAGTGGCTGCACCAGTCTGCATTCCCACCAGCAGTGCACAAGGGTTCCTTTTCCTCTGCATCCTTGCCAGCACTTGTCTTTTGTTGATTTGTTGATGATAGCCATTCTGACAGGTGTGAGATGGTACCTCATTGTCGTTTTGATTTGCATCTCTCATGTCTCGGATGATTAGTGACTTTTAGCATGTTTTCATATGTCTCTTGGCCTTCCTTATGTCTTCTTTCAAAAAGTATCTATTTAGGTCCATTGCCCATTTTTTGATTGGGTTGTTTATCGTCCTTTTGTTAAGTTGTATGAGTTCCCTATAAATGTTGGAGATTAAACCCTTATCGGTGATAACATTGAAAAATATGTTCTCCCATACAATAGGCTTTCTTATTGTTTTGTTGATGGATTCTTTTTATTTTGATGTAGTCCTATTTGTTTATTTTCTCTTTTGTTTCCATTGCCCTAGGTAGGAGCTGTATAGTGAAGATATTGCTTCAGCATATATCTGACATTTTGCTGCCTGAGGATTCCTCTAATATTTTTATGGTTTCCTGTCTTACATTTAAGTCCTTTATCCATTTTGAGTTTATTTTTGTTTATGGTGTAAGTTGGTGGTCTAGTTGCATTACTTTTGCATGTATCTGTCCAATTTTCTGAACACCATTTATTGAGACACTGTCTTGAATCCATTGAATGCTCTTGCCTCCTTTGTCAAATATTAATTGAGCGATAGTTGGTTTGGGTTGATTTCTGGGTTCTCTATTCTATTCCATGGGTCTATATGTCTGTACCAGGCAGTCTTGAGAACAGTGGCTTTGGAA
>NW_006294763.1:105827-106099 GCF_000327345.1 Myotis davidii
TCTGGGGTTTTTGTTATTTCACCTCATTCATTTCTGATTTTGTTTACTTGGGTCCTCTCTCTTTGCTTCCTAGTGAGCCTGGCTAGAGGTTCATCAATCTTGTTTATCCTTTCAAAGAACCAGCTCTTTGTTTCATTGATTTTTTGTATTGTTTTTTTGGTCTCTATGTCATTTATTTTGGTCTCTATGATCTGCTCTGATCTTTATGATATCCTGGCTTCTGCTCACTCTGGGCTTTTCTTGTTGCTCTCTTTCTAATTCTTTAAGTTGTA
>NW_006294763.1:106174-116625 GCF_000327345.1 Myotis davidii
TTCACTGTGTCCCATAAGTGTTGGATTGTTGTGTTTTCATTGTTGTTTGTTTCCAGGATGTCTTTTATTTCTTCTTTTATCTCTTTGGTAACCAGTCATTGTTTGATAGCATGCTATTCAGCTTCCAAGTGTTTGAATTTTTTTGATTGTTTTTATTATAGTTTGTTTCTAATATTATCCATTGTGGCCTGAGAAGATGATTGATATGATTTCAATCATCTTGAATTTGGAGAGACATTGCCTGTGACCCAATATGTGGTCTGTCTTTGAAAATGCCCCATGTGCACTTGAGAAGAACGTATATTCCATGGCTTTGGGGTGAAATGTTCTGAATATGTCAAGTAAGTCCATTTGATCTAGTGAGTCATTTAGGATTGCTGTTTCTTTGCTGATTATTTTGTCTATATGATTTATCCAGTGATTTCAGTGGGAAGCCACAGTATCTTAAGGACTTTATGGTTTTGATATTGAGAACTCAACTAATTATTATTATATAGAACTATGCTTAATTGCAGTTAGGAGAAGCTAAGATCAACTTGGGTTTAGGAAACCTGGTAGCCTTTACTCGTTAGAACATAAATGCAGATTGTCATTTATTTAGATATTTAGCAAAGTGGTCTTTCCAGTTGCTTTTTGGTTTTGGAAAAGGCCAGATTTGGTGAAGAATGTTAGTGGGTCATTTGAGTTGAATATTAATAGTCACTGAGCTTGCTATTTAACATCTTTACAATCTACATTGACCAAATGAGAAAACAAGTCATGGGAAATTGGCTTCAGCCATGAAGATCCTTATGTTACCATCAAGCTTGAATGTATATATTGTTACAAACTTAGGAATGATTTTTTTCTTGCCATTTAGAATTTTATTTTGTAATTAAACAAATAGATTTTTCAGACTTAGATTTTTGTCACATGTCACTCATATATACAAACAAGGAAAACCTAAGTAAAATAAAGTGGTTAAAAAATGTCTAAGATAGCCCTAGCCAGTTTGGCTAAGTGGTAAGAGTGTTGGCTCATGGGATGAAGGGTCACAGGTTCAATTCTAGTCAAGGACATGTACCTTGATTGTAGGCTTCATCCCTGGCCCTGGTTGGGACTCATGTAGGAGGCAATCAATCGATATGTCTATCTCACATCGAGGTTTCTCTCTGTCTCTCCCCCTCCCTTCCACTCTTTCTAAATATCAATGGGAAAAATATTCTCAGGTGAGGAATAATTAAAAAAAGAAAGAAATTTCTAAGGTAAAGACAACTACATCACAACTGTCAGTTGGTGCTCAGTAATTATAAGACCATCTGAATTTCAGAGACATTAAAACATGAGGGAGAAGTGTGGCCTTTTCCAAATAACATCCACCCATGTGCATACTACCTAACTTAAGAAACAGAATAATTCTGAACATCATTAAAGCCTCTTGTATATACCTCACTTGTCACACCTTCCTCCTTTCCACACAAGATAACTACTACCCTGAATTTTGTGCTCATAATTTCTTTTATTTTCTCTACAGTTTTACCAAATGTTCATATTTTTCAACACAGGTATCTCTGAGAAGTACTACAAGGATCTGTTTATGCCAGCATTGCCATCCCAGCTTATTTGGCCATGGGAAATGTGTTTAATGTATCATCTATAATAGCTGAGAAAATAGTGTTCTGAGAAATTCACTTGGGAAATATCAGCATGTCAAATTTGGAAGGAATTGCTGAGAGGAAAGGGTGGATAGGCAGATTGAGGCCAGATGGTGGAAGGGTCTGAATGGCACAAGAGGAAATTTGGATTTTATCCAGATGGTCTCATAGCCATCTGGTCTATCTTAAAGGACATGGTGTGAACTGACTTGTGCTTCAGAAGAGTTCCACTGGCACCAGAAAGATGGATTAATGTGGAGAGAGACATAAGTAGTAAAAATAATTAGAAGACAATTAAGAGTAGCTCAGAAAAAGGTGATAAAGGCATGAGGAAGGCCACAGGCAGCAGTTAATACAGATATAAACAAGTAGAATAAATAATCTGATGAACAGAATGAACTGGTGATTATAATAGAATCAGGGACATAGAAAGGGAATGGACTCACTATTCTTGGTGGGAAAAGGGGTGTGGGAGGTGCAGGAAGAGACTGGACAAAAATTGTGCACCTATGGATGAGGACAGTGGGGGGTAAGGGCAGAGGGTGGGGTGGGAACTGGGTGGAGGAGAGCTATGGGGGGAAAGAAAGTGGAACAAATGTAATAATCTGAACAATAAAGATTTAATAAAAAATAAAAAAAGTCAAAAAAAGAAGTGAAATGTTAACACAAACAGTCCACTGCCTATTTCAGAGCTAATTCTGATGACCTGAGAATCCAGTCATGATTTTTCAGTCTCTAAATATATCCCCATGTTTCTACACTACATTTACTCTGCTTTTTCAAATTGCTGATTCCTTCTCAACCTTCATGTCACATTTAAATTTTATTTCCAGAAAGAGGCCTTTTTCTGACCAATAGAAGAACATACAGTACATTTTCCTCCATCATTTTTTAATTTTCACATGTTTGTTTCTATCATAGTAATGATCACAATTTATAATTATTTACTTGATTATTCAATGTATGCATTTATATTGCCTTTCTGCCCTCTAGAACAATAATGATTCATGTATAGTTCACCATTTCATCCAAGTGTCAACAACAATGTTTGGCAAATAACAGGCATTTAGTAATCGACACTAAAAAAAGACAAAGATGCTAATTGACTGTACCTTCTGCTACACCCATCAGCCAATCAGACGATTATGCAAATTAACAGAACAAAGATGGCCATTAAATTTGCATACTGCAGGTGGGGTGAGACAGTGCAAGCCGCCATCTGGGCATCCCGTGTGTGACCCGGGTGGTGGGGTGGGACAGTTTGAGCTGCTGCCTGCCCTGCAGCCATCCGGGCCTGCCATCTTCGACCCAGGGCAGTGGGGTGGGGCAGCAGGGTGGGACAGCGTGAGCCACCGCCCGCCCCACTGCCATCCGGGCCTCCCGTGGATAAGCCAGCAGGTGGTTATCCCCCGAGGGGTCCCAGACTGTGAGAGGTATCCCCCAAGGGGTCCCAGATTGTGAGAGGGCACAGGCTGGGCTGAGGGACCTCCCCCCGCCCCCCAAGTGCACAAATTTTTGTGCACCGGACCTCTAGTTATTTGATAATTAAGAAATAAATGACTAAGCTCATTTTCTTCAGATGGACTCTCAAAGCATTATTGTAAGAGAAATAGTGGTGTAGTTGTACTGGTTGTAGTCATAATTACAAGTAATTACATATTATTTATTGAGCACTTCTTATTCTCTGATACTACTTATTCTAAGCAATTTACATGAACTTAGTTTACCTTTACTTAACTAACCCTAAGGGAGGCACTATTATTATCATTTCCATTTTATAGATGAGGAAACTGAGGCACAGAAGTCAAGTAGCTTGCCTGGACAATCTTATTCTTCACTCATGAACTCTGACTACAGTATTTTATTATGATAGAATCACACAGGCTTGAGATTCAGTCAGCCTTAGGTTTGAGCTAGCAAGGAGGATAATTCTAACAGGAGCCCAGAATTTCATCATGCTCTACTGGCCTCCAATTTATGTTTCTCCCATTACATTCATCCTGTCTTCTGCCTATATCTTCACCATTCTTTCCCTGGCATTGTTATATTGTAAATCAGCGAGAAGAACAAGGGACACCTTATTAAGCCAAATTTTGGAGTCTTTTATTATGCCACTGGGCCCAGAGGAATATTATTTCCAGAGTCTAAGCAAGAACATGGAGGAAGCTTTCCCTTTTTATATTCTCCCAGTTCTTTGTCTTCCAAATATGGGATTATACTTCTGGAACTTTCGCAGGCTTTGCTTGTAACTTGAGTATAGTACATTTCAGATGACTGGAGCATGGGAGTAGCCAGGGACAGCAACGGAGCTGCTTGCAAGGTCAGATAGTTGTGCTTATTTTCCCTATTATTGAAGTAAGCAAGTGTGTTTTACAGAAGCCAAGAATAGCAGGGTTAAAATTCAAACAGCAGTTTTATCAAAATAGAGGAAACATGAACAAGATGGCCTATGCTTCATTCCCCACTTGTTTTATGTACATAAGTCAAATCATTGACTCTTGTGAGTCATTGTTGGGGAGGGTGTTATATCGACCCATGAGGACTATGAGCTTGAGAGAATTAATTCTTTGTTGAATAAAGTTAGTAAACCAGTTTTTAAGATAGGGGCCCAGAATGAGGACCAGGAGTACATGCAAGAGTCTCAGCTTTAGTGGGTCTGATGAAGAGTCTTAGATTTTCTATTCTGCTTTAGCCACCTTGAGTCGCAAATGGTGGAGCCAAGCCGGGATTCTGTTGACCCTTACTGCTGTGGGGGTGGCTAGGATAAAGGTAGAAGGTCCTTTCCAGGTAGGAGTCAGTCCTTGGGTGGTAAATTTCTTTACCCAAACAGAGTCACCAGGTTGGAAGGGATGGACTGGATCAGAAGTTGGTATAGGCAGAGAGTCTTGGACGTGTTTCTGGACTGCTTTCGGGTGGACTGTAAAGCCTGTAAGAAGTTGAGTAAAGATTGGCTATGGATTTCAGCTTTTCCAGATTGGGCATATAGTACTTATCTTTTAGAACCTCTGTAAGCTTAGTGTGGCCTAAGTGAGTAGCCTGATGTAACTGGCTAACTATTGTCAACTCTAGAGCCTCGGGAACCAAAAATCGGCTGTCAGGTAAAGTCCACCATCCTTTGGGGCTTTTGGAGGCCTGCCTCTGTGTGGCTAGTTTCTCCTCCTTCTCCATGTAGACTGGTGAGGTGGGTAGGTCAGGGTCTGGAAGAGATACTAGAATTTCTAGAGGCCCCACTGGTTTTAGGGCAGCCTTTCGGGCTTCTTTGTCTGTGGCCCAGTTCCCTCTTGTTTTTAGTGAGTCCCCTTTCCTTGTAAATAGCACTGTGTGTGAGAGCCATTGCAAACGCGTACCTGCCATCAGTATAAATTGTTACTGATTTACCTCTTGCCCACCAGAGAGCCTGAATAAGGGCAATTAACTCGGCCTTTTGGGCCAACATCCCGCGAGTGAGTGCCTGAGAACAGATGGTTCAGTCTAAAGAAACCACTGCTGCCCCCACATACCTGATTCCTTCCTGGATAAAACTATTCCCGTCAGTGAACAGAACCTCAACTGGCGGTGCCAGTGAGGTGTCAGTGAGGTCTGGACAGGTTGTCTATACTAAGTCAATGACCTCTGAACAGTCCTGTAGAGGTTCTTCAGGGTCATTGTCTGGGAGGAGGCTGGCAGGGCTGATGGCAAGAGTCTTGTGGAACCTGATGTGGGGCTGGTCTAGTAGAAGAGCCTGAAACTCGGTGACTCGAGCACTTGACATCTAGCGCTCCCACGTGCTCCAGAGTAGAATCTTAAGTGTATTTGGAGTGGTTAGGACTAGTTCCTGCCATAGGGTTATTTTGTCTGCTTCCTTGACAAGTATAGCAGTGGCTGCTACTGCCTGGAGGCAGGCGGACTACACAGATGCAACGGGGTCAAGTCTTTTGGACAAGTAGGCTATTCGTCTTTTCCAGGGGCTGAGATTTTGGATGAGAGCCCCTTTGGGTATGCCCCTTGTCTCACATACGTAGAGGTGGAAAGACGTAATTACATCTGGTAGCGACAGTTAGTCCATCATCCTTGCTCTGCTCATGTCTGTCTAACTGCCTAATATATCCCATCAAGGATCCTGGCTCTGAATTATTTTAGGGAAAATGGATGTCGGTGAGGATCCTCTGGCTACTTCCATGCTGAAGAGGGATGGAGTTTTCTTTCAGAGCCAAGAGATCCTTGCTGTCTGTCAGAAGGACGATGAGGCCTGAGCACAGAAGAAGATGGGCTTATGACCTGGCAGGGACAAACTGTATTATAAAGTTTAGTACTATTGAGCAATCAGAACAGCAAGAGTTGCAATGAATGGTCTGGTGGATGAGAAAGAAAACATTTCCGTTTTAATAACTTCTATTGAAATAGAATTTTTCTCCTTAAAATCACCCTTATGTTTATTAAAGGGCCAAATTAAGACTAATTTATCTATTGCTTTTAATTTGGCCTGATTGTTTGCATAAACACAACAAGAATGGTAACTGACCACTTTTGCTGGAATTTCATGATTGAGTCTCAATGTTCCCCCTAGGGGAGGGAAGCCAAGCTATCCAGCTGCCATTAGGTGGGTTAGGTGAATTCCTCGCCTGCAATGGCTCAACCCGGGCCCATGCCCTAGGCTTCAAGTCCCATCTCAGCAGCCCTCCTACTCCTCATGGCCTAGAGGGCATGCGGGTCCCACAGGGATGCAGAGGCACCCTTGTTGCTCCCCTTCTACTCTGACCAACCGCCAGCAATGGCAGGGTATGGGCCTGATACTCCAGCACTATCTATTTTCAGAGCTACCAAGCTATATACAGTGGGGCCTTGACTTACGAGTTTAATTCGTTCCGAGACTGAGCTCGTTAAGGAGCTCGTTAACTCAAATTACTCTATCGACTCAATGCAAAAAATTGGCGGAGAGACAGCTGGTATCTAAAAAAACTCGTTATTCGGGACACTTGTAAGTCAAGGCCCCACTGACCAGGCTTTCTCCATGATACTCTTATTGGCTTCAAGTGTTCAAAGTCCAGACAGGGCTCAAGTCAAAGTTTTTGGTCAATAAAACCACCATTGGGAACCAGTCTTATTGAATTTATGCAAAGAAATGCATTGCTATGATTTATTCATTAAGAATTGCCAAATTTTGGGGGGATCATATAGGGAGAAAAATACACTGACTTGCTTTAAGATCTGATTTTCCTGCCCAGCTGCTCTCTCTAGTAGACTTCTCACTCTATTTTCAGCTGACTCCAGCCTACTAGCTGGTTAGTAACCTACTTTTATACTATTTAGACAAAGAAGTCTTCATGCCAATAGTGATATCAATCACATTGGCTACTGAAAGGTACAGTGTGCTGTGTGTCCTTGTACCCACTCATGGTATCTTGGCCTAGGATTCCCAGGCTCAGAGTCCTTGAACACTTGAACATTCCGTTTAAGTACATGCCCAGAGTGGCCTTTGGTCATTCTTCTGTATTGATCACAAGGCTTCTGTGCCCCTACTGGTCTTGACTATCTGGGGAACTGGCATGGTTCCTACACTTTACCCCTTACACTGGAATGGCCTTCTAAGGGCGCTCTGGCCTACTTGCCATCTTTCTGAACTCAGAGTTTAATATAAACTGTAACATGCTATAGCCAGTACTCTGGCCATAATGGCAAAACCTGTGGGTTCTATCCCTCCTGGACTGTACCCCTGTCTCTTGTAGGGTACAATATCAGGTTTGGCTCAAGAGGTGCAACTATAAATTATAGTGGTACCTGGTTCCCAAAGGTAATGGAAAGGTTATTTAGGGACCCTCCCTAGTAATAGACCGTGGCTAGGTCTATACTTCCTGTTCCTTCCCTCTGCCTAGGGGAAGGTCTTGGTTTGCAACAGTTCCCCTGTTGCTTTTATCTGCACATGCAATATGAGGATACTTCCGTATATACTCATCTAGCCTAATCCTTTACCTAAACCTCTCGGTGGAGTTTTCCTGCCCTACATGGGTGATGGCCTATTGCCTGTGCCATCGTGGTGACTATAGGCCTGTAAAGACAGTTCATCTGTCCTTCTAATGACCAAAAGGCTACTGTTCCTAGTATCTGAACCGGACCATATAGTTCATCTATACTCAAATAGACAATTACAGCTGTCCCTATAGTAGGGTTCCCCCTGCTTGATTTGTCCTTAAACCACATATGGTCTCTGGGAAGGGTGACATGCCCTCTCAGAATGGACTAAAGGAGTAGCTTCTCTCCTGTTAACTTCTTGCTGCACCAGCAGCTGCTGCTAAAGTCTTAAGCCTTTTAGCACAGTTGCAGATGGGAAACTTTAGCAGCTTCATCCCCCACTGCTTTCATAGATCCCAGGGCCTGCTGCTTGTAATTCACTGGGCAGCAGCTCAGGTGTCAGGTTACTGTCTGGCATCCCCCATTTCTCACTGCTGCATCTACTTCTCCAGGTGGCTACAGGCAGCTTGGGTGTGGATAATAAATGACACTAATTGGATTTCTCCTTCTTCGCATTTCAAATCTTTGACTTGATTCTTGCGCTCCTCTGGTCTGCTGTTGGGTGTCTGTATAATATTCTTTATTTCAGTCAGTGTATGCTTAATTTCTAGTTGGTTCTTTATCACAACATCGAGGGTCTCATTAGATTTCTTGTAGATCTCATTAAGTTTATCGGCAGTTTCTAGAAAATTCTTGAAAAACCTTAAAAGTGTGGTTTTGAACTCTATATCCAGTAGTTTGCTTTCCTCCATTTCTGTCATTTGTGTCCTATTTCTTTGTCTCCGAATTTTTTAATTCTTCGCTGTGTCTATAGAGTGGCTTTCTGTGCTAGGTGTCCTATAGGGTCAGTGGCTCAGCCTCACGCTCCGCATGTACCTCTGCACCTTAGTATTTGACTTCAGCACTATGCCTCCTGTGAGTCTCGGTATGCTATTCTCTTTCCTCCTAGTTGTAGAACTTCCACTCAACCAGCCTTCCTGTGATTCTGAGTGATGTCCGTTCTGTCTTTTAGTTGTATTTTTGAAGTGGTTGTTCGAGGCAGCAAACTCTGGCGTTAACCTATGCCGCCATCTTGGTTTCTCTCGGATTTCTCCTATTAGTCTTCCTCAGTACTTTGGCATAACTATTTACCCTCTATTTAGGGAGGCAAACAACAAATAATTGACTTTTAAGTGTCCTTTATTTAGGGAAGACAGAGCCCTCTAGATCAGCGATTCTCAACCTGTGGGTCGCGACCCCTTTGGGGGTCGAACAACCCTTTCACAGGGGTCGCCTAAGGCTATCGGAAAACACATATATTATTACATATTGTTTTGTGATTAATCACTGTGCTTTAATTATGTTCAATTTGTAACAATGAAATTGGGGGTCACCACAACATGAGGAACTGTATTAAAGGGTCACAGCAGTAGGAAGGTTGAGAACCACTGCTCTAGATGGTTGTAAACTGTTATCCAAATATTTCAGTTTCCCTACTCCACATGCGGCTCTTTGACCCCTTGAGTGTGGCTCTTCCACAAAATACTACATGCGGGCGCACACGTACAGTGCAATTGAAACTTTGTGGCCCATGCACAGAAGTCAATTTATGGCCTGGGCAAGTCTATTTTGAAGAAGTGGAGTTAGAAGTGGGGGATGTCCATCTATCAGGCAACGGTAGACTCGGCACAGGCAGGCCACGGGATACGCAGCGCGGGGGAGGCGCGTGTGATTCATGCACAAGTTGAGTGAGCCAGTCAGTCAGCAGTCTCATTGTGCAGTGGGTAGGGCTAGTCTCGTCCGTAAATCATGCGCGGGTGACAAAAGATAGACGAAACAAGTATACAAGACAAGGGTGGATGGGAGAGTTGGAAGGGGTCGACCTCAGCAAATGAAACTCAGTCAGATCAAGGACGTTTTTAGCAAAGGCCAGCTTAGGAGTACCCTAATTAAGTTAATAACAATATACCTACCTATATAGTTTAAGATTAAAAAATTTGACTCTCAAAAGAAATTTCAATCATTGTACTGTTGATATTTGGCTCTGTTGACTAATGAGTTTGCTGACCACTGCCCTACTCTGTCTGTCCTAGCCTACTGGCCTGCATTATTTAATCAATTTCCTTTTAATATTTCTCTTTTACTTTTTATTATATATATAACATTTATAAATTTTATATTTCTAAATTAGCCTTTAAACCTTCTTCCTATGTCCTTCAAAAATAAATAACTATGCCTTAGACCTTCTGTTAAGTATTTTTACTCTAATATTCTTTCTTTTTGCTATATCTTCAGTAACTTGTACTGGCCTTTTCTTTCTTTTTTCTTTAAAATGTATTAGAATTCCTCATTCTTAGAAACCCCAATTCTTCAATGATTACCAAAAAGTAAACAGATAACATTTCCCAGAATAATATTTATGAACACACCCTAAATGTACTTTTATTTTCAAGAAAATATACCTTTGACAAAGTACGAGACCTTTTATAACAAAAACTAAGAGCAGGTAAATTAAAACTTCTCTAATAGAAACTGCTACATTCTTCCTTAGGGATAACATCTTAGGCTGTCTTCTTTCACAGCCGAGAAAATCTGAGTTTTGGTGGCATAGCAGCCTCATGGTGGTTGGGACCTTATTAAGCTAGCTTTCCTCCCAAGGGAGAGGCTGGGATTGTAAATCACCATCTTGGCTGTTAAAAGCTTTATTTAAATTCTTTTTTTTAAATATATTTTTTTTATTAAGATATTACATCTGTGTCCTTATCCCCACGTTATCCCCTACCCCTCCGCCCCCCGTTCATGCCCTAACCCCACACCCCACCCCCCCTTGTCCATGTCCCTTTGCTGGGG
>NW_006294763.1:117488-130614 GCF_000327345.1 Myotis davidii
GGGTCCACCCAGCAGTGGCTACAGCAATATCAACAGATTTGTCCTCTTTGTTTGGAGTTTGGAAGTTTTGGAGCTCTCTGATTCACTGCAGTATGTTAGACTACAAAAGCGCAGGTGCTTCCTTTGTGCTGCCAAGCACAGCTTGGGAGGGGATGTAGGGGGGCGGGGTCTCAGAGAGTTCCCAGGGCAGGGCAAACAGCAATGGTGTCGTCAGAGATCCCGGGACTCCAACTCCACAATTCCCCAAGTGCCGTGGGCCCCTACAGCAGCAATGATCCCTGTGAGCAGCTCTGTGAGAAAGTCACCTTCGCTTTCCGACCCGCTGCAAGAAGGTCCCGTTTCTCCCCGTAGGAGCCTGGACCCCAGCGTCTTGCCATAAATGAGTTCAGAGCTTGTCCCCTTCCAATTGAAAAAAACCGCACACCAAGGTGCAGAAGCCTCGCGCTGGGGCGGGGGGAGGGGGCACCTCTGTTCTTGGTGCCTCTCCCCTCCTACTCAGTCTCAATGCGCTTTTTTCTTTCCTTCTAGTTGTAGAGCTTCCACTCGATCAGCTTTCCCGTGGTTCTGGATGATAGTTGTTTTATCTTATAGTTGTGGTTTTAATGTTGTTGTGGGGGACAGCACGTACAGGTTTGTGCCTTATGCCGCCATCTTGGTTCTCCTATTTAAATTCTTTATTTTAGTTATATTTATTTATTATACCTTAATAACTTTGAGATTTTAAAGTTAATTATTACCTAAATTATTTTCTTGACCAATAACTAATTGATTGCCCTTTCTGTTCAAGGAAAGGACACTCTAATCTGTGTTGTATGCCCCCGAGCAAGAACCGCCTATTATTATAGAAGCATTAATCTTGTTACCCAACCCAGCCTGTGTAGCTTACTTCCTTATGTAATTTTAAGTACATTGTATTTGTCTAATTTAGTTCAAAAATACTTCTTTTTGAGAGAGAGAGAGTAAGTCTTTGTGTTACCTTAGGGCCCCTGGGGTACCACAAAGCTGTCTCTCAGTTAAATTCTTGAAATATTACATTTGGCAAAGCTGTTAAATATATTTAATTTAAAGATTATCAAAAGTTAAATTACTTGTAACATTAAAGATTTGGTCTTGACTATAGAATTAATCCTTTTCTAGACACGCCAATAAAATATTATATCTTAACGTTTCTTTGCTGAACATTTCTGCTAGGCTTGGAGCCAGAAACCTCTTGCTTCTTTGCTTAAAAGTAAAATAACTCTTTTTTCCTCTTCCACTCTCCCCCTCCCTTTCTGCTGTCCTTGGCAGGTGGAGGTAAGGACCTGTTTTTTACAGGCAAGTAATAAATTAGCCAGTGGTTCTTTGTTTTCTTGTCAGTATCTACTAAAATTATACTTAGTTTTTAATAACTTCTAGTATTATTTTTTTCTTCCTCAAGAGTAGTAGTCTTCAGCTAAACATCCTCTTTTTATTTTACCAAGATAACTATGAGATAGGTATTATTATAGTTTATTTCCATCTGCAGAGAAGAAAATTGGGACAAGGAGGGGTTAAGCAGCATAGCTAACAAATTATTTAATAATGAAGCCCAGTACTGGTCCTCAGGCTCCTGACTCTGAGATCAAATTTTTTCCTGTGATGTTTATATTGTCATAGCAAAATATCAAAGTATTTAATAATAATATAATGATACGGTATTTTAATTACATACACTATAGTATAGTTTGATACTTTGCAGCGGTTCTCAACCTGTGGGTTGCGACCATCGGAAAACACATATAGCATATCAGATATTTACATTATGATTCATAACAGTAGCAAAATTACAGTTATGAAGTAGCAAAGAAAATAATTTTATGGTTGGGGGTCACCACAACATGAGGAATTGTATTACAGGGTCACAGCATTAGGAAGGTTGAGAACCACTGTGGGATAGTTAATCTGCCATATTTCAAACTAACTAGTGAAGCCCAAGATAGACTAATCAGCCTTATAGGGATTACAGGCTTAAAGGTAGCTCTATTCAACAGAGCACTCTCTGTCCCAAGAGTCCACCATCTTCCCAAAGCAGCCTGAGAGAAATAAAAGAGTTGTCTCTCATTCTAACAATAGGAGGTCCAACCCTGGCTGGTGTGTCAGTGGTTAGAGCAGTGATGGCGAACCTATGACACGCGTGTCAGAGGTGACACTCGAACTCATTTTTTTGGTTGATTTTTCTTTGTTAAATGGCATTTAAATATATAAAATAAATATCAAAAATATAAGTCTTTGTTTTACTATGGTTGCAAATATCAAAAAATTTCTATATGTGACATGGCACCAGAGTTAAGTTAGGGTTTTTGAAAATACTGACACGCCGAGCTCAAAAGGTTCGCCATCAGTGGGTTAGAGTGTCGGCCCAGGCACCAAAGGGTCAAGGGTTCCATTCCTGGTCAAAGGTATATACCTGGGTTTCAGGTTCACTCCCCTGGGGGCACATGCAGGAGGCAACCACATTAATGTTTCTCTCTCTCTCTCTCTCTCTCTCTCTCTCTCTCTCTCTCCTGCACCCCCCCCTGCCCTCCCTCTCTCTGAAAGACAATGGAGAAAAAATCTTCTTGTGAAGATTTAAAAACCAGCAAAAAAGAATAGGAGGCCTGGCCAGTGTTGCTCAGTGTTTGAACATCGATCCATGAACCAGGAGGTCACAATTAAATTCCAGTCAGGGCACATGCCCAGGTTTCAGGGATTTTTCCTCAGTGGGGGACATGCAGGATGCTCTCTCATTGATATTTCTATCCCTTTCTCCCTCTCCCTTCCTCTCTCTGAAATCAATAAAAGCATATTTTTTAAAAAAGAGTAGAGAAGTTCAGCAAATGATATGGATATAAGGGCAACAGAGCATAGGAAAGGTGACTTGAAAAGCAAGAACTCCATATTCCTTGGACTCCTTTTCCTCCTTCTGTCCTCTGGTTTGCATCTCTACATTGAGAGAACAAAATCACCAGCAAATCTAAAGAACACATCATACCAAGAGATGAGTCTTTGCCCTAGCTGGTTTGGCTCACTGGATGGAGCGTCGGCCTGCAGACTGAAGGGTCCCAGGTTCGATTCCGGTCAAGGGCATGTACCTTGGTTGCAGGCACATCCCCAGTGGTGGGTGTGCAGGAGGCAGCTGATAGTTGCTTCTCTCTCATCAGTGTTTCTAACTCTCTATCCCTCTCCCTTCCTCTCTGCAAAAAATCAGTAAAATATATTTTTTAAAAAAAGAGAGATGAGTCTTTAGAAACTAAAATACAGTTCATCCCTGAGGGAAGACTTCACGGCCCATTTGAAAATGCTGTGAGATGGATTCTCTGTTCAAGATCAGTAGATTTAACCTTCAATAGTAGCTTCCATAGTCACCATGGTGAGCAAAGCTCTGGTTATTATTATGAAGTTTGGTTGGATGGATTGTAGGGAGAAATTTTTTCTGAGCAAAACAGTCTTGGCACCCTTATTAAACTCATTTTGAACATTATTCTGACAAGGATAATTCAAAAGATGGTGCCTTTGAAGATATAGTAGAAATCAGAGTAACTGGGTCATTTCATTCTGGGGATTTCAAAGACTGCTCTTCTAAATCAGGATAGTTTCTAAGCAGCTCCCAGTGTCTACAGCTATAATTCTAGACTGTGGCTGAGTGTTTTACTTGACCTCATTTTCCAACATGAGGAATTAGCTAATAGACAAGTAAAAATAGACCTTCCCCAAAGGAAGCACACTTTGGTCAGGGTAACCTAATCATTGTTTAATAGTATGCTATTTAGCCTCCTGGTATTTGATTTTTTTCATTGTTTTTATTGTAGTTGATTTCTCATTTTATGCCATTGTCATCTGAGAAGATGCTTGATATGATTTTAATTTTCTTGAACTTGAAGAGACTATGCCTGTGTCCCAATATGCAGTCTATTTTTGAAAATGTCCCATGTACCCTTGAGAAGAATGTATATTCTGTAGCTTGGGGTGAAATGACCTGAAGATGTCAATTAATTCCATCTGATCTAGTGAATCATTTAAGATTGATGTTTCTTTACTAATTATTTGTTTGGAGGATTTATCCAGTGATGTCAGTGAGGTATTAAAGTCCCCTATTATGACTGTATTGCTATCTATTTCTTACTGGATATCTTCTAGAAGTTGTTTTGTTTTGTTCTTTTTATGTATTTGGGTGCTTCTGAATTGGGTGCATATAAGTTTAGAAGAGTTATATCCTCTTGTTGAATTGCTCCCTTTAGTATTATGAAGTGGCCCTCCTTATCTCTTGTTATGGCCTTCAGTTTGAGGTCTATTTTGTCTAATATAAGTATTGTTACTCCAGCTTTTTATTCATTTCCATTTGCCTGAATTTTTTCCATCCCATCACTATCAGTCTGTGTGAGTCCTTTGTTCTGAGGTGGGTCTCTTGTAGACAGGAGATATATGAATCATGTTTTCTTATTGATTCAGCTACCCTATGTCTTTTGATTGGAGAATTTAATCCATTTATGTTTAAGATTATTATTGATAGGTACTTGTTTGTCACCATTTTTATTCTTTATGCCTGTGTTCCTTCTTCCCTTCCTATTTCTTCCTTTTACAGCAGTCCCTTTAGCATTTTTTGCATTGGTGGCTTGGTGGTAATAAGTTCCCTTAGCCCTTTTCTTGTCTGTGAACCTCCTGATTTCACCTTTGATTTTGAATGATGGCCTTGCTGAGTATAGCATTCTTGGATTCAGTCCCTTGCTTTGCATCACTTTGTATATTTCATTCCATTCCCTTCTGGTCTGATGTGTTTCTGTTGAGAAATCAGTTGATAGTTTAATGGGAGATCCTTTATAGGTAACTTCCTGTCTCTCTCTGCAGCCTTTAAGATTCTTACTTTGTCTTTGGTGTTTGCCAATTTAATTATGATGTGTCTTGGTGTTGGTCTTTTTGAGTTCATCTTGTTTGGGACTCCATGTGCTTCTTGAACTTGTGTGAGTTTTTTCTTCCCATTATCAGGGAAGCTTCCTGTCATTATTTCTTCAAAGAGGTTTTCTACTTCTTGCCCAATTTCCTCTCCTTATGGCACCCCTATTATGCGGATGTTATTTCATTTCATGTTGTCCCAAAGCTCCCTTAGGCTCCCTCCTGTTTTTATAAATTTTTTTCCAGGTGCTGCTCTGCTTGGGTGTTTTTTCCTAACTTCTCTTCTAGCTCGCTGATGCAGTCCTCAGCTTCTTCTAGTCTACTGTTGATGCTTTCTATTGTGTTCTTTATTGCAGCTCTGTCATTCTTCTTTTCTTCTTGGTTCTTCTTAATTTCCTCTTGATTCTTACATATGTTGTTGAATTTGTCTTCAATCCTTTTCAGCGTCTTTATGACCATTGCTCTGAATTCTTTCTCTGACAAATTGCTTCCCTTCATTTCGTTTACTTCCTTTTCTAGTGATTCCTCCTTTTCTTTTGTATGAGGGCTGTTTCTTTGTCTCCCCATTTTTGCTCCTCTCAGGGTGTCTAGTTATGTGACCCACTCTCTACCACATTGACCAAAAGGCACAAAATACAACTCGACAAGACACGACAAAAGAGAACAAAACATGAATGTATCCATGACTCCAATAACCCCAGAGAAAAGAGAATTAGGGTATAGAAAAGAGTGCAAAAATGATATTGAGAAAAGGAAAAAAGGTAAGAGAGAAAAGAAAAAGAAGCAAAAAGGAGGGGTAATATATACATATATGAGGAGAAAACTCCACAAAACAAACAAATAAACCAAAAAGTGTAAACAACAAACACACAGAAAAAAAGGGGGGGAACTATATCTGAAGAGGCAGAGCATATTTTCCAGAAGGTAAGGTAAAGGAATTGAATGAATGGGGTTCAGTATAGAGGAGGTAGAAAGAGAATGAGTGGATAAGGAGAAAAGTAAAACAACAAAATAATCAATTTTAATAATAATAATAAAAAATAAATGATTAAAAATTTCTTCTTTCTTTAATCTATCTATATATTCATCTATTTTTGGAAAAGGAGAATAGAATAGAGATCAAATAGGTTTGAGTTTGGTGAGTGAAATTAATTAAATGATTAGAAGAAGAAAAGAACAAGATAGTAATGTATCAATAAAGCAGATAAAGAAGATCAATTTTTTTAATATATTTTATTGATTTTTTACAGTGAGGAAGGGAGAGAGATAGAGAGTTGGAAAAACATCGATGAGAGAGAAACATCGACCAGCTGCCTCCTGCACACCTCCTACTGGGGATGTGCCTGCAACCCAGGTA
This sequence comes from Myotis davidii, assembly GCF_000327345.1. Taxonomy (NCBI): domain Eukaryota; kingdom Metazoa; phylum Chordata; class Mammalia; order Chiroptera; family Vespertilionidae; genus Myotis; species Myotis davidii. The sequence goes on from NW_006294763.1 coordinate 123,733, forward strand.
CATGCCCTTGACCGGAATCGAACCTGGGACCTTCAGTCCGCAGGCCGATGCTCTATCCACTGAGCCAAACCGGTTTCGGCAGAAGATCAATTTTTAATGAGGGGTAAAAATAAAAGAGAGAGAAAAACTATAGCAGGAACAGGAAAAGAGAAACAGGATGAAAAATGGAGAAGTGAGGAAGAAAAGGTTGGCAAAAAGGAATAAATGAGATAAAGTAAGATAATGAAATAAAGAAAAAAGAATGTTTTTTTCCTTTTCTTAAGTAAAAGATAAAAAAAAAAAAACACGAAGTAATGAAGTGTCATTTGCTTTAGCTGAGTTTTAATGTCCCATGGGAGCTGGATTAAGAACTCTCTCTATTGCTCTGTCTGCCACCTGTCAGCTTCCTGTTAAGTAGTTAGCACCATGTTGAAGTTCCCAGCCATCCACTTCTACTCCCTGTCTGTGTTCCCAGCCTTACTTTCAGGCAGGCAGGACTAATCTGCCCTCTTTGTTTGCCTGCCTGCTTTCAGTCATATTTACACAAGCCTCTATTTCTGACACAGGCTCTAGGTGGGGGTGTTGCTGTATTAGTTTCCGGGACCAAATGGCCCCCAAACCCAGTCCCCAAGGGCTCCCTCGGGGTATTCAGAATCCTTGTTTCCCTGTGGAGCTCAAGGCTGGGTGTGGCTGCGCTGCTAGGAGGGACTGATTTCTCAGAAGAAAAAATGGCTTTTTAGGTTGAAGGGACTGGACTGTCTCGGAGCTGGATTCCTGGTCACCTCTCACTGCTTTGTTCTCCAGCCTCCACAAAATTACCTCCACCTGCACCGCAGCCTCGGTGAGTGTTTGTAATTGAAAGATCCTATGTACTGGGATTAGCGAATAAAAGCAAGAAAAATATAAAGAAAGAGCAACCACACCACTGCACTATTCTCTCCCCTGGCACTGCACAGCAAGTGCAGAACTTCAGGCTGCCTTTCTGGGCACAGCCTCCCACGACTGTGGACTTAGAGTCCCCCGCTGTCAGCAGCCCTGTGGACCCCTTCCACAGTCAAGTGCTGCAGTATCCCCAAGGGACACGGACTTGGTGCAGTGCAGTTTCCTTCTGACCCTCTAGTCCAGGTGGTTGCATGTCTCTTTCTTCAGCCCAGATCCCTGATCCTACCATTCTCCAGGTGTCCTCTGTCCTTTCTGGCCCTGGATTGTCTCGCCAGCTGTGTCTAATTTGTCAATTCCAGGTGGATGTCATTTGATTTAGTTGTTTCTTCTATCTGTTCCGTGAGAAGGCACAGGACACTACCGCCTATTTAGCCACCATTTTGTCTCTCCATGAACAAACTTTTTAGGATCCTGCAGCTGGGAGGCTGGAGTCTCGGTGTTCATGAGTTCACAGCCAAGGCAGCAGGTCCCTGGCCAGTGTGGCCGTAGGGTCCCGGGTGGTGTCCAAGGTCTCCCCGGGTGGAGGTGAGGCTGGCCTGCCAGTCACAGCCGCTCTCCCCTTCAAGATGGCGGTGTCTCTGCAGCAGAGCTGGCGCCCTGGGAGAAGTTTCAGCGTTAGCAAAGGCTGCCTGGCTAGGGAGCCTGGTCTGCCAGCCCCCGACAGTCCTAAGGAATATAACTGTCCTTCACACACACACACACACACACACACACACACACACACACACGCCTCATACATCCACGCACTCCCCTTTAGCTCCCTCCCTCACTCACACTCTCTCCTTCGCTGTCCTGTCGACCGCCATTTTTGAGTCCATCCAGGTTAAATGAGTTTTATAAAAATGTTCATTAAATTTAGAAAGCAACAGAGATTGATTAAAGTAAGGACTGTCAACAGAAACCTCAAAAATCAAGTAAAGTTATAAAAATCCTGATTCAGACATGTTTCCTACCCTTAGGGATCCCAATTCATGATAGGGGAAGTCACAGAGGAGCTTCACCACAGTCTTCAGCTGCATCTTCTTTGAGTTAATAGCTTTAAATGTGACACAGGTTCATCCTGAGTAATACAATGAATATCCTCAGACATGTGATTAAGAAACTACAATCCAGGATAGAATAATGGCCATCAGCAACTAACATTTAAAATAGTGGATATCAATAGCTAATATTTATTTTATGAATAATATATGCCAAGAAATAGACTGAGCACTTGCAAGTCATTTCACAAAACCCTGTTAGATGGTTGCTACTATTAGCCTCATTTCCAAATCAGGAATTTGAAGCCAGGAATTTACTAGAAATTAGAGGAGGTAGGACTCAAATCCTAGACAGCTGAGTCCAAGTCCTCTCTGTTCATAATGTCAATTACTATAAAAGTGATAGATGGGTAGCATGCAACGGAGCTTGCAGGTGAGGCTCCTAACCCTGTTCTGGTGGATCAGGGACAATTTCCTAGAGAACATAATGTGTACCATTGAGATATGACAGGGATTGTGCTAGTTAGAAAGGGCAAGAAAGACCTTCAAGGTGGACAAACCACTATAAGAGGAATTGCCTTCCAATTGCCCTAAAAATACCCTTCATGATATGGTCCAGCCCTGTCTCTCATCACTCTCTACTCCTATGCTTCAACTATAATTTGACATTTTTTCAGTTGCTTTAAAGACTCCTTCCAAGTTCACCTTCCATGCTGGGACTCTGGGAATGCCTTTCTTCTGTTTAGATTAGAACTCTGCTCCTAGGTAATCCTTAGTGATTCTCCAGGTCTCAGCTTAGACATTGTTTTTTCCAGGGAAGCTTACAAGAGCATCATCCAGACCTTCTCCACTTGCATTTAAGGTCCCTACCATGCATAACCATAGCCCCCTGCATTTCTCTCAAGATAGTACTAAGTGAACTGCTAAATCCACATTCAAACACCACAAAACTGAAAACTCCATGGAGCAAGGTCTATTTTATTCATTACTGCAATCTGAGAGCCTGTTCCACTGCCAAACATATAATCATTTTTAGACTGAATGAGAAGATCTAAGTTTGTGGAGTAACATCCCCATCTTGTGGTCTTTTGGAAGACTCCAGTAAGTCATAAGACCCTGCTGTGTTTTCAATACCAAAAGCATAGGTGGGCCCTCAAAATACTTGCTTCCAGACACTGGAGGAAATGAAAGTAAAAGTGAGATCTCACCTGTTAGGTCAATATTTCCTCCTTTAATTGACAGAAAGCAGAAGAAATATTTGAAATGGAATAAACCTGAGATTAAGTTGTAAACAGAAGTAAAAGAACACCCAAACCAAACAAACCAGTCACCTTGTCTACTTGCATTTTTGAAGCAAAAAATTTTACACAGGTTTGTCATCTGAAAGGACATTTTCCAAGCATGTATTTCCTCATGGACTGAGTCATTCTTAGTCAAATTCACAACCTTCTTAGAATCTTAACACCTCAGCTGGAAGAAAAGAGCAGATATTTCAAAAAAAAAAAAAAAGCACCCAGTAAGTGAATGGCAATGCCAGCACAGAACCCAAACCAGCTAATGCTGGTCTGGTGTCATGCTGGCTCTGTTAAACCAGAATTGGGTTTGTTAATAATTAAGCAGTGATTAGTTACTGTGCCTGTGAAATGGAATAATGACTTTTTTTATGGACTCATCATAATTAGTATTTTTAACAAAAATTCCCAATTTGAGATGTGGCAAAGGAGAACCCTCATTCAGGTGAATAGTTTGCAAAATGGAAATGCAGCCTCCAGTGGAAACTGAAAATGCACTCACCAAGACAAAGGAGAGGCCACTTTTCATAAAGTGTCTGCCCAGGTTTCCCATTCATCCAGTTTTATGCAAATGAGGTATCCAAATTCTCACAGCCCTGATTGGTTGATATAGATACAGATGAGGATATAATAATGAACATCTGATTAGATAGGGCAGGTGTCAGTCTCTTGGTTGAAAGACAAAACCAGGAACTAACTCACTTATAACAGTTGACTCAGACAGCAGGAGCACAGCACAGGAGGTTGGAAGTTCAGTCTGTCGCTTTCCCTGAAATGCAGAGGGTATGAAAGGCAGCAATGGCTGCCAGCCTCTAGTTATGAATTTAGGCCCAGTTAACCATGAAAAATCCTTTTTGGCAGATATATTTTTTTTGGCAGAAGCTACAGTATATAACTTCTCTCTCTATGAGTGGTCTAGAAAAGGATGGTGGCACATAAATTAAAGCAATGCCCAAAATGGGATACTTTAAAAATGTCTCAGAAAATGAATAATGGCATTAAAGTTCTGTAGAGATGTTAAAATTACAAGTGTAATTATTCTAAAAATAATAATCTAAAATTTTAGAATCTTGGACCATTTAAAGACAAATGAGGCTTAAAGGAAGATTAGATCTGATTTAAGAGTAAATAAGTGGTGAAAGAGGTTTTGGCTTCCCAAAAGTAACTATCACTAGCATTTATGGAAGAACTTCCTATATGGCATAAACTGAATTTACATGTCTTATCCCATTGCCCTCACAACCACCCTGTAAGTAGGTGTCATCATTAATCCTGTCTTAAAACTGAAGAGGCAGAGCAGAGGAGGGTTAAGGATTCTTGTTCAGAATCTCAGTGAGTAATGGTGGCCCTGAGATACAAGATGCCCAAGTGTACAGCTCCTGCTTTTATGTCCCTTTGCAAAACTAGAAATTTAGCCCTTGCTTTCTATCAGTTTGTCACCCTAAGTTCTTCTTTGGAAGATGTATTAAGTTTATGACCTCACTTTTCAAACATTCCATGGATGTTTTCTTAGTCTTTTCACTTAACAGAAATTTCTGGCACAATTAAAAGCCACAGTGAGGTCTAAACAGCACTAGACTCGGAGTTGAAAATAAGGGCATTGGAATACTTGGATCTCTTTCTTTACCGGGTGACTTAACCTCCTTCAAAGTTTCTTAAATTGTAAGATGGGAGCAACACCTATTTCACAAAGTTGTTGAGAGAATTTAATGAAGTAATATATTTGAAAAAGGCATGGGTCGTGGTTGGGGCTCAAATATTTGCTGACTTTGTCTCCATGATTGTCCTTAGGTTCCACAATACCCTTTGAAATTGGCAATGACTCCTCCAGGATGTAAGGAGTTGATCAGTGGACCATTGGAATGGTAGAAGGAAGTTCATTGTGACCATTTTTGAACACTCTCGAAGGCCCTATCTAGTCCAATAATATATTTTCCCTCTATTTTGTCTCCAAGTAAACCAAATCTAGCACTTTTCTGATCACAGGCCTACATTTGTTTAGTCCAATTTTAAAAGATAGTCCTAACCAGTTTGGCTCAGTGGATAGAGCATCAGCCTGCGGACTCAAGGGTCCCAGGTTCGATTCCAGTCAACGGCATGTACCTTGGTTGCGGGCACATCCCCAGTAGGGAGTGCGCAGGAGGCTGCTGATCTATGTTTCTCTCTCATCGATGTTTCTAACTCTCTATCCCTCTCCCTTCCTCTCTGTAAAAAAATCAATAAAATATATATTTTTTAAAAAAGATGAATGACTCTTTTAGTCATCCATGAATGTAGTGGAAGCAAACAAGCCCATATGAAAACATTCTTCATTTATTTTTCAGGAAGTCAATTAACAAATGATGTTAGAGTCATCGCTCACCAACACCAGAGATATGTTAACGGACAGCCCCCTGAGTCAGTGGGAGAGGGCTGTCCCCAACCTCGATCCTTGTCTTCCCATATAAATAAATGTATACGAGAGACCTTGACTGTATTGTAAAAAGCCAATTTATTAAAGCATACACATTTACTGAAAAGGCAAGGCAAGCAAACCTATACATCTGGCTTATGAAGCGCAGACAGGTTCTCAGCTAATCTGAAGAGCAAGTTGGGTGGGGGTCTGAGGCATTATATACCCTCCTGCCTATAGGTTTAAAAATTCCTCTGCTGAATATTTTGGTACAGATTAATTCTCAAAGTCCCTTTTTACTTTGTTGTGGCCTTCCCATAATTCAAGAGAAGCATCTGGCAACTTTATCTTGCCAAGCCTTGAGACCACTGGCTTTTTTGCTTAGGGAGTAAAACTGCCTTTTTTCCCTTCTGCATTCTCTCCTTAGAAAGATTTTAAACATTTGCTATCAAGTGTCCTTGGCTGGGGAAGATAACAGCTTGTTAGTTACAAGCTGGCTGGAAATTGCCTATACTATTTGGCTTTCTTTTAAATTTCTTGTCTCAGTTTATCTATCCCTTCTGCCCTGGAATCCTATAACAATGAGATTAATTTGCTCAATGCTTTGTAAACATTTATTGAGTTGTCTACCATAAATTTTTTAAATTAAATCTTTATTATTCAGATTATAACAGTTGTTCCTCTTTTTCCCCCCATAGCTCCCCTCCACCAGGTCCCCACACCCACCTCCGCCCTCACCGCCCACCCACCACTATCCTTAACCATAGCTGCACAATTTTTGTTCAGTCTCTTCCCGCATCCTCTTTCTATGCCTGATTCTATTATAATCACCAGTTTATTCTGTTCATCAGATTATTTATTCACTTGGTTTTTAGATTCACTTGTTGATAGATGTGTATTTGTTGTTCATAATTTGTATCTTTACCTTTTTCTTCTTCTTCCCCTCCTTAAAGGATACCTTTCAGCATTTCATATAATATTGGTTTGGTGGTGATGAACTCCTTTAGCTTTTCCTTATCTGTGAAGCTCTTTATCTGACCTTCAATTCTGAGTGAAAGCTTTGCTGGATAAAGTAATCTTGGTTGTAGGTTCTTGGCATTCATCACTTTGAATAGTTCTTGCCACTCCCTTCTGGCCTGCAAAGCTTCTGTTGAGAAATCAGCTGACAGCCGTATGAGCATTCCCTTGTAGGTAACTAACTTCTTTTCTCTTGCTGCTTTTAAGATTCTCTCTTTGTCTTTTGCCCTTGGCATTTTAATTATGATGGGTCTTGATGTGGTTCTCTTTGGGTTCCTCT